>NW_027098769.1:0-322138 GCF_037042795.1 Molothrus aeneus
TCTACACTCAGCAAAAAGCTTTTCCACCATATCTTGCAAGGAGAAACTCTGCCAGGAAAGAAAACATCCAAAATCTTGTTCTAAAGCTTGCACGGAGGTCTGCAAAGAGTTTGGCAAGAATGAAAGGTAGTTGTCCAAAACTCGTTCTTTTCCAATAGAATAACCATGGAAAAGGCAGGAGAGTGGTAAAGTACTGTTTTCTCTAAGTCTGAAGGCTGCCCACACTGTGCCTGTGTGCTGCAGCTTGCATCTTCGCCTTTGGCAAGCTGCCGCTCGCCGATTCTCCCGGAGGCGAAGAAGCGGCTTCTTCGCACACAGAGCATTGTGGCGAGCGCAGGGAGCTCCTGAGAGCGGTTTGTGCCGAAAGAAGCCCGGGACCGGCACTTAGCTTCGGAGAGCTGCGTATCGGCGTCTTCTGCGTGTCTTGCCGCTCTACACTCAGCAAAAAGCTTTTCCACCATATTGTGCAAGGAGAAACTCTGCCAGGAAAGAAAACATCCAAAATCTTGTTCTAAAGCTTGCACGGAGGTCTGCAAAGCGTTTGGCAAGAATGAAAGGTAGTTGTCCAAAACTCGTTCTTTTCCAATAGAATAACCATGGAAAAGGCAGGAGAGTGGTAAAGTACTGTTTTCTCTAAGTCTGAAGGCTGCCCACACTGTGCCTGTGTGCTGCAGCTTGCATCTTCGCCTTTGAAAAGCTGCCGCTCGCCGATTCTCCCGGAGGCGAAGAAGCGGCTTCTTCGCACACAGAGCATTGTGGCGAGCGCAGGGAGCTCCTGAGAGCGGTTTGTGCCGAAAGAAGCCCGGGACCGGCACTTAGCTTCGGAGAGCTGCGTATCTGCGTCTTCTGCGTGTCTTGCCGCTCTACACTCAGCAAAAAGCTTTTCCACCATATTTTGCAAGGAGAAACTCTGCCAGGAAAGAAAACATCCAAAATCTTGTTCTAAAGCTTGCACGGAGGTCTGCAAAGCGTTTGGCAAGAATGAAAGGTAGTTGTCCAAAACTCGTTCTTTTCCAATAGAATAACCATGGAAAAGGCAGGAGAGTGGTAAAGTACTGTTTTCTCTAAGTCTGAAGGCTGCCCACACTGTGCCTGTGTGCTGCAGCTTGCATCTTCGCCTTTGGGAAGCTGCCGCTCGCCGATTCTCCCGGAGGCGAAGAAGCGGCTTCTTCGCACACAGAGCATTGTGGCGAGCGCAGGGAGCTCCTGAGAGCGGTTTGTGCCGAAAGAAGCCCGGGACCGGCACTTAGCTTCGGAGAGCTGCGTATCTGCGTCTTCTGCGTGTCTTGCCGCTCTACACTCAGCCAAAAGCTTTTCCACCATATTTTGCAAGGAGAAACTCTGCCAGGAAAGAAAACATCCAAAATCTTGTTCTAAAGCTTGCACGGAGGTCTGCAAAGCGTTTGGCAAGAATGAAAGGTAGTTGTCCAAAACTCGTTCTTTTCCAATAGAATAACCATGGAAAAGGCAGGAGAGTGGTAAAGTACTGTTTTCTCTAAGTCTGAAGGCTGCCCACACTGTGCCTGTGTGCTGCAGCTTGCATCTTCGCCTTTGGGAAGCTGCCGCTCGCCGATTCTCCCGGAGGCGAAGAAGCGGCTTCTTCGCACACAGAGCATTGTGGCGAGCGCAGGGAGCTCCTGAGAGCGGTTTGTGCCGAAAGAAGCCCGGGACCGGCACTTAGCTTCGGAGAGCTGCGTATCTGCGTCTTCTGCGTGTCTTGCCGCTCTACACTCAGCAAAAAGCTTTTCCACCATATTTTGCAAGGAGAAACTCTGCCAGGAAAGAAAACATCCAAAATCTTGTTCTAAAGCTTGCACGGGGGTCTGCAAAGAGTTTGGCAAGAATGAAAGGTAGTTGTCCAAAACTCGTTCTTTTCCAATAGAATAACCATGGAAAAGGCAGGAGAGTGGTAAAGTACTGTTTTCTCTAAGTCTGAAGGCTGCCCACACTGTGCCTGTGTGCTGCAGCTTGCATCTTCGCCTTTGGGAAGCTGCCGCTCGCCGATTCTCCCGGAGGCGAAGAAGCGGCTTCTTCGCACACAGAGCATTGTGGCGAGCGCAGGGAGCTCCTGAGAGCGGTTTGTGCCGAAAGAAGCCCGGGACCGGCACTTAGCTTCGGAGAGCTGCGTATCTGCGTCTTCTGCGTGTCTTGCCGCTCTACACTCAGCAAAAAGCTTTTCCACCATATCTTGCAAGGAGAAACTCTGCCAGGAAAGAAAACATCCAAAATCTTGTTCTAAAGCTTGCACGGGGGTCTGCAAAGAGTTTGGCAAGAATGAAAGGTAGTTGTCCAAAACTCGTTCTTTTCCAATAGAATAACCATGGAAAAGGCAGGAGAGTGGTAAAGTACTGTTTTCTCTAAGTCTGAAGGCTGCCCACACTGTGCCTGTGTGCTGCAGCTTGCATCTTCGCCTTTGGCAAGCTGCCGCTCGCCGATTCTCCCGGAGGCGAAGAAGCGGCTTCTTCGCACACAGAGCATTGTGGCGAGCGCAGGGAGCTCCTGAGAGCGGTTTGTGCCGAAAGAAGCCCGGGACCGGCACTTAGCTTCGGAGAGCTGCGTATCTGCGTCTTCTGCGTGTCTTGCTGCTCTACACTCAGCAAAAAGCTTTTCCACCATATTTTGCAAGGAGAAACTCTGCCAGGAAAGAAAACATCCAAAATCTTGTTCTAAAGCTTGCACGGAGGTCTGCAAAGAGTTTGGCAAGAATGAAAGGTAGTTGTCCAAAACTCGTTCTTTTCCAATAGAATAACCATGGAAAAGGCAGGAGAGTGGTAAAGTACTGTTTTCTCTAAGTCTGAAGGCTGCCCACACTGTGCCTGTGTGCTGCAGCTTGCATCTTCGCCTTTGGCAAGCTGCCGCTCGCCGATTCTCCCGGAGGCGAAGAAGCGGCTTCTTCGCACACAGAGCATTGTGGCGAGCGCAGGGAGCTCCTGAGAGCGGTTTGTGCCGAAAGAAGCCCGGGACCGGCACTTAGCTTCGGAGAGCTGCGTATCGGCGTCTTCTGCGTGTCTTGCCGCTCTACACTCAGCAAAAAGCTTTTCCACCATATTTTGCAAGGAGAAACTCTGCCAGGAAAGAAAACATCCAAAATCTTGTTCTAAAGCTTGCACGGAGGTCTGCAAAGCGTTTGGCAAGAATGAAAGGTAGTTGTCCAAAACTCGTTCTTTTCCAATAGAATAACCATGGAAAAGGCAGGAGAGTGGTAAAGTACTGTTTTCTCTAAGTCTGAAGGCTGCCCACACTGTGCCTGTGTGCTGCAGCTTGCATCTTCGCCTTTGAAAAGCTGCCGCTCGCCGATTCTCCCGGAGGCGAAGAAGCGGCTTCTTCGCACACAGAGCATTGTGGCGAGCGCAGGGAGCTCCTGAGAGCGGTTTGTGCCGAAAGAAGCCCGGGACCGGCACTTAGCTTCGGAGAGCTGCGTATCTGCGTCTTCTGCGTGTCTTGCCGCTCTACACTCAGCAAAAAGCTTTTCCACCATATTTTGCAAGGAGAAACTCTGCCAGGAAAGAAAACATCCAAAATCTTGTTCTAAAGCTTGCACGGAGGTCTGCAAAGCGTTTGGCAAGAATGAAAGGTAGTTGTCCAAAACTCGTTCTTTTCCAATAGAATAACCATGGAAAAGGCAGGAGAGTGGTAAAGTACTGTTTTCTCTAAGTCTGAAGGCTGCCCACACTGTGCCTGTGTGCTGCAGCTTGCATCTTCGCCTTTGGGAAGCTGCCGCTCGCCGATTCTCCCGGAGGCGAAGAAGCGGCTTCTTCGCACACAGAGCATTGTGGCGAGCGCAGGGAGCTCCTGAGAGCGGTTTGTGCCGAAAGAAGCCCGGGACCGGCACTTAGCTTCGGAGAGCTGCGTATCTGCGTCTTCTGCGTGTCTTGCCGCTCTACACTCAGCCAAAAGCTTTTCCACCATATTTTGCAAGGAGAAACTCTGCCAGGAAAGAAAACATCCAAAATCTTGTTCTAAAGCTTGCACGGAGGTCTGCAAAGCGTTTGGCAAGAATGAAAGGTAGTTGTCCAAAACTCGTTCTTTTCCAATAGAATAACCATGGAAAAGGCAGGAGAGTGGTAAAGTACTGTTTTCTCTAAGTCTGAAGGCTGCCCACACTGTGCCTGTGTGCTGCAGCTTGCATCTTCGCCTTTGGGAAGCTGCCGCTCGCCGATTCTCCCGGAGGCGAAGAAGCGGCTTCTTCGCACACAGAGCATTGTGGCGAGCGCAGGGAGCTCCTGAGAGCGGTTTGTGCCGAAAGAAGCCCGGGACCGGCACTTAGCTTCGGAGAGCTGCGTATCTGCGTCTTCTGCGTGTCTTGCCGCTCTACACTCAGCAAAAAGCTTTTCCACCATATTTTGCAAGGAGAAACTCTGCCAGGAAAGAAAACATCCAAAATCTTGTTCTAAAGCTTGCACGGGGGTCTGCAAAGAGTTTGGCAAGAATGAAAGGTAGTTGTCCAAAACTCGTTCTTTTCCAATAGAATAACCATGGAAAAGGCAGGAGAGTGGTAAAGTACTGTTTTCTCTAAGTCTGAAGGCTGCCCACACTGTGCCTGTGTGCTGCAGCTTGCATCTTCGCCTTTGGGAAGCTGCCGCTCGCCGATTCTCCCGGAGGCGAAGAAGCGGCTTCTTCGCACACAGAGCATTGTGGCGAGCGCAGGGAGCTCCTGAGAGCGGTTTGTGCCGAAAGAAGCCCGGGACCGGCACTTAGCTTCGGAGAGCTGCGTATCTGCGTCTTCTGCGTGTCTTGCCGCTCTACACTCAGCAAAAAGCTTTTCCACCATATCTTGCAAGGAGAAACTCTGCCAGGAAAGAAAACATCCAAAATCTTGTTCTAAAGCTTGCACGGGGGTCTGCAAAGAGTTTGGCAAGAATGAAAGGTAGTTGTCCAAAACTCGTTCTTTTCCAATAGAATAACCATGGAAAAGGCAGGAGAGTGGTAAAGTACTGTTTTCTCTAAGTCTGAAGGCTGCCCACACTGTGCCTGTGTGCTGCAGCTTGCATCTTCGCCTTTGGCAAGCTGCCGCTCGCCGATTCTCCCGGAGGCGAAGAAGCGGCTTCTTCGCACACAGAGCATTGTGGCGAGCGCAGGGAGCTCCTGAGAGCGGTTTGTGCCGAAAGAAGCCCGGGACCGGCACTTAGCTTCGGAGAGCTGCGTATCTGCGTCTTCTGCGTGTCTTGCCGCTCTACACTCAGCAAAAAGCTTTTCCACCATATTTTGCAAGGAGAAACTCTGCCAGGAAAGAAAACATCCAAAATCTTGTTCTAAAGCTTGCACGGAGGTCTGCAAAGAGTTTGGCAAGAATGAAAGGTAGTTGTCCAAAACTCGTTCTTTTCCAATAGAATAACCATGGAAAAGGCAGGAGAGTGGTAAAGTACTGTTTTCTCTAAGTCTGAAGGCTGCCCACACTGTGCCTGTGTGCTGCAGCTTGCATCTTCGCCTTTGGGAAGCTGCCGCTCGCCGATTCTCCCGGAGGCGAAGAAGCGGCTTCTTCGCACACAGAGCATTGTGGCGAGCGCAGGGAGCTCCTGAGAGCGGTTTGTGCCGAAAGAAGCCCGGGACCGGCACTTAGCTTCGGAGAGCTGCGTATCTGCGTCTTCTGCGTGTCTTGCCGCTCTACACTCAGCAAAAAGCTTTCCACCATATCTTGCAAGGAGAAACTCTGCCAGGAAAGAAAACATCCAAAATCTTGTTCTAAAGCTTGCACGGAGGTCTGCAAAGAGTTTGGCAAGAATGAAAGGTAGTTGTCCAAAACTCGTTCTTTTCCAATAGAATAACCATGGAAAAGGCAGGAGAGTGGTAAAGTACTGTTTTCTCTAAGTCTGAAGGCTGCCCACACTGTGCCTGTGTGCTGCAGCTTGCATCTTCGCCTTTGGGAAGCTGCCGCTCGCCGATTCTCCCGGAGGCGAAGAAGCGGCTTCTTCGCACACAGAGCATTGTGGCGAGCGCAGGGAGCTCCTGAGAGCGGTTTGTGCCGAAAGAAGCCCGGGACCGGCACTTAGCTTCGGAGAGCTGCGTATCGGCGTCTTCTGCGTGTCTTGCCGCTCTACACTCAGCCAAAAGCTTTTCCACCATATTTTGCAAGGAGAAACTCTGCCAGGAAAGAAAACATCCAAAATCTTGTTCTAAAGCTTGCACGGAGGTCTGCAAAGCGTTTGGCAAGAATGAAAGGTAGTTGTCCAAAACTCGTTCTTTTCCAATAGAATAACCATGGAAAAGGCAGGAGAGTGGTAAAGTACTGGTTTCTCTAAGTCTGAATGCTGCCCACACTGTGCCTGTGTGCTGCAGCTTGCATCTTCGCCTTTGGGAAGCTGCCGCTCGCCGATTCTCCCGCAGGCGAAGAAGCGGCTTCTTCGCACACAGAGCATTGTGGCGAGCGCAGGGAGCTCCTGAGAGCGGTTTGTGCCGAAAGAAGCCCGGGACCGGCACTTAGCTTCGGAGAGCTGCGTATCGGCGTCTTCTGCGTGTCTTGCCGCTCTACACTCAGCAAAAAGCTTTTCCACCATATCTTGCAAGGAGAAACTCTGCCAGGAAAGAAAACATCCAAAATCTTGTTCTAAAGCTTGCACGGAGGTCTGCAAAGCGTTTGGCAAGAATGAAAGGTAGTTGTCCAAAACTCGTTCTTTTGCAATAGAATAACCATGGAAAAGGCAGGAGAGTGGTCAAGTACTGTTTTCTCTAAGTCTGAAGGCTGCCCACACTGTGCCTGTGTGCTGCAGCTTGCATCTTCGCCTTTGGGAAGCTGCCGCTCGCCGATTCTCCCGGAGGCGAAGAAGCGGCTTCTTCGCACACAGAGCATTGTGGCGAGCGCAGGGAGCTCCTGAGAGCGGTTTGTGCCGAAAGAAGCCCGGGACCGGCACTTAGCTTCGGAGAGCTGCGTATCGGCGTCTTCTGCGTGTCTTGCCGCTCTACACTCAGCAAAAAGCTTTTCCACCATATCTTGCAAGGAGAAACTCTGCCAGGAAAGAAAACATCCAAAATCTTGTTCTAAAGCTTGCACGGAGGTCTGCAAAGAGTTTGGCAAGAATGAAAGGTAGTTGTCCAAAACTCGTTCTTTTCCAATAGAATAACCATGGAAAAGGCAGGAGAGTGGTAAAGTACTGTTTTCTCTAAGTCTGAAGGCTGCCCACACTGTGCCTGTGTGCTGCAGCTTGCATCTTCGCCTTTGAAAAGCTGCCGCTCGCCGATTCTCCCGGAGGCGAAGAAGCGGCTTCTTCGCACACAGAGCATTGTGGCGAGCGCAGGGAGCTCCTGAGAGCGGTTTGTGCCGAAAGAAGCCCGGGACCGGCACTTAGCTTCGGAGAGCTGCGTATCTGCGTCTTCTGCGTGTCTTGCCGCTCTACACTCAGCAAAAAGCTTTTCCACCATATTTTGCAAGGAGAAACTCTGCCAGGAAAGAAAACATCCAAAATCTTGTTCTAAAGCTTGCACGTGGGTCTGCAAAGAGTTTGGCAAGAATGAAAGGTAGTTGTCCAAAACTCGTTCTTTTCCAATAGAATAACCATGGAAAAGGCAGGAGAGTGGTAAAGTACTGTTTTCTCTAAGTCTGAAGGCTGCCCACACTGTGCCTGTGTGCTGCAGCTTGCATCTTCGCCTTTGGGAAGCTGCCGCTCGCCGATTCTCCCGGAGGCGAAGAAGCGGCTTCTTCGCACACAGAGCATTGTGGCGAGCGCAGGGAGCTCCTGAGAGCGGTTTGTGCCGAAAGAAGCCCGGGACCGGCACTTAGCTTCGGAGAGCTGCGTATCTGCGTCTTCTGCGTGTCTTGCCGCTCTACACTCAGCAAAAAGCTTTTCCACCATATCTTGCAAGGAGAAACTCTGCCAGGAAAGAAAACATCCAAAATCTTCTTCTAAATCTTGCACGGGGGTCTGCAAAGAGTTTGGCAAGAATGAAAGGTAGTTGTCCAAAACTCGTTCTTTTCCAATAGAATAACCATGGAAAAGGCAGGAGAGTGGTAAAGTACTGTTTTCTCTAAGTCTGAAGGCTGCCCACACTGTGCCTGTGTGCTGCAGCTTGCATCTTCGCCTTTGGGAAGCTGCCGCTCGCCGATTCTCCCGGAGGCGAAGAAGCGGCTTCTTCGCACACAGAGCATTGTGGCGAGCGCAGGGAGCTCCTGAGAGCGGTTTGTGCCGAAAGAAGCCCGGGACCGGCACTTAGCTTCGGAGAGCTGCGTATCTGCGTCTTCTGCGTGTCTTGCTGCTCTACACTCAGCAAAAAGCTTTTCCACCATATTTTGCAAGGAGAAACTCTGCCAGGAAAGAAAACATCCAAAATCTTGTTCTAAAGCTTGCACGGGGGTCTGCAAAGAGTTTGGCAAGAATGAAAGGTAGTTGTCCAAAACTCGTTCTTTTCCAATAGAATAACCATGGAAAAGGCAGGAGAGTGGTAAAGTACTGTTTTCTCTAAGTCTGAAGGCTGCCCACACTGTGCCTGTGTGCTGCAGCTTGCATCTTCGCCTTTGGGAAGCTGCCGCTCGCCGATTCTCCCGGAGGCGAAGAAGCGGCTTCTTCGCACACAGAGCATTGTGGCGAGCGCAGGGAGCTCCTGAGAGCGGTTTGTGCCGAAAGAAGCCCGGGACCGGCACTTAGCTTCGGAGAGCTGCGTATCGGCGTCTTCTGCGTGTCTTGCCGCTCTACACTCAGCAAAAAGCTTTTCCACCATATCTTGCAAGGAGAAACTCTGCCAGGAAAGAAAACATCCAAAATCTTGTTCTAAAGCTTGCACGGAGGTCTGCAAAGAGTTTGGCAAGAATGAAAGGTAGTTGTCCAAAACTCGTTCTTTTCCAATAGAATAACCATGGAAAAGGCAGGAGAGTGGTAAAGTACTGTTTTCTCTAAGTCTGAAGGCTGCCCACACTGTGCCTGTGTGCTGCAGCTTGCATCTTCGCCTTTGAAAAGCTGCCGCTCGCCGATTCTCCCGGAGGCGAAGAAGCGGCTTCTTCGCACACAGAGCATTGTGGCGAGCGCAGGGAGCTCCTGAGAGCGGTTTGTGCCGAAAGAAGCCCGGGACCGGCACTTAGCTTCGGAGAGCTGCGTATCTGCGTCTTCTGCGTGTCTTGCCGCTCTACACTCAGCAAAAAGCTTTTCCACCATATTTTGCAAGGAGAAACTCTGCCAGGAAAGAAAACATCCAAAATCTTGTTCTAAAGCTTGCACGGAGGTCTGCAAAGCGTTTGGCAAGAATGAAAGGTAGTTGTCCAAAACTCGTTCTTTTGCAATAGAATAACCATGGAAAAGGCAGGAGAGTGGTAAAGTACTGTTTTCTCTAAGTCTGAAGGCTGCCCACACTGTGCCTGTGTGCTGCAGCTTGCATCTTCGCCTTTGGGAAGCTGCCGCTCGCCGATTCTCCCGGAGGCGAAGAAGCGGCTTCTTCGCACACAGAGCATTGTGGCGAGCGCAGGGAGCTCCTGAGAGCGGTTTGTGCCGAAAGAAGCCCGGGACCGGCACTTAGCTTCGGAGAGCTGCGTATCGGCGTCTTCTGCGTGTCTTGCCGCTCTACACTCAGCAAAAAGCTTTTCCACCATATTTTGCAAGGAGAAACTCTGCCAGGAAAGAAAACATCCAAAATCTTGTTCTAAAGCTTGCACGGAGGTCTGCAAAGAGTTTGGCAAGAATGAAAGGTAGTTGTCCAAAACTCGTTCTTTTCCAATAGAATAACCATGGAAAAGGCAGGAGAGTGGTAAAGTACTGTTTTCTCTAAGTCTGAAGGCTGCCCACACTGTGCCTGTGTGCTGCAGCTTGCATCTTCGCCTTTGGGAAGCTGCCGCTCGCCGATTCTCCCGGAGGCGAAGAAGCGGCTTCTTCGCACACAGAGCATTGTGGCGAGCGCAGGGAGCTCCTGAGAGCGGTTTGTGCCGAAAGAAGCCCGGGACCGGCACTTAGCTTCGGAGAGCTGCGTATCTGCGTCTTCTGCGTGTCTTGCCGCTCTACACTCAGCCAAAAGCTTTTCCACCATATTTTGCAAGGAGAAACTCTGCCAGGAAAGAAAACATCCAAAATCTTGTTCTAAAGCTTGCACGGAGGTCTGCAAAGCGTTTGGCAAGAATGAAAGGTAGTTGTCCAAAACTCGTTCTTTTCCAATAGAATAACCATGGAAAAGGCAGGAGAGTGGTAAAGTACTGTTTTCTCTAAGTCTGAAGGCTGCCCACACTGTGCCTGTGTGCTGCAGCTTGCATCTTCGCCTTTGGGAAGCTGCCGCTCGCCGATTCTCCCGGAGGCGAAGAAGCGGCTACTTCGCACACAGAGCATTGTGGCGAGCGCAGGGAGCTCCTGAGAGCGGTTTGTGCCGAAAGAAGCCCGGGACCGGCACTTAGCTTCGGAGAGCTGCGTATCTGCGTCTTCTGCGTGTCTTGCTGCTCTACACTCAGCAAAAAGCTTTTCCACCATATTTTGCAAGGAGAAACTCTGCCAGGAAAGAAAACATCCAAAATCTTGTTCTAAAGCTTGCACGGGGGTCTGCAAAGAGTTTGGCAAGAATGAAAGGTAGTTGTCCAAAACTCGTTCTTTTCCAATAGAATAACCATGGAAAAGGCAGGAGAGTGGTAAAGTACTGTTTTCTCTAAGTCTGAAGGCTGCCCACACTGTGCCTGTGTGCTGCAGCTTGCATCTTCGCCTTTGGGAAGCTGCCGCTCGCCGATTCTCCCGGAGGCGAAGAAGCGGCTTCTTCGCACACAGAGCATTGTGGCGAGCGCAGGGAGCTCCTGAGAGCGGTTTGTGCCGAAAGAAGCCCGGGACCGGCACTTAGCTTCGGAGAGCTGCGTATCTGCGTCTTCTGCGTGTCTTGCCGCTCTACACTCAGCAAAAAGCTTTTCCACCATATCTTGCAAGGAGAAACTCTGCCAGGAAAGAAAACATCCAAAATCTTGTTCTAAAGCTTGCACGGAGGTCTGCAAAGAGTTTGGCAAGAATGAAAGGTAGTTGTCCAAAACTCGTTCTTTTCCAATAGAATAACCATGGAAAAGGCAGGAGAGTGGTAAAGTACTGTTTTCTCTAAGTCTGAAGGCTGCCCACACTGTGCCTGTGTGCTGCAGCTTGCATCTTCGCCTTTGGGAAGCTGCCGCTCGCCGATTCTCCCGGAGGCGAAGAAGCGGCTTCTTCGCACACAGAGCATTGTGGCGAGCGCAGGGAGCTCCTGAGAGCGGTTTGTGCCGAAAGAAGCCCGGGACCGGCACTTAGCTTCGGAGAGCTGCGTATCTGCGTCTTCTGCGTGTCTTGCCGCTCTACACTCAGCAAAAAGCTTTTCCACCATATTTTGCAAGGAGAAACTCTGCCAGGAAAGAAAACATCCAAAATCTTGTTCTAAAGCTTGCACGGGGGTCTGCAAAGAGTTTGGCAAGAATGAAAGGTAGTTGTCCAAAACTCGTTCTTTTCCAATAGAATAACCATGGAAAAGGCAGGAGAGTGGTAAAGTACTGTTTTCTCTAAGTCTGAAGGCTGCCCACACTGTGCCTGTGTGCTGCAGCTTGCATCTTCGCCTTTGGGAAGCTGCCGCTCGCCGATTCTCCCGGAGGCGAAGAAGCGGCTTCTTCGCACACAGAGCATTGTGGCGAGCGCAGGGAGCTCCTGAGAGCGGTTTGTGCCGAAAGAAGCCCGGGACCGGCACTTAGCTTCGGAGAGCTGCGTATCGGCGTCTTCTGCGTGTCTTGCTGCTCTACACTCAGCAAAAAGCTTTTCCACCATATTTTGCAAGGAGAAACTCTGCCAGGAAAGAAAACATCCAAAATCTTGTTCTAAAGCTTGCACGGAGGTCTGCAAAGAGTTTGGCAAGAATGAAAGGTAGTTGTCCAAAACTCGTTCTTTTCCAATAGAATAACCATGGAAAAGGCAGGAGAGTGGTAAAGTACTGTTTTCTCTAAGTCTGAAGGCTGCCCACACTGTGCCTGTGTGCTGCAGCTTGCATCTTCGCCTTTGGGAAGCTGCCGCTCGCCGATTCTCCCGGAGGCCAAGAAGCGGCTTCTTCGCACACAGAGCATTGTGGCGAGCGCAGGGAGCTCCTGAGAGCGGTTTGTGCCGAAAGAAGCCCGGGACCGGCACTTAGCTTCGGAGAGCTGCGTATCGGCGTCTTCTGCGTGTCTTGCCGCTCTACACTCAGCAAAAAGCTTTTCCACCATATCTTGCAAGGAGAAACTCTGCCAGGAAAGAAAACATCCAAAATCTTGTTCTAAAGCTTGCACGGAGGTCTGCAAAGAGTTTGGCAAGAATGAAAGGTAGTTGTCCAAAACTCGTTCTTTTCCAATAGAATAACCATGGAAAAGGCAGGAGAGTGGTAAAGTACTGTTTTCTCTAAGTCTGAATGCTGCCCACACTGTGCCTGTGTGCTGCAGCTTGCATCTTCGCCTTTGGGAAGCTGCCGCTCGCCGATTCTCCCGCAGGCGAAGAAGCGGCTTCTTCGCACACAGAGCATTGTGGCGAGCGCAGGGAGCTCCTGAGAGCGGTTTGTGCCGAAAGAAGCCCGGGACCGGCACTTAGCTTCGGAGAGCTGCGTATCGGCGTCTTCTGCGTGTCTTGCCGCTCTACACTCAGCAAAAAGCTTTTCCACCATATCTTGCAAGGAGAAACTCTGCCAGGAAAGAAAACATCCAAAATCTTGTTCTAAAGCTTGCACGGAGGTCTGCAAAGCGTTTGGCAAGAATGAAAGGTAGTTGTCCAAAACTCGTTCTTTTGCAATAGAATAACCATGGAAAAGGCAGGAGAGTGGTCAAGTACTGTTTTCTCTAAGTCTGAAGGCTGCCCACACTGTGCCTGTGTGCTGCAGCTTGCATCTTCGCCTTTGGGAAGCTGCCGCTCGCCGATTCTCCCGGAGGCGAAGAAGCGGCTTCTTCGCACACAGAGCATTGTGGCGAGCGCAGGGAGCTCCTGAGAGCGGTTTGTGCCGAAAGAAGCCCGGGACCGGCACTTAGCTTCGGAGAGCTGCGTATCGGCGTCTTCTGCGTGTCTTGCCGCTCTACACTCAGCAAAAAGCTTTTCCACCATATTTTGCAAGGAGAAACTCTGCCAGGAAAGAAAACATCCAAAATCTTGTTCTAAAGCTTGCACGGAGGTCTGCAAAGCGTTTGGCAAGAATGAAAGGTAGTTGTCCAAAACTCGTTCTTTTGCAATAGAATAACCATGGAAAAGGCAGGAGAGTGGTAAAGTACTGTTTTCTCTAAGTCTGAAGGCTGCCCACACTGTGCCTGTGTGCTGCAGCTTGCATCTTCGCCTTTGGGAAGCTGCCGCTCGCCGATTCTCCCGCAGGCGAAGAAGCGGCTTCTTCGCACACAGAGCATTGTGGCGAGCGCAGGGAGCTCCTGAGAGCGGTTTGTGCCGAAAGAAGCCCGGGACCGGCACTTAGCTTCGGAGAGCTGCGTATCGGCGTCTTCTGCGTGTCTTGCCGCTCTACACTCAGCAAAAAGCTTTTCCACCATATCTTGCAAGGAGAAACTCTGCCAGGAAAGAAAACATCCAAAATCTTGTTCTAAAGCTTGCACGGAGGTCTGCAAAGAGTTTGGCAAGAATGAAAGGTAGTTGTCCAAAACTCGTTCTTTTCCAATAGAATAACCATGGAAAAGGCAGGAGAGTGGTAAAGTACTGTTTTCTCTAAGTCTGAAGGCTGCCCACACTGTGCCTGTGTGCTGCAGCTTGCATCTTCGCCTTTGAAAAGCTGCCGCTCGCCGATTCTCCCGGAGGCGAAGAAGCGGCTTCTTCGCACACAGAGCATTGTGGCGAGCGCAGGGAGCTCCTGAGAGCGGTTTGTGCCGAAAGAAGCCCGGGACCGGCACTTAGCTTCGGAGAGCTGCGTATCTGCGTCTTCTGCGTGTCTTGCCGCTCTACACTCAGCAAAAAGCTTTTCCACCATATTTTGCAAGGAGAAACTCTGCCAGGAAAGAAAACATCCAAAATCTTGTTCTAAAGCTTGCACGGGGGTCTGCAAAGAGTTTGGCAAGAATGAAAGGTAGTTGTCCAAAACTCGTTCTTTTCCAATAGAATAACCATGGAAAAGGCAGGAGAGTGGTAAAGTACTGTTTTCTCTAAGTCTGAAGGCTGCCCACACTGTGCCTGTGTGCTGCAGCTTGCATCTTCGCCTTTGGGAAGCTGCCGCTCGCCGATTCTCCCGGAGGCGAAGAAGCGGCTACTTCGCACACAGAGCATTGTGGCGAGCGCAGGGAGCTCCTGAGAGCGGTTTGTGCCGAAAGAAGCCCGGGACCGGCACTTAGCTTCGGAGAGCTGCGTATCTGCGTCTTCTGCGTGTCTTGCTGCTCTACACTCAGCAAAAAGCTTTTCCACCATATTTTGCAAGGAGAAACTCTGCCAGGAAAGAAAACATCCAAAATCTTGTTCTAAAGCTTGCACGGGGGTCTGCAAAGAGTTTGGCAAGAATGAAAGGTAGTTGTCCAAAACTCGTTCTTTTCCAATAGAATAACCATGGAAAAGGCAGGAGAGTGGTAAAGTACTGTTTTCTCTAAGTCTGAAGGCTGCCCACACTGTGCCTGTGTGCTGCAGCTTGCATCTTCGCCTTTGGGAAGCTGCCGCTCGCCGATTCTCCCGGAGGCGAAGAAGCGGCTTCTTCGCACACAGAGCATTGTGGCGAGCGCAGGGAGCTCCTGAGAGCGGTTTGTGCCGAAAGAAGCCCGGGACCGGCACTTAGCTTCGGAGAGCTGCGTATCTGCGTCTTCTGCGTGTCTTGCCGCTCTACACTCAGCAAAAAGCTTTTCCACCATATCTTGCAAGGAGAAACTCTGCCAGGAAAGAAAACATCCAAAATCTTGTTCTAAAGCTTGCACGGAGGTCTGCAAAGAGTTTGGCAAGAATGAAAGGTAGTTGTCCAAAACTCGTTCTTTTCCAATAGAATAACCATGGAAAAGGCAGGAGAGTGGTAAAGTACTGTTTTCTCTAAGTCTGAAGGCTGCCCACACTGTGCCTGTGTGCTGCAGCTTGCATCTTCGCCTTTGAAAAGCTGCCGCTCGCCGATTCTCCCGGAGGCGAAGAAGCGGCTTCTTCGCACACAGAGCATTGTGGCGAGCGCAGGGAGCTCCTGAGAGCGGTTTGTGCCGAAAGAAGCCCGGGACCGGCACTTAGCTTCGGAGAGCTGCGTATCGGCGTCTTCTGCGTGTCTTGCCGCTCTACACTCAGCAAAAAGCTTTTCCACCATATTTTGCAAGGAGAAACTCTGCCAGGAAAGAAAACATCCAAAATCTTGTTCTAAAGCTTGCACGGAGGTCTGCAAAGCGTTTGGCAAGAATGAAAGGTAGTTGTCCAAAACTCGTTCTTTTCCAATAGAATAACCATGGAAAAGGCAGGAGAGTGGTAAAGTACTGTTTTCTCTAAGTCTGAATGCTGCCCACACTGTGCCTGTGTGCTGCAGCTTGCATCTTCGCCTTTGGGAAGCTGCCGCTCGCCGATTCTCCCGCAGGCGAAGAAGCGGCTTCTTCGCACACAGAGCATTGTGGCGAGCGCAGGGAGCTCCTGAGAGCGGTTTGTGCCGAAAGAAGCCCGGGACCGGCACTTAGCTTCGGAGAGCTGCGTATCGGCGTCTTCTGCGTGTCTTGCCGCTCTACACTCAGCAAAAAGCTTTTCCACCATATCTTGCAAGGAGAAACTCTGCCAGGAAAGAAAACATCCAAAATCTTGTTCTAAAGCTTGCACGGAGGTCTGCAAAGCGTTTGGCAAGAATGAAAGGTAGTTGTCCAAAACTCGTTCTTTTCCAATAGAATAACCATGGAAAAGGCAGGAGAGTGGTAAAGTACTGTTTTCTCTAAGTCTGAAGGCTGCCCACACTGTGCCTGTGTGCTGCAGCTTGCATCTTCGCCTTTGGGAAGCTGCCGCTCGCCGATTCTCCCGGAGGCGAAGAAGCGGCTTCTTCGCACACAGAGCATTGTGGCGAGCGCAGGGAGCTCCTGAGAGCGGTTTGTGCCGAAAGAAGCCCGGGACCGGCACTTAGCTTCGGAGAGCTGCGTATCGGCGTCTTCTGCGTGTCTTGCCGCTCTACACTCAGCAAAAAGCTTTTCCACCATATCTTGCAAGGAGAAACTCTGCCAGGAAAGAAAACATCCAAAATCTTGTTCTAAAGCTTGCACGGAGGTCTGCAAAGAGTTTGGCAAGAATGAAAGGTAGTTGTCCAAAACTCGTTCTTTTCCAATAGAATAACCATGGAAAAGGCAGGAGAGTGGTAAAGTACTGTTTTCTCTAAGTCTGAAGGCTGCCCACACTGTGCCTGTGTGCTGCAGCTTGCATCTTCGCCTTTGAAAAGCTGCCGCTCGCCGATTCTCCCGGAGGCGAAGAAGCGGCTTCTTCGCACACAGAGCATTGTGGCGAGCGCAGGGAGCTCCTGAGAGCGGTTTGTGCCGAAAGAAGCCCGGGACCGGCACTTAGCTTCGGAGAGCTGCGTATCTGCGTCTTCTGCGTGTCTTGCCGCTCTACACTCAGCAAAAAGCTTTTCCACCATATTTTGCAAGGAGAAACTCTGCCAGGAAAGAAAACATCCAAAATCTTGTTCTAAAGCTTGCACGGAGGTCTGCAAAGCGTTTGGCAAGAATGAAAGGTAGTTGTCCAAAACTCGTTCTTTTGCAATAGAATAACCATGGAAAAGGCAGGAGAGTGGTAAAGTACTGTTTTCTCTAAGTCTGAAGGCTGCCCACACTGTGCCTGTGTGCTGCAGCTTGCATCTTCGCCTTTGGGAAGCTGCCGCTCGCCGATTCTCCCGGAGGCGAAGAAGCGGCTTCTTCGCACACAGAGCATTGTGGCGAGCGCAGGGAGCTCCTGAGAGCGGTTTGTGCCGAAAGAAGCCCGGGACCGGCACTTAGCTTCGGAGAGCTGCGTATCGGCGTCTTCTGCGTGTCTTGCCGCTCTACACTCAGCAAAAAGCTTTTCCACCATATTTTGCAAGGAGAAACTCTGCCAGGAAAGAAAACATCCAAAATCTTGTTCTAAAGCTTGCACGGAGGTCTGCAAAGAGTTTGGCAAGAATGAAAGGTAGTTGTCCAAAACTCGTTCTTTTCCAATAGAATAACCATGGAAAAGGCAGGAGAGTGGTAAAGTACTGTTTTCTCTAAGTCTGAAGGCTGCCCACACTGTGCCTGTGTGCTGCAGCTTGCATCTTCGCCTTTGGGAAGCTGCCGCTCGCCGATTCTCCCGGAGGCGAAGAAGCGGCTTCTTCGCACACAGAGCATTGTGGCGAGCGCAGGGAGCTCCTGAGAGCGGTTTGTGCCGAAAGAAGCCCGGGACCGGCACTTAGCTTCGGAGAGCTGCGTATCTGCGTCTTCTGCGTGTCTTGCCGCTCTACACTCAGCCAAAAGCTTTTCCACCATATTTTGCAAGGAGAAACTCTGCCAGGAAAGAAAACATCCAAAATCTTGTTCTAAAGCTTGCACGGAGGTCTGCAAAGCGTTTGGCAAGAATGAAAGGTAGTTGTCCAAAACTCGTTCTTTTCCAATAGAATAACCATGGAAAAGGCAGGAGAGTGGTAAAGTACTGTTTTCTCTAAGTCTGAAGGCTGCCCACACTGTGCCTGTGTGCTGCAGCTTGCATCTTCGCCTTTGGGAAGCTGCCGCTCGCCGATTCTCCCGGAGGCGAAGAAGCGGCTTCTTCGCACACAGAGCATTGTGGCGAGCGCAGGGAGCTCCTGAGAGCGGTTTGTGCCGAAAGAAGCCCGGGACCGGCACTTAGCTTCGGAGAGCTGCGTATCTGCGTCTTCTGCGTGTCTTGCCGCTCTACACTCAGCAAAAAGCTTTTCCACCATATTTTGCAAGGAGAAACTCTGCCAGGAAAGAAAACATCCAAAATCTTGTTCTAAAGCTTGCACGGGGGTCTGCAAAGAGTTTGGCAAGAATGAAAGGTAGTTGTCCAAAACTCGTTCTTTTCCAATAGAATAACCATGGAAAAGGCAGGAGAGTGGTAAAGTACTGTTTTCTCTAAGTCTGAAGGCTGCCCACACTGTGCCTGTGTGCTGCAGCTTGCATCTTCGCCTTTGGGAAGCTGCCGCTCGCCGATTCTCCCGGAGGCGAAGAAGCGGCTTCTTCGCACACAGAGCATTGTGGCGAGCGCAGGGAGCTCCTGAGAGCGGTTTGTGCCGAAAGAAGCCCGGGACCGGCACTTAGCTTCGGAGAGCTGCGTATCTGCGTCTTCTGCGTGTCTTGCTGCTCTACACTCAGCAAAAAGCTTTTCCACCATGTTTTGCAAGGAGAAACTCTGCCAGGAAAGAAAACATCCAAAATCTTGTTCTAAAGCTTGCACGGAGGTCTGCAAAGAGTTTGGCAAGAATGAAAGGTAGTTGTCCAAAACTCGTTCTTTTCCAATAGAATAACCATGGAAAAGGCAGGAGAGTGGTAAAGTACTGTTTTCTCTAAGTCTGAAGGCTGCCCACACTGTGCCTGTGTGCTGCAGCTTGCATCTTCGCCTTTGGGAAGCTGCCGCTCGCCGATTCTCCCGGAGGCGAAGAAGCGGCTTCTTCGCACACAGAGCATTGTGGCGAGCGCAGGGAGCTCCTGAGAGCGGTTTGTGCCGAAAGAAGCCCGGGACCGGCACTTAGCTTCGGAGAGCTGCGTATCGGCGTCTTCTGCGTGTCTTGCCGCTCTACACTCAGCAAAAAGCTTTTCCACCATATCTTGCAAGGAGAAACTCTGCCAGGAAAGAAAACATCCAAAATCTTGTTCTAAAGCTTGCACGGAGGTCTGCAAAGAGTTTGGCAAGAATGAAAGGTAGTTGTCCAAAACTCGTTCTTTTCCAATAGAATAACCATGGAAAAGGCAGGAGAGTGGTAAAGTACTGTTTTCTCTAAGTCTGAATGCTGCCCACACTGTGCCTGTGTGCTGCAGCTTGCATCTTCGCCTTTGGGAAGCTGCCGCTCGCCGATTCTCCCGCAGGCGAAGAAGCGGCTTCTTCGCACACAGAGCATTGTGGCGAGCGCAGGGAGCTCCTGAGAGCGGTTTGTGCCGAAAGAAGCCCGGGACCGGCACTTAGCTTCGGAGAGCTGCGTATCGGCGTCTTCTGCGTGTCTTGCCGCTCTACACTCAGCAAAAAGCTTTTCCACCATATCTTGCAAGGAGAAACTCTGCCAGGAAAGAAAACATCCAAAATCTTGTTCTAAAGCTTGCACGGAGGTCTGCAAAGCGTTTGGCAAGAATGAAAGGTAGTTGTCCAAAACTCGTTCTTTTGCAATAGAATAACCATGGAAAAGGCAGGAGAGTGGTCAAGTACTGTTTTCTCTAAGTCTGAAGGCTGCCCACACTGTGCCTGTGTGCTGCAGCTTGCATCTTCGCCTTTGGGAAGCTGCCGCTCGCCGATTCTCCCGGAGGCGAAGAAGCGGCTTCTTCGCACACAGAGCATTGTGGCGAGCGCAGGGAGCTCCTGAGAGCGGTTTGTGCCGAAAGAAGCCCGGGACCGGCACTTAGCTTCGGAGAGCTGCGTATCGGCGTCTTCTGCGTGTCTTGCCGCTCTACACTCAGCAAAAAGCTTTTCCAGCATATCTTGCAAGGAGAAACTCTGCCAGGAAAGAAAACATCCAAAATCTTGTTCTAAAGCTTGCACGGAGGTCTGCAAAGAGTTTGGCAAGAATGAAAGGTAGTTGTCCAAAACTCGTTCTTTTCCAATAGAATAACCATGGAAAAGGCAGGAGAGTGGTAAAGTACTGTTTTCTCTAAGTCTGAAGGCTGCCCACACTGTGCCTGTGTGCTGCAGCTTGCATCTTCGCCTTTGAAAAGCTGCCGCTCGCCGATTCTCCCGGAGGCGAAGAAGCGGCTTCTTCGCACACAGAGCATTGTGGCGAGCGCAGGGAGCTCCTGAGAGCGGTTTGTGCCGAAAGAAGCCCGGGACCGGCACTTAGCTTCGGAGAGCTGCGTATCTGCGTCTTCTGCGTGTCTTGCCGCTCTACACTCAGCAAAAAGCTTTCCCACCATATCTTGCAAGGAGAAACTCTGCCAGGAAAGAAAACATCCAAAATCTTGTTCTAAAGCTTGCACGGAGGTCTGCAAAGAGTTTGGCAAGAATGAAAGGTAGTTGTCCAAAACTCGTTCTTTTCCAATAGAATAACCATGGAAAAGGCAGGAGAGTGGTAAAGTACTGTTTTCTCTAAGTCTGAAGGCTGCCCACACTGTGCCTATGTGCTGCAGCTTGCATCTTCGCCTTTGGGAAGCTGCCGCTCGCCGATTCTCCCGGAGGCGAAGAAGCGGCTTCTTCGCACACAGAGCATTGTGGCGAGCGCAGGGAGCTCCTGAGAGCGGTTTGTGCCGAAAGAAGCCCGGGACCGGCACTTAGCTTCGGAGAGCTGCGTATCTGCGTCTTCTGCGTGTCTTGCCGCTCTACACTCAGCAAAAAGCTTTTCCACCATATCTTGCAAGGAGAAACTCTGCCAGGAAAGAAAACATCCAAAATCTTGTTCTAAAGCTTGCACGGGGGTCTGCAAAGAGTTTGGCAAGAATGAAAGGTAGTTGTCCAAAACTCGTTCTTTTCCAATAGAATAACCATGGAAAAGGCAGGAGAGTGGTAAAGTACTGTTTTCTCTAAGTCTGAAGGCTGCCCACACTGTGCCTGTGTGCTGCAGCTTGCATCTTCGCCTTTGGGAAGCTGCCGCTCGCCGATTCTCCCGGAGGCGAAGAAGCGGCTTCTTCGCACACAGAGCATTGTGGCGAGCGCAGGGAGCTCCTGAGAGCGGTTTGTGCCGAAAGAAGCCCGGGACCGGCACTTAGCTTCGGAGAGCTGCGTATCTGCGTCTTCTGCGTGTCTTGCTGCTCTACACTCAGCAAAAAGCTTTTCCACCATATTTTGCAAGGAGAAACTCTGCCAGGAAAGAAAACATCCAAAATCTTGTTCTAAAGCTTGCACGGGGGTCTGCAAAGAGTTTGGCAAGAATGAAAGGTAGTTGTCCAAAACTCGTTCTTTTCCAATAGAATAACCATGGAAAAGGCAGGAGAGTGGTAAAGTACTGTTTTCTCTAAGTCTGAAGGCTGCCCACACTGTGCCTGTGTGCTGCAGCTTGCATCTTCGCCTTTGGGAAGCTGCCGCTCGCCGATTCTCCCGCAGGCGAAGACGCGGCTTCTTCGCACACAGAGCATTGTGGCGAGCACAGGGAGCTCCTGAGAGCGGTTTGTGCCGAAAGAAGCCCGGGACCGGCACTTAGCTTCGGAGAGCTGCGTATCGCGTCTTCTGCGTGTCTTGCCGCTCTACACTCAGCAAAAAGCTTTTCCACCATATCTTGCAAGGAGAAACTCTGCCAGGAAAGAAAACATCCAAAATCTTGTTCTAAAGCTTGCACGGAGGTCTGCAAAGCGTTTGGCAAGAATGAAAGGTAGTTGTCCAAAACTCGTTCTTTTCCAATAGAATAACCATGGAAAAGGCAGGAGAGTGGTAAAGTACTGTTTTCTCTAAGTCTGAATGCTGCCCACACTGTGCCTGTGTGCTGCAGCTTGCATCTTCGCCTTTGGGAAGCTGCCGCTCGCCGATTCTCCCGGAGGCGAAGAAGCGGCTTCTTCGCACACAGAGCATTGTGGCGAGCGCAGGGAGCTCCTGAGAGCGGTTTGTGCCGAAAGAAGCCCGGGACCGGCACTTAGCTTCGGAGAGCTGCGTATCGGCGTCTTCTGCGTGTCTTGCCGCTCTACACTCAGCAAAAAGCTTTTCCACCATATCTTGCAAGGAGAAACTCTGCCAGGAAAGAAAACATCCAAAATCTTGTTCTAAAGCTTGCACGGAGGTCTGCAAAGCGTTTGGCAAGAATGAAAGGTAGTTGTCCAAAACTCGTTCTTTTGCAATAGAATAACCATGGAAAAGGCAGGAGAGTGGTCAAGTACTGTTTTCTCTAAGTCTGAAGGCTGCCCACACTGTGCCTGTGTGCTGCAGCTTGCATCTTCGCCTTTGGGAAGCTGCCGCTCGCCGATTCTCCCGGAGGCGAAGAAGCGGCTTCTTCGCACACAGAGCATTGTGGCGAGCGCAGGGAGCTCCTGAGAGCGGTTTGTGCCGAAAGAAGCCCGGGACCGGCACTTAGCTTCGGAGAGCTGCGTATCGGCGTCTTCTGCGTGTCTTGCCGCTCTACACTCAGCAAAAAGCTTTTCCAGCATATCTTGCAAGGAGAAACTCTGCCAGGAAAGAAAACATCCAAAATCTTGTTCTAAAGCTTGCACGGAGGTCTGCAAAGAGTTTGGCAAGAATGAAAGGTAGTTGTCCAAAACTCGTTCTTTTCCAATAGAATAACCATGGAAAAGGCAGGAGAGTGGTAAAGTACTGTTTTCTCTAAGTCTGAAGGCTGCCCACACTGTGCCTGTGTGCTGCAGCTTGCATCTTCGCCTTTGAAAAGCTGCCGCTCGCCGATTCTCCCGGAGGCGAAGAAGCGGCTTCTTCGCACACAGAGCATTGTGGCGAGCGCAGGGAGCTCCTGAGAGCGGTTTGTGCCGAAAGAAGCCCGGGACCGGCACTTAGCTTCGGAGAGCTGCGTATCTGCGTCTTCTGCGTGTCTTGCCGCTCTACACTCAGCAAAAAGCTTTTCCACCATATTTTGCAAGGAGAAACTCTGCCAGGAAAGAAAACATCCAAAATCTTGTTCTAAAGCTTGCACGGAGGTCTGCAAAGCGTTTGGCAAGAATGAAAGGTAGTTGTCCAAAACTCGTTCTTTTGCAATAGAATAACCATGGAAAAGGCAGGAGAGTGGTAAAGTACTGTTTTCTCTAAGTCTGAAGGCTGCCCACACTGTGCCTGTGTGCTGCAGCTTGCATCTTCGCCTTTGGGAAGCTGCCGCTCGCCGATTCTCCCGGAGGCGAAGAAGCGGCTTCTTCGCACACAGAGCATTGTGGCGAGCGCAGGGAGCTCCTGAGAGCGGTTTGTGCCGAAAGAAGCCCGGGACCGGCACTTAGCTTCGGAGAGCTGCGTATCGGCGTCTTCTGCGTGTCTTGCCGCTCTACACTCAGCAAAAAGCTTTTCCACCATATTTTGCAAGGAGAAACTCTGCCAGGAAAGAAAACATCCAAAATCTTGTTCTAAAGCTTGCACGGAGGTCTGCAAAGAGTTTGGCAAGAATGAAAGGTAGTTGTCCAAAACTCGTTCTTTTCCAATAGAATAACCATGGAAAAGGCAGGAGAGTGGTAAAGTACTGTTTTCTCTAAGTCTGAAGGCTGCCCACACTGTGCCTGTGTGCTGCAGCTTGCATCTTCGCCTTTGGGAAGCTGCCGCTCGCCGATTCTCCCGGAGGCGAAGAAGCGGCTTCTTCGCACACAGAGCATTGTGGCGAGCGCAGGGAGCTCCTGAGAGCGGTTTGTGCCGAAAGAAGCCCGGGACCGGCACTTAGCTTCGGAGAGCTGCGTATCTGCGTCTTCTGCGTGTCTTGCCGCTCTACACTCAGCCAAAAGCTTTTCCACCATATTTTGCAAGGAGAAACTCTGCCAGGAAAGAAAACATCCAAAATCTTGTTCTAAAGCTTGCACGGAGGTCTGCAAAGCGTTTGGCAAGAATGAAAGGTAGTTGTCCAAAACTCGTTCTTTTCCAATAGAATAACCATGGAAAAGGCAGGAGAGTGGTAAAGTACTGTTTTCTCTAAGTCTGAAGGCTGCCCACACTGTGCCTGTGTGCTGCAGCTTGCATCTTCGCCTTTGGGAAGCTGCCGCTCGCCGATTCTCCCGGAGGCGAAGAAGCGGCTTCTTCGCACACAGAGCATTGTGGCGAGCGCAGGGAGCTCCTGAGAGCGGTTTGTGCCGAAAGAAGCCCGGGACCGGCACTTAGCTTCGGAGAGCTGCGTATCTGCGTCTTCTGCGTGTCTTGCCGCTCTACACTCAGCAAAAAGCTTTTCCACCATATTTTGCAAGGAGAAACTCTGCCAGGAAAGAAAACATCCAAAATCTTGTTCTAAAGCTTGCACGGGGGTCTGCAAAGAGTTTGGCAAGAATGAAAGGTAGTTGTCCAAAACTCGTTCTTTTCCAATAGAATAACCATGGAAAAGGCAGGAGAGTGGTAAAGTACTGTTTTCTCTAAGTCTGAAGGCTGCCCACACTGTGCCTGTGTGCTGCAGCTTGCATCTTCGCCTTTGGGAAGCTGCCGCTCGCCGATTCTCCCGGAGGCGAAGAAGCGGCTTCTTCGCACACAGAGCATTGTGGCGAGCGCAGGGAGCTCCTGAGAGCGGTTTGTGCCGAAAGAAGCCCGGGACCGGCACTTAGCTTCGGAGAGCTGCGTATCTGCGTCTTCTGCGTGTCTTGCTGCTCTACACTCAGCAAAAAGCTTTTCCACCATATTTTGCAAGGAGAAACTCTGCCAGGAAAGAAAACATCCAAAATCTTGTTCTAAAGCTTGCACGGGGGTCTGCAAAGAGTTTGGCAAGAATGAAAGGTAGTTGTCCAAAACTCGTTCTTTTCCAATAGAATAACCATGGAAAAGGCAGGAGAGTGGTAAAGTACTGTTTTCTCTAAGTCTGAAGGCTGCCCACACTGTGCCTGTGTGCTGCAGCTTGCATCTTCGCCTTTGGGAAGCTGCCGCTCGCCGATTCTCCCGGAGGCGAAGAAGCGGCTTCTTCGCACACAGAGCATTGTGGCGAGCGCAGGGAGCTCCTGAGAGCGGTTTGTGCCGAAAGAAGCCCGGGACCGGCACTTAGCTTCGGAGAGCTGCGTATCGGCGTCTTCTGCGTGTCTTGCCGCTCTACACTCAGCAAAAAGCTTTTCCACCATATCTTGCAAGGAGAAACTCTGCCAGGAAAGAAAACATCCAAAATCTTGTTCTAAAGCTTGCACGGAGGTCTGCAAAGAGTTTGGCAAGAATGAAAGGTAGTTGTCCAAAACTCGTTCTTTTCCAATAGAATAACCATGGAAAAGGCAGGAGAGTGGTAAAGTACTGTTTTCTCTAAGTCTGAAGGCTGCCCACACTGTGCCTGTGTGCTGCAGCTTGCATCTTCGCCTTTGAAAAGCTGCCGCTCGCCGATTCTCCCGGAGGCGAAGAAGCGGCTTCTTCGCACACAGAGCATTGTGGCGAGCGCAGGGAGCTCCTGAGAGCGGTTTGTGCCGAAAGAAGCCCGGGACCGGCACTTAGCTTCGGAGAGCTGCGTATCGGCGTCTTCTGCGTGTCTTGCCGCTCTACACTCAGCAAAAAGCTTTTCCACCATATTTTGCAAGGAGAAACTCTGCCAGGAAAGAAAACATCCAAAATCTTGTTCTAAAGCTTGCACGGAGGTCTGCAAAGCGTTTGGCAAGAATGAAAGGTAGTTGTCCAAAAGTCGTTCTTTTCCAATAGAATAACCATGGAAAAGGCAGGAGAGTGGTAAAGTACTGTTTTCTCTAAGTCTGAAGGCTGCCCACACTGTGCCTGTGTGCTGCAGCTTGCATCTTCGCCTTTGGGAAGCTGCCGCTCGCCGATTCTCCCGGAGGCGAAGAAGCGGCTTCTTCGCACACAGAGCATTGTGGCGAGCGCAGGGAGCTCCTGAGAGCGGTTTGTGCCGAAAGAAGCCCGGGACCGGCACTTAGCTTCGGAGAGCTGCGTATCTGCGTCTTCTGCGTGTCTTGCCGCTCTACACTCAGCAAAAAGCTTTTCCACCATATCTTGCAAGGAGAAACTCTGCCAGGAAAGAAAACATCCAAAATCTTGTTCTAAAGCTTGCACGGGGGTCTGCAAAGAGTTTGGCAAGAATGAAAGGTAGTTGTCCAAAACTCGTTCTTTTCCAATAGAATAACCATGGAAAAGGCAGGAGAGTGGTAAAGTACTGTTTTCTCTAAGTCTGAAGGCTGCCCACACTGTGCCTGTGTGCTGCAGCTTGCATCTTCGCCTTTGGGAAGCTGCCGCTCGCCGATTCTCCCGGAGGCGAAGAAGCGGCTTCTTCGCACACAGAGCATTGTGGCGAGCGCAGGGAGCTCCTGAGAGCGGTTTGTGCCGAAAGAAGCCCGGGACCGGCACTTAGCTTCGGAGAGCTGCGTATCTGCGTCTTCTGCGTGTCTTGCTGCTCTACACTCAGCAAAAAGCTTTTCCACCATATTTTGCAAGGAGAAACTCTGCCAGGAAAGAAAACATCCAAAATCTTGTTCTAAAGCTTGCACGGGGGTCTGCAAAGAGTTTGGCAAGAATGAAAGGTAGTTGTCCAAAACTCGTTCTTTTCCAATAGAATAACCATGGAAAAGGCAGGAGAGTGGTAAAGTACTGTTTTCTCTAAGTCTGAAGGCTGCCCACACTGTGCCTGTGTGCTGCAGCTTGCATCTTCGCCTTTGGGAAGCTGCCGCTCGCCGATTCTCCCGGAGGCGAAGAAGCGGCTTCTTCGCACACAGAGCATTGTGGCGAGCGCAGGGAGCTCCTGAGAGCGGTTTGTGCCGAAAGAAGCCCGGGACCGGCACTTAGCTTCGGAGAGCTGCGTATCGGCGTCTTCTGCGTGTCTTGCCGCTCTACACTCAGCAAAAAGCTTTTCCACCATATCTTGCAAGGAGAAACTCTGCCAGGAAAGAAAACATCCAAAATCTTGTTCTAAAGCTTGCACGGAGGTCTGCAAAGAGTTTGGCAAGAATGAAAGGTAGTTGTCCAAAACTCGTTCTTTTCCAATAGAATAACCATGGAAAAGGCAGGAGAGTGGTAAAGTACTGTTTTCTCTAAGTCTGAAGGCTGCCCACACTGTGCCTGTGTGCTGCAGCTTGCATCTTCGCCTTTGAAAAGCTGCCGCTCGCCGATTCTCCCGGAGGCGAAGAAGCGGCTTCTTCGCACACAGAGCATTGTGGCGAGCGCAGGGAGCTCCTGAGAGCGGTTTGTGCCGAAAGAAGCCCGGGACCGTCACTTAGCTTCGGAGAGCTGCGTATCGGCGTCTTCTGCGTGTCTTGCCGCTCTACACTCAGCAAAAAGCTTTTCCACCATATTTTGCAAGGAGAAACTCTGCCAGGAAAGAAAACATCCAAAATCTTGTTCTAAAGCTTGCACGGAGGTCTGCAAAGCGTTTGGCAAGAATGAAAGGTAGTTGTCCAAAACTCGTTCTTTTCCAATAGAATAACCATGGAAAAGGCAGGAGAGTGGTAAAGTACTGTTTTCTCTAAGTCTGAATGCTGCCCACACTGTGCCTGTGTGCTGCAGCTTGCATCTTCGCCTTTGGGAAGCTGCCGCTCGCCGATTCTCCCGCAGGCGAAGAAGCGGCTTCTTCGCACACAGAGCATTGTGGCGAGCGCAGGGAGCTCCTGAGAGCGGTTTGTGCCGAAAGAAGCCCGGGACCGGCACTTAGCTTCGGAGAGCTGCGTATCTGCGTCTTCTGCGTGTCTTGCCGCTCTACACTCAGCAAAAAGCTTTTCCACCATATCTTGCAAGGAGAAACTCTGCCAGGAAAGAAAACATCCAAAATCTTGTTCTAAAGCTTGCACGGAGGTCTGCAAAGCGTTTGGCAAGAATGAAAGGTAGTTGTCCAAAACTCGTTCTTTTGCAATAGAATAACCATGGAAAAGGCAGGAGAGTGGTAAAGTACTGTTTTCTCTAAGTCTGAAGGCTGCCCACACTGTGCCTGTGTGCTGCAGCTTGCATCTTCGCCTTTGGGAAGCTGCCGCTCGCCGATTCTCCCGGAGGCGAAGAAGCGGCTTCTTCGCACACAGAGCATTGTGGCGAGCGCAGGGAGCTCCTGAGAGCGGTTTGTGCCGAAAGAAGCCCGGGACCGGCACTTAGCTTCGGAGAGCTGCGTATCGGCGTCTTCTGCGTGTCTTGCCGCTCTACACTCAGCAAAAAGCTTTTCCACCATATTTTGCAAGGAGAAACTCTGCCAGGAAAGAAAACATCCAAAATCTTGTTCTAAAGCTTGCACGGAGGTCTGCAAAGAGTTTGGCAAGAATGAAAGGTAGTTGTCCAAAACTCGTTCTTTTCCAATAGAATAACCATGGAAAAGGCAGGAGAGTGGTAAAGTACTGTTTTCTCTAAGTCTGAAGGCTGCCCACACTGTGCCTGTGGGCTGCAGCTTGCATCTTCGCCTTTGGGAAGCTGCCGCTCGCCGATTCTCCCGGAGGCGAAGAAGCGGCTTCTTCGCACACAGAGCATTGTGGCGAGCGCAGGGAGCTCCTGAGAGCGGTTTGTGCCGAAAGAAGCCCGGGACCGGCACTTAGCTTCGGAGAGCTGCGTATCTGCGTCTTCTGCGTGTCTTGCCGCTCTACACTCAGCAAAAAGCTTTTCCACCATATCTTGCAAGGAGAAACTCTGCCAGGAAAGAAAACATCCAAAATCTTGTTCTAAAGCTTGCACGGGGGTCTGCAAAGAGTTTGGCAAGAATGAAAGGTAGTTGTCCAAAACTCGTTCTTTTCCAATAGAATAACCATGGAAAAGGCAGGAGAGTGGTAAAGTACTGTTTTCTCTAAGTCTGAAGGCTGCCCACACTGTGCCTGTGTGCTGCAGCTTGCATCTTCGCCTTTGGGAAGCTGCCGCTCGCCGATTCTCCCGGAGGCGAAGAAGCGGCTTCTTCGCACACAGAGCATTGTGGCGAGCGCAGGGAGCTCCTGAGAGCGGTTTGTGCCGAAAGAAGCCCGGGACCGGCACTTAGCTTCGGAGAGCTGCGTATCTGCGTCTTCTGCGTGTCTTGCCGCTCTACACTCAGCAAAAAGCTTTTCCACCATATCTTGCAAGGAGAAACTCTGCCAGGAAAGAAAACATCCAAAATCTTGTTCTAAAGCTTGCACGGAGGTCTGCAAAGAGTTTGGCAAGAATGAAAGGTAGTTGTCCAAAACTCGTTCTTTTGCAATAGAATAACCATGGAAAAGGCAGGAGAGTGGTAAAGTACTGTTTTCTCTAAGTCTGAAGGCTGCCCACACTGTGCCTGTGTGCTGCAGCTTGCATCTTCGCCTTTGGGAAGCTGCCGCTCGCCGATTCTCCCGGATGCAAAGAAGCGGCTTCTTCGCACACAGAGCATTGTGGCGAGCACAGGGAGCTCCTGAGAGCGGTTTGTGCCGAAAGAAGCCCGGGACCGGCACTTAGCTTCGGAGAGCTGCGTATCTGCGTCTTCTGCGTGTCTTGCTGCTCTACACTCAGCAAAAAGCTTTTCCACCATATTTTGCAAGGAGAAACTCTGCCAGGAAAGAAAACATCCAAAATCTTGTTCTAAAGCTTGCACGGAGGTCTGCAAAGAGTTTGGCAAGAATGAAAGGTAGTTGTCCAAAACTCGTTCTTTTCCAATAGAATAACCATGGAAAAGGCAGGAGAGTGGTAAAGTACTGTTTTCTCTAAGTCTGAAGGCTGCCCACACTGTGCCTGTGTGCTGCAGCTTGCATCTTCGCCTTTGGGAAGCTGCCGCTCGCCGATTCTCCCGGAGGCGAAGAAGCGGCTTCTTCGCACACAGAGCATTGTGGCGAGCGCAGGGAGCTCCTGAGAGCGGTTTGTGCCGAAAGAAGCCCGGGACCGGCACTTAGCTTCGGAGAGCTGCGTATCTGCGTCTTCTGCGTGTCTTGCCACTCTACACTCAGCAAAAAGCTTTTCCACCATATCTTGCAAGGAGAAACTCTGCCAGGAAAGAAAACATCCAAAATCTTGTTCTAAAGCTTGCACGGAGGTCTGCAAAGAGTTTGGCAAGAATGAAAGGTAGTTGTCCAAAACTCGTTCTTTTCCAATAGAATAACCATGGAAAAGGCAGGAGAGTGGTAAAGTACTGTTTTCTCTAAGTCTGAAGGCTGCCCACACTGTGCCTGTGTGCTGCAGCTTGCATCTTCGCCTTTGGGAAGCTGCCGCTCGCCGATTCTCCCGGAGGCCAAGAAGCGGCTTCTTCGCACACAGAGCATTGTGGCGAGCGCAGGGAGCTCCTGAGAGCGGTTTGTGCCGAAAGAAGCCCGGGACCGGCACTTAGCTTCGGAGAGCTGCGTATCTGCGTCTTCTGCGTGTCTTGCCGCTCTACACTCAGCAAAAAGCTTTTCCACCATATTTTGCAAGGAGAAACTCTGCCAGGAAAGAAAACATCCAAAATCTTGTTCTAAAGCTTGCACGGGGGTCTGCAAAGAGTTTGGCAAGAATGAAAGGTAGTTGTCCAAAACTCGTTCTTTTCCAATAGAATAACCATGGAAAAGGCAGGAGAGTGGTAAAGTACTGTTTTCTCTAAGTCTGAAGGCTGCCCACACTGTGCCTGTGTGCTGCAGCTTGCATCTTCGCCTTTGGGAAGCTGCCGCTCGCCGATTCTCCCGGAGGCGAAGAAGCGGCTTCTTCGCACACAGAGCATTGTGGCGAGCGCAGGGAGCTCCTGAGAGCGGTTTGTGCCGAAAGAAGCCCGGGACCGGCACTTAGCTTCGGAGAGCTGCGTATCTGCGTCTTCTGCGTGTCTTGCCGCTCTACACTCAGCAAAAAGCTTTTCCACCATATTTTGCAAGGAGAAACTCTGCCAGGAAAGAAAACATCCAAAATCTTGTTCTAAAGCTTGCACGGAGGTCTGCAAAGCGTTTGGCAAGAATGAAAGGTAGTTGTCCAAAACTCGTTCTTTTCCAATAGAATAACCATGGAAAAGGCAGGAGAGTGGTAAAGTACTGTTTTCTCTAAGTCTGAAGGCTGCCCACACTGTGCCTGTGTGCTGCAGCTTGCATCTTCGCCTTTGGGAAGCTGCCGCTCGCCGATTCTCCCGGAGGCGAAGAAGCGGCTTCTTCGCACACAGAGCATTGTGGCGAGCGCAGGGAGCTCCTGAGAGCGGTTTGTGCCGAAAGAAGCCCGGGACCGGCACTTAGCTTCGGAGAGCTGCGTATCGGCGTCTTCTGCGTGTCTTGCCGCTCTACACTCAGCAAAAAGCTTTTCCACCATATTTTGCAAGGAGAAACTCTGCCAGGAAAGAAAACATCCAAAATCTTGTTCTAAAGCTTGCACGGGGGTCTGCAAAGAGTTTGGCAAGAATGAAAGGTAGTTGTCCAAAACTCGTTCTTTTCCAATAGAATAACCATGGAAAAGGCAGGAGAGTGGTAAAGTACTGTTTTCTCTAAGTCTGAAGGCTGCCCACACTGTGCCTGTGTGCTGCAGCTTGCATCTTCGCCTTTGGGAAGCTGCCGCTCGCCGATTCTCCCGCAGGCGAAGAAGCGGCTTCTTCGCACACAGAGCATTGTGGCGAGCGCAGGGAGCTCCTGAGAGCGGTTTGTGCCGAAAGAAGCCCGGGACCGGCACTTAGCTTCGGAGAGCTGCGTATCGGCGTCTTCTGCGTGTCTTGCCGCTCTACACTCAGCAAAAAGCTTTTCCACCATATCTTGCAAGGAGAAACTCTGCCAGGAAAGAAAACATCCAAAATCTTGTTCTAAAGCTTGCACGGAGGTCTGCAAAGAGTTTGGCAAGAATGAAAGGTAGTTGTCCAAAACTCGTTCTTTTCCAATAGAATAACCATGGAAAAGGCAGGAGAGTGGTAAAGTACTGTTTTCTCTAAGTCTGAAGGCTGCCCACACTGTGCCTGTGTGCTGCAGCTTGCATCTTCGCCTTTGGGAAGCTGCCGCTCGCCGATTCTCCCGGAGGCGAAGAAGCGGCTTCTTCGCACACAGAGCATTGTGGCGAGCGCAGGGAGCTCCTGAGAGCGGTTTGTGCCGAAAGAAGCCCGGGACCGGCACTTAGCTTCGGAGAGCTGCGTATCGGCGTCTTCTGCGTGTCTTGCCGCTCTACACTCAGCAAAAAGCTTTTCCACCATATTTTGCAAGGAGAAACTCTGCCAGGAAAGAAAACATCCAAAATCTTGTTCTAAAGCTTGCACGGAGGTCTGCAAAGCGTTTGGCAAGAATGAAAGGTAGTTGTCCAAAACTCGTTCTTTTCCAATAGAATAACCATGGAAAAGGCAGGAGAGTGGTAAAGTACTGTTTTCTCTAAGTCTGAATGCTGCCCACACTGTGCCTGTGTGCTGCAGCTTGCATCTTCGCCTTTGGGAAGCTGCCGCTCGCCGATTCTCCCGCAGGCGAAGAAGCGGCTTCTTCGCACACAGAGCATTGTGGCGAGCGCAGGGAGCTCCTGAGAGCGGTTTGTGCCGAAAGAAGCCCGGGACCGGCACTTAGCTTCGGAGAGCTGCGTATCGGCGTCTTCTGCGTGTCTTGCCGCTCTACACTCAGCAAAAAGCTTTTCCACCATATTTTGCAAGGAGAAACTCTGCCAGGAAAGAAAACATCCAAAATCTTGTTCTAAAGCTTGCACGGAGGTCTGCAAAGAGTTTGGCAAGAATGAAAGGTAGTTGTCCAAAACTCGTTCTTTTCCAATAGAATAACCATGGAAAAGGCAGGAGAGTGGTAAAGTACTGTTTTCTCTAAGTCTGAAGGCTGCCCACACTGTGCCTGTGGGCTGCAGCTTGCATCTTCGCCTTTGGGAAGCTGCCGCTCGCCGATTCTCCCGGAGGCGAAGAAGCGGCTTCTTCGCACACAGAGCATTGTGGCGAGCGCAGGGAGCTCCTGAGAGCGGTTTGTGCCGAAAGAAGCCCGGGACCGGCACTTAGCTTCGGAGAGCTGCGTATCTGCGTCTTCTGCGTGTCTTGCCGCTCTACACTCAGCCAAAAGCTTTTCCACCATATTTTGCAAGGAGAAACTCTGCCAGGAAAGAAAACATCCAAAATCTTGTTCTAAAGCTTGCACGGGGGTCTGCAAAGAGTTTGGCAAGAATGAAAGGTAGTTGTCCAAAACTCGTTCTTTTCCAATAGAATAACCATGGAAAAGGCAGGAGAGTGGTAAAGTACTGTTTTCTCTAAGTCTGAAGGCTGCCCACACTGTGCCTGTGTGCTGCAGCTTGCATCTTCGCCTTTGGGAAGCTGCCGCTCGCCGATTCTCCCGCAGGCGAAGAAGCGGCTTCTTCGCACACAGAGCATTGTGGCGAGCGCAGGGAGCTCCTGAGAGCGGTTTGTGCCGAAAGAAGCCCGGGACCGGCACTTAGCTTCGGAGAGCTGCGTATCTGCGTCTTCTGCGTGTCTTGCCGCTCTACACTCAGCAAAAAGCTTTTCCACCATATCTTGCAAGGAGAAACTCTGCCAGGAAAGAAAACATCCAAAATCTTGTTCTAAAGCTTGCACGGGGGTCTGCAAAGAGTTTGGCAAGAATGAAAGGTAGTTGTCCAAAACTCGTTCTTTTGCAATAGAATAACCATGGAAAAGGCAGGAGAGTGGTAAAGTACTGTTTTCTCTAAGTCTGAAGGCTGCCCACACTGTGCCTGTGTGCTGCAGCTTGCATCTTCGCCTTTGGGAAGCTGCCGCTCGCCGATTCTCCCGGATGCAAAGAAGCGGCTTCATCGCACACAGAGCATTGTGGCGAGCGGAGGGAGCTCCTGAGAGCGGTTTGTGCCGAAAGAAGCCCGGGACCGGCACTTAGCTTCGGAGAGCTGCGTATCTGCGTCTTCTGCGTGTCTTGCTGCTCTACACTCAGCAAAAAGCTTTTCCACCATATTTTGCAAGGAGAAACTCTGCCAGGAAAGAAAACATCCAAAATCTTGTTCTAAAGCTTGCACGGGGGTCTGCAAAGAGTTTGGCAAGAATGAAAGGTAGTTGTCCAAAACTCGTTCTTTTCCAATAGAATAACCATGGAAAAGGCAGGAGAGTGGTAAAGTACTGTTTTCTCTAAGTCTGAAGGCTGCCCACACTGTGCCTGTGTGCTGCAGCTTGCATCTTCGCCTTTGGGAAGCTGCCGCTCGCCGATTCTCCCGGAGGCGAAGAAGCGGCTTCTTCGCACACAGAGCATTGTGGCGAGCGCAGGGAGCTCCTGAGAGCGGTTTGTGCCGAAAGAAGCCCGGGACCGGCACTTAGCTTCGGAGAGCTGCGTATCTGCGTCTTCTGCGTGTCTTGCTGCTCTACACTCAGCAAAAAGCTTTTCCACCATATCTTGCAAGGAGAAACTCTGCCAGGAAAGAAAACATCCAAAATCTTGTTCTAAAGCTTGCACGGAGGTCTGCAAAGAGTTTGGCAAGAATGAAAGGTAGTTGTCCAAAACTCGTTCTTTTCCAATAGAATAACCATGGAAAAGGCAGGAGAGTGGTAAAGTACTGTTTTCTCTAAGTCTGAAGGCTGCCCACACTGTGCCTGTGTGCTGCAGCTTGCATCTTCGCCTTTGAAAAGCTGCCGCTCGCCGATTCTCCCGGAGGCGAAGAAGCGGCTTCTTCGCACACAGAGCATTGTGGCGAGCGCAGGGAGCTCCTGAGAGCGGTTTGTGCCGAAAGAAGCCCGGGACCGGCACTTAGCTTCGGAGAGCTGCGTATCGGCGTCTTCTGCGTGTCTTGCCGCTCTACACTCAGCAAAAAGCTTTTCCACCATATTTTGCAAGGAGAAACTCTGCCAGGAAAGAAAACATCCAAAATCTTGTTCTAAAGCTTGCACGGAGGTCTGCAAAGAGTTTGGCAAGAATGAAAGGTAGTTGTCCAAAACTCGTTCTTTTCCAATAGAATAACCATGGAAAAGGCAGGAGAGTGGTAAAGTACTGTTTTCTCTAAGTCTGAAGGCTGCCCACACTGTGCCTGTGTGCTGCAGCTTGCATCTTCGCCTTTGGGAAGCTGCCGCTCGCCGATTCTCCCGGAGGCGAAGAAGCGGCTTCTTCGCACACAGAGCATTGTGGCGAGCGCAGGGAGCTCCTGAGAGCGGTTTGTGCCGAAAGAAGCCCGGGACCGGCACTTAGCTTCGGAGAGCTGCGTATCTGCGTCTTCTGCGTGTCTTGCCGCTCTACACTCAGCAAAAAGCTTTCCCACCATATCTTGCAAGGAGAAACTCTGCCAGGAAAGAAAACATCCAAAATCTTGTTCTAAAGCTTGCACGGAGGTCTGCAAAGAGTTTGGCAAGAATGAAAGGTAGTTGTCCAAAACTCGTTCTTTTCCAATAGAATAACCATGGAAAAGGCAGGAGAGTGGTAAAGTACTGTTTTCTCTAAGTCTGAAGGCTGCCCACACTGTGCCTGTGGGCTGCAGCTTGCATCTTCGCCTTTGGGAAGCTGCCGCTCGCCGATTCTCCCGGAGGCGAAGAAGCGGCTTCTTCGCACACAGAGCATTGTGGCGAGCGCAGGGAGCTCCTGAGAGCGGTTTGTGCCGAAAGAAGCCCGGGACCGGCACTTAGCTTCGGAGAGCTGCGTATCGGCGTCTTCTGCGTGTCTTGCCGCTCTACACTCAGCCAAAAGCTTTTCCACCATATTTTGCAAGGAGAAACTCTGCCAGGAAAGAAAACATCCAAAATCTTGTTCTAAAGCTTGCACGGAGGTCTGCAAAGAGTTTGGCAAGAATGAAAGGTAGTTGTCCAAAACTCGTTCTTTTCCAATAGAATAACCATGGAAAAGGCAGGAGAGTGGTAAAGTACTGTTTTCTCGAAGTCTGAAGGCTGCCCACACTGTGCCTGTGTGCTGCAGCTTGCATCTTCGCCTTTGGGAAGCTGCCGCTCGCCGATTCTCCCGGAGGCGAAGAAGCGGCTTCTTCGCACACAGAGCATTGTGGCGAGCGCAGGGAGCTCCTGAGAGCGGTTTGTGCCGAAAGAAGCCCGGGACCGGCACTTAGCTTCGGAGAGCTGCGTATCTGCGTCTTCTGCGTGTCTTGCCGCTCTACACTCAGCAAAAAGCTTTTCCACCATATTTTGCAAGGAGAAACTCTGCCAGGAAAGAAAACATCCAAAATCTTGTTCTAAAGCTTGCACGGGGGTCTGCAAAGAGTTTGGCAAGAATGAAAGGTAGTTGTCCAAAACACGTTCTTTTCCAATAGAATAACCATGGAAAAGGCAGGAGAGTGGTAAAGTACTGTTTTCTCTAAGTCTGAAGGCTGCCCACACTGTGCCTGTGTGCTGCAGCTTGCATCTTCGCCTTTGGGAAGCTGCCGCTCGCCGATTCTCCCGGAGGCGAAGAAGCGGCTTCTTCGCACACAGAGCATTGTGGCGAGCGCAGGGAGCTCCTGAGAGCGGTTTGTGCCGAAAGAAGCCCGGGACCGGCACTTAGCTTCGGAGAGCTGCGTATCGGCGTCTTCTGCGTGTCTTGCCGCTCTACACTCAGCAAAAAGCTTTTCCACCATATTTTGCAAGGAGAAACTCTGCCAGGAAAGAAAACATCCAAAATCTTGTTCTAAAGCTTGCACGGAGGTCTGCAAAGAGTTTGGCAAGAATGAAAGGTAGTTGTCCAAAACTCGTTCTTTTGCAATAGAATAACCATGGAAAAGGCAGGAGAGTGGTAAAGTACTGTTTTCTCTAAGTCTGAAGGCTGCCCACACTGTGCCTGTGTGCTGCAGCTTGCATCTTCGCCTTTGGGAAGCTGCCGCTCGCCGATTCTCCCGGAGGCGAAGAAGCGGCTTCTTCGCACACAGAGCATTGTGGCGAGCGCAGGGAGCTCCTGAGAGCGGTTTGTGCCGAAAGAAGCCCGGGACCGGCACTTAGCTTCGGAGAGCTGCGTATCGGCGTCTTCTGCGTGTCTTGCCGCTCTACACTCAGCAAAAAGCTTTTCCACCATATTTTGCAAGGAGAAACTCTGCCAGGAAAGAAAACATCCAAAATCTTGTTCTAAAGCTTGCACGGAGGTCTGCAAAGAGTTTGGCAAGAATGAAAGGTAGTTGTCCAAAACTCGTTCTTTTCCAATAGAATAACCATGGAAAAGGCAGGAGAGTGGTAAAGTACTGTTTTCTCTAAGTCTGAAGGCTGCCCACACTGTGCCTGTGGGCTGCAGCTTGCATCTTCGCCTTTGGGAAGCTGCCGCTCGCCGATTCTCCCGGAGGCGAAGAAGCGGCTTCTTCGCACACAGAGCATTGTGGCGAGCGCAGGGAGCTCCTGAGAGCGGTTTGTGCCGAAAGAAGCCCGGGACCGGCACTTAGCTTCGGAGAGCTGCGTATCGGCGTCTTCTGCGTGTCTTGCCGCTCTACACTCAGCAAAAAGCTTTTCCACCATATCTTGCAAGGAGAAACTCTGCCAGGAAAGAAAACATCCAAAATCTTGTTCTAAAGCTTGCACGGAGGTCTGCAAAGAGTTTGGCAAGAATGAAAGGTAGTTGTCCAAAACTCGTTCTTTTCCAATAGAATAACCATGGAAAAGGCAGGAGAGTGGTAAAGTACTGTTTTCTCTAAGTCTGAAGGCTGCCCACACTGTGCCTGTGTGCTGCAGCTTGCATCTTCGCCTTTGAAAAGCTGCCGCTCGCCGATTCTCCCGGAGGCGAAGAAGCGGCTTCTTCGCACACAGAGCATTGTGGCGAGCGCAGGGAGCTCCTGAGAGCGGTTTGTGCCGAAAGAAGCCCGGGACCGGCACTTAGCTTCGGAGAGCTGCGTATCTGCGTCTTCTGCGTGTCTTGCCGCTCTACACTCAGCAAAAAGCTTTCCCACCATATCTTGCAAGGAGAAACTCTGCCAGGAAAGAAAACATCCAAAATCTTGTTCTAAAGCTTGCACGGAGGTCTGCAAAGCGTTTGGCAAGAATGAAAGGTAGTTGTCCAAAACTCGTTCTTTTCCAATAGAATAACCATGGAAAAGGCAGGAGAGTGGTAAAGTACTGTTTTCTCTAAGTCTGAAGGCTGCCCACACTGTGCCTGTGTGCTGCAGCTTGCATCTTCGCCTTTGGGAAGCTGCCGCTCGCCGATTCTCCCGGAGGCGAAGAAGCGGCTTCTTCGCACACAGAGCATTGTGGCGAGCGCAGGGAGCTCCTGAGAGCGGTTTGTGCCGAAAGAAGCCCGGGACCGGCACTTAGCTTCGGAGAGCTGCGTATCGGCGTCTTCTGCGTGTCTTGCCGCTCTACACTCAGCAAAAAGCTTTTCCACCATATTTTGCAAGGAGAAACTCTGCCAGGAAAGAAAACATCCAAAATCTTGTTCTAAAGCTTGCACGGAGGTCTGCAAAGAGTTTGGCAAGAATGAAAGGTAGTTGTCCAAAACTCGTTCTTTTCCAATAGAATAACCATGGAAAAGGCAGGAGAGTGGTAAAGTACTGTTTTCTCTAAGTCTGAAGGCTGCCCACACTGTGCCTGTGTGCTGCAGCTTGCATCTTCGCCTTTGAAAAGCTGCCGCTCGCCGATTCTCCCGGAGGCGAAGAAGCGGCTTCTTCGCACACAGAGCATTGTGGCGAGCGCAGGGAGCTCCTTAGAGCGGTTTGTGCCGAAAGAAGCCCGGGACCGGCACTTAGCTTCGGAGAGCTGCGTATCTGCGTCTTCTGCGTGTCTTGCCGCTCTACACTCAGCAAAAAGCTTTTCCACCATATTTTGCAAGGAGAAACTCTGCCAGGAAAGAAAACATCCAAAATCTTGTTCTAAAGCTTGCACGGAGGTCTGCAAAGCGTTTGGCAAGAATGAAAGGTAGTTGTCCAAAACTCGTTCTTTTCCAATAGAATAACCATGGAAAAGGCAGGAGAGTGGTAAAGTACTGTTTTCTCTAAGTCTGAAGGCTGCCCACACTGTGCCTGTGTGCTGCAGCTTGCATCTTCGCCTTTGGGAAGCTGCCGCTCGCCGATTCTCCCGGAGGCGAAGAAGCGGCTTCTTCGCACACAGAGCATTGTGGCGAGCGCAGGGAGCTCCTGAGAGCGGTTTGTGCCGAAAGAAGCCCGGGACCGGCACTTAGCTTCGGAGAGCTGCGTATCTGCGTCTTCTGCGTGTCTTGCCGCTCTACACTCAGCAAAAAGCTTTTCCACCATATTTTGCAAGGAGAAACTCTGCCAGGAAAGAAAACATCCAAAATCTTGTTCTAAAGCTTGCACGGGGGTGTGCAAAGAGTTTGGCAAGAATGAAAGGTAGTTGTCCAAAACTCGTTCTTTTCCAATAGAATAACCATGGAAAAGGCAGGAGAGTGGTAAAGTACTGTTTTCTCTAAGTCTGAAGGCTGCCCACACTGTGCCTGTGTGCTGCAGCTTGCATCTTCGCCTTTGGGAAGCTGCCGCTCGCCGATTCTCCCGGAGGCGAAGAAGCGGCTTCTTCGCACACAGAGCATTGTGGCGAGCGCAGGGAGCTCCTGAGAGCGGTTTGTGCCGAAAGAAGCCCGGGACCGGCACTTAGCTTCGGAGAGCTGCGTATCTGCGTCTTCTGCGTGTCTTGCCGCTCTACACTCAGCAAAAAGCTTTTCCACCATATTTTGCAAGGAGAAACTCTGCCAGGAAAGAAAACATCCAAAATCTTGTTCTAAAGCTTGCACGGAGGTCTGCAAAGCGTTTGGCAAGAATGAAAGGTAGTTGTCCAAAACTCGTTCTTTTGCAATAGAATAACCATGGAAAAGGCAGGAGAGTGGTAAAGTACTGTTTTCTCTAAGTCTGAAGGCTGCCCACACTGTGCCTGTGTGCTGCAGCTTGCATCTTCGCCTTTGGGAAGCTGCCGCTCGCCGATTCTCCCGGAGGCGAAGAAGCGGCTTCTTCGCACACAGAGCATTGTGGCGAGCGCAGGGAGCTCCTGAGAGCGGTTTGTGCCGAAAGAAGCCCGGGACCGGCACTTAGCTTCGGAGAGCTGCGTATCGGCGTCTTCTGCGTGTCTTGCCGCTCTACACTCAGCAAAAAGCTTTTCCACCATATTTTGCAAGGAGAAACTCTGCCAGGAAAGAAAACATCCAAAATCTTGTTCTAAAGCTTGCACGGAGGTCTGCAAAGAGTTTGGCAAGAATGAAAGGTAGTTGTCCAAAACTCGTTCTTTTCCAATAGAATAACCATGGAAAAGGCAGGAGAGTGGTAAAGTACTGTTTTCTCTAAGTCTGAAGGCTGCCCACACTGTGCCTGTGTGCTGCAGCTTGCATCTTCGCCTTTGAAAAGCTGCCGCTCGCGGATTCTCCCGGAGGCGAAGAAGCGGCTTCTTCGCACACAGAGCATTGTGGCGAGCGCAGGGAGCTCCTGAGAGCGGTTTGTGCCGAAAGAAGCCCGGGACCGGCACTTAGCTTCGGAGAGCTGCGTATCTGCGTCTTCTGCGTGTCTTGCCGCTCTACACTCAGCCAAAAGCTTTTCCACCATATTTTGCAAGGAGAAACTCTGCCAGGAAAGAAAACATCCAAAATCTTGTTCTAAAGCTTGCACGGAGGTCTGCAAAGCGTTTGGCAAGAATGAAAGGTAGTTGTCCAAAACTCGTTCTTTTCCAATAGAATAACCATGGAAAAGGCAGGAGAGTGGTAAAGTACTGTTTTCTCTAAGTCTGAAGGCTGCCCACACTGTGCCTGTGTGCTGCAGCTTGCATCTTCGCCTTTGGGAAGCTGCCGCTCGCCGATTCTCCCGGAGGCCAAGAAGCGGCTTCTTCGCACACAGAGCATTGTGGCGAGCGCAGGGAGCTCCTGAGAGCGGTTTGTGCCGAAAGAAGCCCGGGACCGGCACTTAGCTTCGGAGAGCTGCGTATCTGCGTCTTCTGCGTGTCTTGCCGCTCTACACTCAGCAAAAAGCTTTTCCACCATATTTTGCAAGGAGAAACTCTGCCAGGAAAGAAAACATCCAAAATCTTGTTCTAAAGCTTGCACGGGGGTCTGCAAAGAGTTTGGCAAGAATGAAAGGTAGTTGTCCAAAACTCGTTCTTTTCCAATAGAATAACCATGGAAAAGGCAGGAGAGTGGTAAAGTACTGTTTTCTCTAAGTCTGAAGGCTGCCCACACTGTGCCTGTGTGCTGCAGCTTGCATCTTCGCCTTTGGGAAGCTGCCGCTCGCCGATTCTCCCGGAGGCGAAGAAGCGGCTTCTTCGCACACAGAGCATTGTGGCGAGCGCAGGGAGCTCCTGAGAGCGGTTTGTGCCGAAAGAAGCCCGGGACCGGCACTTAGCTTCGGAGAGCTGCGTATCTGCGTCTTCTGCGTGTCTTGCCGCTCTACACTCAGCAAAAAGCTTTTCCACCATATTTTGCAAGGAGAAACTCTGCCAGGAAAGAAAACATCCAAAATCTTGTTCTAAAGCTTGCACGGGGGTCTGCAAAGAGTTTGGCAAGAATGAAAGGTAGTTGTCCAAAACTCGTTCTTTTCCAATAGAATAACCATGGAAAAGGCAGGAGAGTGGTAAAGTACTGTTTTCTCTAAGTCTGAAGGCTGCCCACACTGTGCCTGTGTGCTGCAGCTTGCATCTTCGCCTTTGGCAAGCTGCCGCTCGCCGATTCTCCCGGAGGCGAAGAAGCGGCTTCTTCGCACACAGAGCATTGTGGCGAGCGCAGGGAGCTCCTGAGAGCGGTTTGTGCCGAAAGAAGCCCGGGACCGGCACTTAGCTTCGGAGAGCTGCGTATCTGCGTCTTCTGCGTGTCTTGCCGCTCTACACTCAGCAAAAAGCTTTTCCACCATATCTTGCAAGGAGAAACTCTGCCAGGAAAGAAAACATCCAAAATCTTGTTCTAAAGCTTGCACGGGGGTCTGCAAAGAGTTTGGCAAGAATGAAAGGTAGTTGTCCAAAACTCGTTCTTTTCCAATAGAATAACCATGGAAAAGGCAGGAGAGTGGTAAAGTACTGGTTTCTCTAAGTCTGAAGGCTGCCCACACTGTGCCTGTGTGCTGCAGCTTGCATCTTCGCCTTTGGGAAGCTGCCGCTCGCCGATTCTCCCGGAGGCGAAGAAGCGGCTTCTTCGCACACAGAGCATTGTGGCGAGCGCAGGGAGCTCCTGAGAGCGGTTTGTGCCGAAAGAAGCCCGGGACCGGCACTTAGCTTCGGAGAGCTGCGTATCTGCGTCTTCTGCGTGTCTTGCCGCTCTACACTCAGCAAAAAGCTTTTCCACCATATTTTGCAAGGAGAAACTCTGCCAGGAAAGAAAACATCCAAAATCTTGTTCTAAAGCTTGCACGGAGGTCTGCAAAGCGTTTGGCAAGAATGAAAGGTAGTTGTCCAAAACTCGTTCTTTTGCAATAGAATAACCATGGAAAAGGCAGGAGAGTGGTAAAGTACTGTTTTCTCTAAGTCTGAAGGCTGCCCACACTGTGCCTGTGTGCTGCAGCTTGCATCTTCGCCTTTGGGAAGCTGCCGCTCGCCGATTCTCCCGGAGGCGAAGAAGCGGCTTCTTCGCACACAGAGCATTGTGGCGAGCGCAGGGAGCTCCTGAGAGCGGTTTGTGCCGAAAGAAGCCCGGGACCGGCACTTAGCTTCGGAGAGCTGCGTATCGGCGTCTTCTGCGTGTCTTGCCGCTCTACACTCAGCAAAAAGCTTTTCCACCATATTTTGCAAGGAGAAACTCTGCCAGGAAAGAAAACATCCAAAATCTTGTTCTAAAGCTTGCACGGAGGTCTGCAAAGAGTTTGGCAAGAATGAAAGGTAGTTGTCCAAAACTCGTTCTTTTCCAATAGAATAACCATGGAAAAGGCAGGAGAGTGGTAAAGTACTGTTTTCTCTAAGTCTGAAGGCTGCCCACACTGTGCCTGTGTGCTGCAGCTTGCATCTTCGCCTTTGAAAAGCTGCCGCTCGCCGATTCTCCCGGAGGCGAAGAAGCGGCTTCTTCGCACACAGAGCATTGTGGCGAGCGCAGGGAGCTCCTGAGAGCGGTTTGTGCCGAAAGAAGCCCGGCACCGGCACTTAGCTTCGGAGAGCTGCGTATCTGCGTCTTCTGCGTGTCTTGCCGCTCTACACTCAGCCAAAAGCTTTTCCACCATATTTTGCAAGGAGAAACTCTGCCAGGAAAGAAAACATCCAAAATCTTGTTCTAAAGCTTGCACGGAGGTCTGCAAAGCGTTTGGCAAGAATGAAAGGTAGTTGTCCAAAACTCGTTCTTTTCCAATAGAATAACCATGGAAAAGGCAGGAGAGTGGTAAAGTACTGTTTTCTCTAAGTCTGAAGGCTGCCCACACTGTGCCTGTGTGCTGCAGCTTGCATCTTCGCCTTTGGGAAGCTGCCGCTCGCCGATTCTCCCGGAGGCCAAGAAGCGGCTTCTTCGCACACAGAGCATTGTGGCGAGCGCAGGGAGCTCCTGAGAGCGGTTTGTGCCGAAAGAAGCCCGGGACCGGCACTTAGCTTCGGAGAGCTGCGTATCTGCGTCTTCTGCGTGTCTTGCCGCTCTACACTCAGCAAAAAGCTTTTCCACCATATTTTGCAAGGAGAAACTCTGCCAGGAAAGAAAACATCCAAAATCTTGTTCTAAAGCTTGCACGGGGGTCTGCAAAGAGTTTGGCAAGAATGAAAGGTAGTTGTCCAAAACTCGTTCTTTTCCAATAGAATAACCATGGAAAAGGCAGGAGAGTGGTAAAGTACTGTTTTCTCTAAGTCTGAAGGCTGCCCACACTGTGCCTGTGTGCTGCAGCTTGCATCTTCGCCTTTGGGAAGCTGCCGCTCGCCGATTCTCCCGGAGGCGAAGAAGCGGCTTCTTCGCACACAGAGCATTGTGGCGAGCGCAGGGAGCTCCTGAGAGCGGTTTGTGCCGAAAGAAGCCCGGGACCGGCACTTAGCTTCGGAGAGCTGCGTATCTGCGTCTTCTGCGTGTCTTGCCGCTCTACACTCAGCAAAAAGCTTTTCCACCATATTTTGCAAGGAGAAACTCTGCCAGGAAAGAAAACATCCAAAATCTTGTTCTAAAGCTTGCACGGGGGTCTGCAAAGAGTTTGGCAAGAATGAAAGGTAGTTGTCCAAAACTCGTTCTTTTCCAATAGAATAACCATGGAAAAGGCAGGAGAGTGGTAAAGTACTGTTTTCTCTAAGTCTGAAGGCTGCCCACACTGTGCCTGTGTGCTGCAGCTTGCATCTTCGCCTTTGGCAAGCTGCCGCTCGCCGATTCTCCCGGAGGCGAAGAAGCGGCTTCTTCGCACACAGAGCATTGTGGCGAGCGCAGGGAGCTCCTGAGAGCGGTTTGTGCCGAAAGAAGCCCGGGACCGGCACTTAGCTTCGGAGAGCTGCGTATCGGCGTCTTCTGCGTGTCTTGCCGCTCTACACTCAGCAAAAAGCTTTTCCACCATATCTTGCAAGGAGAAACTCTGCCAGGAAAGAAAACATCCAAAATCTTGTTCTAAAGCTTGCACGGGGGTCTGCAAAGAGTTTGGCAAGAATGAAAGGTAGTTGTCCAAAACTCGTTCTTTTCCAATAGAATAACCATGGAAAAGGCAGGAGAGTGGTAAAGTACTGGTTTCTCTAAGTCTGAAGGCTGCCCACACTGTGCCTGTGTGCTGCAGCTTGCATCTTCGCCTTTGGGAAGCTGCCGCTCGCCGATTCTCCCGGAGGCGAAGAAGCGGCTTCTTCGCACACAGAGCATTGTGGCGAGCACAGGGAGCTCCTGAGAGCGGTTTGTGCCGAAAGAAGCCCGGGACCGGCACTTAGCTTCGGAGAGCTGCGTATCTGCGTCTTCTGCGTGTCTTGCCGCTCTACACTCAGCAAAAAGCTTTCCCACCATATCTTGCAAGGAGAAACTCTGCCAGGAAAGAAAACATCCAAAATCTTGTTCTAAAGCTTGCACGGGGGTGTGCAAAGAGTTTGGCAAGAATGAAAGGTAGTTGTGCAAAACTCGTTCTTTTGCAATAGAATAACCATGGAAAAGGCAGGAGAGTGGTCAAGTACTGTTTTCTCTAAGTCTGAAGGCTGCCCACACTGTGCCTGTGTGCTGCAGCTTGCATCTTCGCCTTTGAAAAGCTGCCGCTCGCCGATTCTCCCGGAGGCGAAGAAGCGGCTTCTTCGCACACAGAGCATTGTGGCGAGCGCAGGGAGCTCCTGAGAGCGGTTTGTGCCGAAAGAAGCCCGGGACCGGCACTTAGCTTCGGAGAGCTGCGTATCTGCGTCTTCTGCGTGTCTTGCTGCTCTACACTCAGCAAAAAGCTTTTCCACCATATTTTGCAAGGAGAAACTCTGCCAGGAAAGAAAACATCCAAAATCTTGTTCTAAAGCTTGCACGGAGGTCTGCAAAGAGTTTGGCAAGAATGAAAGGTAGTTGTCCAAATCTCGTTCTTTTCCAATAGAATAACCATGGAAAAGGCAGGAGAGTGGTAAAGTACTGTTTTCTCTAAGTCTGAAGGCTGCCCACACTGTGCCTGTGTGCTGCAGCTTGCATCTTCGCCTTTGGGAAGCTGCCGCTCGCCGATTCTCCCGGAGGCGAAGAAGCGGCTTCTTCGCACACAGAGCATTGTGGCGAGCGCAGGGAGCTCCTGAGAGCGGTTTGTGCCGAAAGAAGCCCGGCACCGGCACTTAGCTTCGGAGAGCTGCGTATCGGCGTCTTCTGCGTGTCTTGCCGCTCTACACTCAGCAAAAAGCTTTTCCACCATATTTTGCAAGGAGAAACTCTGCCAGGAAAGAAAATATCCAAAATCTTGTTCTAAAGCTTGCACGGAGGTCTGCAAAGAGTTTGGCAAGAATGAAAGGTAGTTGTCCAAAACTCGTTCTTTTCCAATAGAATAACCATGGAAAAGGCAGGAGAGTGGTAAAGTACTGTTTTCTCTAAGTCTGAAGGCTGCCCACACTGTGCCTGTGTGCTGCAGCTTGCATCTTCGCCTTTGGGAAGCTGCCGCTCGCCGATTCTCCCGGAGGCGAAGAAGCGGCTTCTTCGCACACAGAGCATTGTGGCGAGCGCAGGGAGCTCCTGAGAGCGGTTTGTGCCGAAAGAAGCCCGGGACCGGCACTTAGCTTCGGAGAGCTGCGTATCTGCGTCTTCTGCGTGTCTTGCTGCTCTACACTCAGCAAAAAGCTTTTCCACCATATTTTGCAAGGAGAAACTCTGCCAGGAAAGAAAACATCCAAAATCTTGTTCTAAAGCTTGCACGGAGGTCTGCAAAGAGTTTGGCAAGAATGAAAGGTAGTTGTCCAAATCTCGTTCTTTTCCAATAGAATAACCATGGAAAAGGCAGGAGAGTGGTAAAGTACTGTTTTCTCTAAGTCTGAATGCTGCCCACACTGTGCCTGTGTGCTGCAGCTTGCATCTTCGCCTTTGGGAAGCTGCCGCTCGCCGATTCTCCCGGAGGCGAAGAAGCGGCTTCTTCGCACACAGAGCATTGTGGCGAGCGCAGGGAGCTCCTGAGAGCGGTTTGTGCCGAAAGAAGCCCGGGACCGGCACTTAGCTTCGGAGAGCTGCGTATCTGCGTCTTCTGCGTGTCTTGCCGCTCTACACTCAGCAAAAAGCTTTTCCACCATATCTTGCAAGGAGAAACTCTGCCAGGAAAGAAAACATCCAAAATCTTGTTCTAAAGCTTGCACGGAGGTCTGCAAAGAGTTTGGCAAGAATGAAAGGTAGTTGTCCAAAACTCGTTCTTTTCCAATAGAATAACCATGGAAAAGGCAGGAGAGTGGTAAAGTACTGTTTTCTCTAAGTCTGAATGCTGCCCACACTGTGCCTGTGTGCTGCAGCTTGCATCTTCGCCTTTGGGAAGCTGCCGCTCGCCGATTCTCCCGGAGGCGAAGAAGCGGCTTCTTCGCACACAGAGCATTGTGGCGAGCGCAGGGAGCTCCTGAGAGCGGTTTGTGCCGAAAGAAGCCCGGGACCGGCACTTAGCTTCGGAGAGCTGCGTATCGGCGTCTTCTGCGTGTCTTGCCGCTCTACACTCAGCAAAAAGCTTTTCCACCATATTTTGCAAGGAGAAACTCTGCCAGGAAAGAAAACATCCAAAATCTTGTTCTAAAGCTTGCACGGAGGTCTGCAAAGAGTTTGGCAAGAATGAAAGGTAGTTGTCCAAAACTCGTTCTTTTCCAATAGAATAGCCATGGAAAAGGCAGGAGAGTGGTAAAGTACTGTTTTCTCTAAGTCTGAAGGCTGCCCACACTGTGCCTGTGTGCTGCAGCTTGCATCTTCGCCTTTGGGAAGCTGCCGCTCGCCGATTCTCCCGGAGGCCAAGAAGCGGCTTCTTCGCACACAGAGCATTGTGGCGAGCGCAGGGAGCTCCTGAGAGCGGTTTGTGCCGAAAGAAGCCCGGGACCGGCACTTAGCTTCGGAGAGCTGCGTATCGGCGTCTTCTGCGTGTCTTGCCGCTCTACACTCAGCAAAAAGCTTTTCCACCATATCTTGCAAGGAGAAACTCTGCCAGGAAAGAAAACATCCAAAATCTTGTTCTAAAGCTTGCACGGAGGTCTGCAAAGAGTTTGGCAAGAATGAAAGGTAGTTGTCCAAAACTCGTTCTTTTCCAATAGAATAACCATGGAAAAGGCAGGAGAGTGGTAAAGTACTGTTTTCTCTAAGTCTGAAGGCTGCCCACACTGTGCCTGTGTGCTGCAGCTTGCATCTTCGCCTTTGAAAAGCTGCCGCTCGCCGATTCTCCCGGAGGCGAAGAAGCGGCTTCTTCGCACACAGAGCATTGTGGCGAGCGCAGGGAGCTCCTGAGAGCGGTTTGTGCCGAAAGAAGCCCGGGACCGGCACTTAGCTTCGGAGAGCTGCGTATCTGCGTCTTCTGCGTGTCTTGCCGCTCTACACTCAGCAAAAAGCTTTTCCACCATATTTTGCAAGGAGAAACTCTGCCAGGAAAGAAAACATCCAAAATCTTGTTCTAAAGCTTGCACGGAGGTCTGCAAAGCGTTTGGCAAGAATGAAAGGTAGTTGTCCAAAACTCGTTCTTTTGCAATAGAATAACCATGGAAAAGGCAGGAGAGTGGTAAAGTACTGTTTTCTCTAAGTCTGAAGGCTGCCCACACTGTGCCTGTGTGCTGCAGCTTGCATCTTCGCCTTTGGGAAGCTGCCGCTCGCCGATTCTCCCGCAGGCGAAGAAGCGGCTTCTTCGCACACAGAGCATTGTGGCGAGCGCAGGGAGCTCCTGAGAGCGGTTTGTGCCGAAAGAAGCCCGGGACCGGCACTTAGCTTCGGAGAGCTGCGTATCGGCGTCTTCTGCGTGTCTTGCCGCTCTACACTCAGCAAAAAGCTTTTCCACCATATTTTGCAAGGAGAAACTCTGCCAGGAAAGAAAACATCCAAAATCTTGTTCTAAAGCTTGCACGGAGGTCTGCAAAGAGTTTGGCAAGAATGAAAGGTAGTTGTCCAAAACTCGTTCTTTTCCAATAGAATAACCATGGAAAAGGCAGGAGAGTGGTAAAGTACTGTTTTCTCTAAGTCTGAAGGCTGCCCACACTGTGCCTGTGTGCTGCAGCTTGCATCTTCGCCTTTGAAAAGCTGCCGCTCGCCGATTCTCCCGGAGGCGAAGAAGCGGCTTCTTCGCACACAGAGCATTGTGGCGAGCGCAGGGAGCTCCTGAGAGCGGTTTGTGCCGAAAGAAGCCCGGGACCGGCACTTAGCTTCGGAGAGCTGCGTATCTGCGTCTTCTGCGTGTCTTGCCGCTCTACACTCAGCCAAAAGCTTTTCCACCATATTTTGCAAGGAGAAACTCTGCCAGGAAAGAAAACATCCAAAATCTTGTTCTAAAGCTTGCACGGGGGTGTGCAAAGAGTTTGGCAAGAATGAAAGGTAGTTGTCCAAAACTCGTTCTTTTGCAATAGAATAACCATGGAAAAGGCAGGAGAGTGGTAAAGTACTGTTTTCTCTAAGTCTGAAGGCTGCCCACACTGTGCCTGTGTGCTGCAGCTTGCATCTTCGCCTTTGGGAAGCTGCCGCTCGCCGATTCTCCCGCAGGCGAAGAAGCGGCTTCTTCGCACACAGAGCATTGTGGCGAGCGCAGGGAGCTCCTGAGAGCGGTTTGTGCCGAAAGAAGCCCGGGACCGGCACTTAGCTTCGGAGAGCTGCGTATCTGCGTCTTCTGCGTGTCTTGCCGCTCTACACTCAGCAAAAAGCTTTTCCACCATATTTTGCAAGGAGAAACTCTGCCAGGAAAGAAAACATCCAAAATCTTGTTCTAAAGCTTGCACGGAGGTCTGCAAAGCGTTTGGCAAGAATGAAAGGTAGTTGTCCAAAACTCGTTCTTTTGCAATAGAATAACCATGGAAAAGGCAGGAGAGTGGTAAAGTACTGTTTTCTCTAAGTCTGAAGGCTGCCCACACTGTGCCTGTGTGCTGCAGCTTGCATCTTCGCCTTTGGGAAGCTGCCGCTCGCCGATTCTCCCGGAGGCGAAGAAGCGGCTTCTTCGCACACAGAGCATTGTGGCGAGCGCAGGGAGCTCCTGAGAGCGGTTTGTGCCGAAAGAAGCCCGGGACCGGCACTTAGCTTCGGAGAGCTGCGTATCGGCGTCTTCTGCGTGTCTTGCCGCTCTACACTCAGCAAAAAGCTTTTCCACCATATTTTGCAAGGAGAAACTCTGCCAGGAAAGAAAACATCCAAAATCTTGTTCTAAAGCTTGCACGGAGGTCTGCAAAGAGTTTGGCAAGAATGAAAGGTAGTTGTCCAAAACTCGTTCTTTTCCAATAGAATAACCATGGAAAAGGCAGGAGAGTGGTAAAGTACTGTTTTCTCTAAGTCTGAAGGCTGCCCACACTGTGCCTGTGTGCTGCAGCTTGCATCTTCGCCTTTGAAAAGCTGCCGCTCGCCGATTCTCCCGGAGGCGAAGAAGCGGCTTCTTCGCACACAGAGCATTGTGGCGAGCGCAGGGAGCTCCTGAGAGCGGTTTGTGCCGAAAGAAGCCCGGGACCGGCACTTAGCTTCGGAGAGCTGCGTATCTGCGTCTTCTGCGTGTCTTGCCGCTCTACACTCAGCCAAAATCTTTTCCACCATATTTTGCAAGGAGAAACTCTGCCAGGAAAGAAAACATCCAAAATCTTGTTCTAAAGCTTGCACGGAGGTCTGCAAAGAGTTTGGCAAGAATGAAAGGTAGTTGTCCAAAACTCGTTCTTTTCCAATAGAATAACCATGGAAAAGACAGGAGAGTGGTAAAGTACTGTTTTCTCTAAGTCTGAAGGCTGCCCACACTGTGCCTGTGTGCTGCAGCTTGCATCTTCGCCTTTGGGAAGCTGCCGCTCGCCGATTCTCCCGGAGGCCAAGAAGCGGCTTCTTCGCACACAGAGCATTGTGGCGAGCGCAGGGAGCTCCTGAGAGCGGTTTGTGCCGAAAGAAGCCCGGGACCGGCACTTAGCTTCGGAGAGCTGCGTATCTGCGTCTTCTGCGTGTCTTGCCGCTCTACACTCAGCAAAAAGCTTTTCCACCATATTTTGCAAGGAGAAACTCTGCCAGGAAAGAAAACATCCAAAATCTTGTTCTAAAGCTTGCACGGGGGTCTGCAAAGAGTTTGGCAAGAATGAAAGGTAGTTGTCCAAAACTCGTTCTTTTCCAATAGAATAACCATGGAAAAGGCAGGAGAGTGGTAAAGTACTGTTTTCTCTAAGTCTGAAGGCTGCCCACACTGTGCCTGTGTGCTGCAGCTTGCATCTTCGCCTTTGGGAAGCTGCCGCTCGCCGATTCTCCCGGAGGCGAAGAAGCGGCTTCTTCGCACACAGAGCATTGTGGCGAGCGCAGGGAGCTCCTGAGAGCGGTTTGTGCCGAAAGAAGCCCGGGACCGGCACTTAGCTTCGGAGAGCTGCGTATCTGCGTCTTCTGCGTGTCTTGCCGCTCTACACTCAGCAAAAAGCTTTTCCACCATATTTTGCAAGGAGAAACTCTGCCAGGAAAGAAAACATCCAAAATCTTGTTCTAAAGCTTGCACGGGGGTCTGCAAAGAGTTTGGCAAGAATGAAAGGTAGTTGTCCAAAACTCGTTCTTTTCCAATAGAATAACCATGGAAAAGGCAGGAGAGTGGTAAAGTACTGTTTTCTCTAAGTCTGAAGGCTGCCCACACTGTGCCTGTGTGCTGCAGCTTGCATCTTCGCCTTTGGCAAGCTGCCGCTCGCCGATTCTCCCGGAGGCGAAGAAGCGGCTTCTTCGCACACAGAGCATTGTGGCGAGCGCAGGGAGCTCCTGAGAGCGGTTTGTGCCGAAAGAAGCCCGGGACCGGCACTTAGCTTCGGAGAGCTGCGTATCGGCGTCTTCTGCGTGTCTTGCCGCTCTACACTCAGCAAAAAGCTTTTCCACCATATCTTGCAAGGAGAAACTCTGCCAGGAAAGAAAACATCCAAAATCTTGTTCTAAAGCTTGCACGGGGGTCTGCAAAGAGTTTGGCAAGAATGAAAGGTAGTTGTCCAAAACTCGTTCTTTTCCAATAGAATAACCATGGAAAAGGCAGGAGAGTGGTAAAGTACTGGTTTCTCTAAGTCTGAAGGCTGCCCACACTGTGCCTGTGTGCTGCAGCTTGCATCTTCGCCTTTGGGAAGCTGCCGCTCGCCGATTCTCCCGGAGGCGAAGAAGCGGCTTCTTCGCACACAGAGCATTGTGGCGAGCACAGGGAGCTCCTGAGAGCGGTTTGTGCCGAAAGAAGCCCGGGACCGGCACTTAGCTTCGGAGAGCTGCGTATCTGCGTCTTCTGCGTGTCTTGCCGCTCTACACTCAGCAAAAAGCTTTCCCACCATATCTTGCAAGGAGAAACTCTGCCAGGAAAGAAAACATCCAAAATCTTGTTCTAAAGCTTGCACGGGGGTGTGCAAAGAGTTTGGCAAGAATGAAAGGTAGTTGTGCAAAACTCGTTCTTTTCCAATAGAATAACCATGGAAAAGGCAGGAGAGTGGTAAAGTACTGTTTTCTCTAAGTCTGAAGGCTGCCCACACTGTGCCTGTGTGCTGCAGCTTGCATCTTCGCCTTTGAAAAGCTGCCGCTCGCCGATTCTCCCGGAGGCGAAGAAGCGGCTTCTTCGCACACAGAGCATTGTGGCGAGCGCAGGGAGCTCCTGAGAGCGGTTTGTGCCGAAAGAAGCCCGGGACCGGCACTTAGCTTCGGAGAGCTGCGTATCTGCGTCTTCTGCGTGTCTTGCTGCTCTACACTCAGCAAAAAGCTTTTCCACCATATTTTGCAAGGAGAAACTCTGCCAGGAAAGAAAACATCCAAAATCTTGTTCTAAAGCTTGCACGGAGGTCTGCAAAGAGTTTGGCAAGAATGAAAGGTAGTTGTCCAAATCTCGTTCTTTTCCAATAGAATAACCATGGAAAAGGCAGGAGAGTGGTAAAGTACTGTTTTCTCTAAGTCTGAAGGCTGCCCACACTGTGCCTGTGTGCTGCAGCTTGCATCTTCGCCTTTGGGAAGCTGCCGCTCGCCGATTCTCCCGGAGGCGAAGAAGCGGCTTCTTCGCACACAGAGCATTGTGGCGAGCGCAGGGAGCTCCTGAGAGCGGTTTGTGCCGAAAGAAGCCCGGGACCGGCACTTAGCTTCGGAGAGCTGCGTATCTGCGTCTTCTGCGTGTCTTGCCGCTCTACACTCAGCAAAAAGCTTTTCCACCATATTTTGCAAGGAGAAACTCTGCCAGGAAAGAAAATATCCAAAATCTTGTTCTAAAGCTTGCACGGAGGTCTGCAAAGAGTTTGGCAAGAATGAAAGGTAGTTGTCCAAAACTCGTTCTTTTCCAATAGAATAACCATGGAAAAGGCAGGAGAGTGGTAAAGTACTGTTTTCTCTAAGTCTGAAGGCTGCCCACACTGTGCCTGTGTGCTGCAGCTTGCATCTTCGCCTTTGGGAAGCTGCCGCTCGCCGATTCTCCCGGAGGCGAAGAAGCGGCTTCTTCGCACACAGAGCATTGTGGCGAGCGCAGGGAGCTCCTGAGAGCGGTTTGTGCCGAAAGAAGCCCGGGACCGGCACTTAGCTTCGGAGAGCTGGGTATCTGCGTCTTCTGCGTGTCTTGCTGCTCTACACTCAGCAAAAAGCTTTTCCACCATATTTTGCAAGGAGAAACTCTGCCAGGAAAGAAAACATCCAAAATCTTGTTCTAAAGCTTGCACGGAGGTCTGCAAAGAGTTTGGCAAGAATGAAAGGTAGTTGTCCAAATCTCGTTCTTTTCCAATAGAATAACCATGGAAAAGGCAGGAGAGTGGTAAAGTACTGTTTTCTCTAAGTCTGAATGCTGCCCACACTGTGCCTGTGTGCTGCAGCTTGCATCTTCGCCTTTGGGAAGCTGCCGCTCGCCGATTCTCCCGGAGGCGAAGAAGCGGCTTCTTCGCACACAGAGCATTGTGGCGAGCGCAGGGAGCTCCTGAGAGCGGTTTGTGCCGAAAGAAGCCCGGGACCGGCACTTAGCTTCGGAGAGCTGCGTATCGGCGTCTTCTGCGTGTCTTGCCGCTCTACACTCAGCAAAAAGCTTTTCCACCATATTTTGCAAGGAGAAACTCTGCCAGGAAAGAAAACATCCAAAATCTTGTTCTAAAGCTTGCACGGAGGTCTGCAAAGAGTTTGGCAAGAATGAAAGGTAGTTGTCCAAAACTCGTTCTTTTCCAATAGAATAACCATGGAAAAGGCAGGAGAGTGGTAAAGTACTGTTTTCTCTAAGTCTGAAGGCTGCCCACACTGTGCCTGTGTGCTGCAGCTTGCATCTTCGCCTTTGGGAAGCTGCCGCTCGCCGATTCTCCCGGAGGCCAAGAAGCGGCTTCTTCGCACACAGAGCATTGTGGCGAGTGCAGGGAGCTCCTGAGAGCGGTTTGTGCCGAAAGAAGCCCGGGACCGGCACTTAGCTTCGGAGAGCTGCGTATCGGCGTCTTCTGCGTGTCTTGCCGCTCTACACTCAGCAAAAAGCTTTTCCACCATATCTTGCAAGGAGAAACTCTGCCAGGAAAGAAAACATCCAAAATCTTGTTCTAAAGCTTGCACGGAGGTCTGCAAAGAGTTTGGCAAGAATGAAAGGTAGTTGTCCAAAACTCGTTCTTTTCCAATAGAATAACCATGGAAAAGGCAGGAGAGTGGTAAAGTACTGTTTTCTCTAAGTCTGAAGGCTGCCCACACTGTGCCTGTGTGCTGCAGCTTGCATCTTCGCCTTTGAAAAGCTGCCGCTCGCCGATTCTCCCGGAGGCGAAGAAGCGGCTTCTTCGCACACAGAGCATTGTGGCGAGCGCAGGGAGCTCCTGAGAGCGGTTTGTGCCGAAAGAAGCCCGGGACCGGCACTTAGCTTCGGAGAGCTGCGTATCTGCGTCTTCTGCGTGTCTTGCCGCTCTACACTCAGCAAAAAGCTTTTCCACCATATTTTGCAAGGAGAAACTCTGCCAGGAAAGAAAACATCCAAAATCTTGTTCTAAAGCTTGCACGGAGGTCTGCAAAGCGTTTGGCAAGAATGAAAGGTAGTTGTCCAAAACTCGTTCTTTTGCAATAGAATAACCATGGAAAAGGCAGGAGAGTGGTAAAGTACTGTTTTCTCTAAGTCTGAAGGCTGCCCACACTGTGCCTGTGTGCTGCAGCTTGCATCTTCGCCTTTGGGAAGCTGCCGCTCGCCGATTCTCCCGCAGGCGAAGAAGCGGCTTCTTCGCACACAGAGCATTGTGGCGAGCGCAGGGAGCTCCTGAGAGCGGTTTGTGCCGAAAGAAGCCCGGGACCGGCACTTAGCTTCGGAGAGCTGCGTATCGGCGTCTTCTGCGTGTCTTGCCGCTCTACACTCAGCAAAAAGCTTTTCCACCATATTTTGCAAGGAGAAACTCTGCCAGGAAAGAAAACATCCAAAATCTTGTTCTAAAGCTTGCACGGAGGTCTGCAAAGAGTTTGGCAAGAATGAAAGGTAGTTGTCCAAAACTCGTTCTTTTCCAATAGAATAACCATGGAAAAGGCAGGAGAGTGGTAAAGTACTGTTTTCTCTAAGTCTGAAGGCTGCCCACACTGTGCCTGTGTGCTGCAGCTTGCATCTTCGCCTTTGGGAAGCTGCCGCTCGCCGATTCTCCCGGAGGCGAAGAAGCGGCTTCTTCGCACACAGAGCATTGTGGCGAGCGCAGGGAGCTCCTGAGAGCGGTTTGTGCCGAAAGAAGCCCGGGACCGGCACTTAGCTTCGGAGAGCTGCGTATCTGCGTCTTCTGCGTGTCTTGCCGCTCTACACTCAGCCAAAAGCTTTTCCACCATATTTTGCAAGGAGAAACTCTGCCAGGAAAGAAAACATCCAAAATCTTGTTCTAAAGCTTGCACGGAGGTCTGCAAAGCGTTTGGCAAGAATGAAAGGTAGTTGTCCAAAACTCGTTCTTTTCCAATAGAATAACCATGGAAAAGGCAGGAGAGTGGTAAAGTACTGTTTTCTCTAAGTCTGAAGGCTGCCCACACTGTGCCTGTGTGCTGCAGCTTGCATCTTCGCCTTTGGGAAGCTGCCGCTCGCCGATTCTCCCGGAGGCGAAGAAGCGGCTTCTTCGCACACAGAGCATTGTGGCGAGCGCAGGGAGCTCCTGAGAGCGGTTTGTGCCGAAAGAAGCCCGGGACCGGCACTTAGCTTCGGAGAGCTGCGTATCTGCGTCTTCTGCGTGTCTTGCCGCTCTACACTCAGCAAAAAGCTTTTCCACCATATTTTGCAAGGAGAAACTCTGCCAGGAAAGAAAACATCCAAAATCTTGTTCTAAAGCTTGCACGGGGGTGTGCAAAGAGTTTGGCAAGAATGAAAGGTAGTTGTCCAAAACTCGTTCTTTTCCAATAGAATAACCATGGAAAAGGCAGGAGAGTGGTAAAGTACTGTTTTCTCTAAGTCTGAAGGCTGCCCACACTGTGCCTGTGTGCTGCAGCTTGCATCTTCGCCTTTGGGAAGCTGCCGCTCGCCGATTCTCCCGGAGGCGAAGAAGCGGCTTCTTCGCACACAGAGCATTGTGGCGAGCGCAGGGAGCTCCTGAGAGCGGTTTGTGCCGAAAGAAGCCCGGGACCGGCACTTAGCTTCGGAGAGCTGCGTATCTGCGTCTTCTGCGTGTCTTGCCGCTCTACACTCAGCAAAAAGCTTTTCCACCATATTTTGCAAGGAGAAACTCTGCCAGGAAAGAAAACATCCAAAATCTTGTTCTAAAGCTTGCACGGAGGTCTGCAAAGCGTTTGGCAAGAATGAAAGGTAGTTGTCCAAAACTCGTTCTTTTCCAATAGAATAACCATGGAAAAGGCAGGAGAGTGGTAAAGTACTGTTTTCTCTAAGTCTGAAGGCTGCCCACACTGTGCCTGTGTGCTGCAGCTTGCATCTTCGCCTTTGGGAAGCTGCCGCTCGCCGATTCTCCCGGAGGCGAAGAAGCGGCTTCTTCGCACACAGAGCATTGTGGCGAGCGCAGGGAGCTCCTGAGAGCGGTTTGTGCCGAAAGAAGCCCGGGACCGGCACTTAGCTTCGGAGAGCTGCGTATCGGCGTCTTCTGCGTGTCTTGCCGCTCTACACTCAGCAAAAAGCTTTTCCACCATATTTTGCAAGGAGAAACTCTGCCAGGAAAGAAAACATCCAAAATCTTGTTCTAAAGCTTGCACGGAGGTCTGCAAAGAGTTTGGCAAGAATGAAAGGTAGTTGTCCAAAACTCGTTCTTTTCCAATAGAATAACCATGGAAAAGGCAGGAGAGTGGTAAAGTACTGTTTTCTCTAAGTCTGAAGGCTGCCCACACTGTGCCTGTGTGCTGCAGCTTGCATCTTCGCCTTTGAAAAGCTGCCGCTCGCCGATTCTCCCGGAGGCGAAGAAGCGGCTTCTTCGCACACAGAGCATTGTGGCGAGCGCAGGGAGCTCCTGAGAGCGGTTTGTGCCGAAAGAAGCCCGGGACCGGCACTTAGCTTCGGAGAGCTGCGTATCTGCGTCTTCTGCGTGTCTTGCCGCTCTACACTCAGCAAAAAGCTTTTCCACCATATTTTGCAAGGAGAAACTCTGCCAGGAAAGAAAACATCCAAAATCTTGTTCTAAAGCTTGCACGGAGGTCTGCAAAGCGTTTGGCAAGAATGAAAGGTAGTTGTCCAAAACTCGTTCTTTTCCAATAGAATAACCATGGAAAAGGCAGGAGAGTGGTAAAGTACTGTTTTCTCTAAGTCTGAAGGCTGCCCACACTGTGCCTGTGTGCTGCAGCTTGCATCTTCGCCTTTGGGAAGCTGCCGCTCGCCGATTCTCCCGGAGGCCAAGAAGCGGCTTCTTCGCACACAGAGCATTGTGGCGAGCACAGGGAGCTCCTGAGAGCGGTTTGTGCCGAAAGAAGCCCGGGACCGGCACTTAGCTTCGGAGAGCTGCGTATCTGCGTCTTCTGCGTGTCTTGCCGCTCTACACTCAGCAAAAAGCTTTCCCACCATATCTTGCAAGGAGAAACTCTGCCAGGAAAGAAAACATCCAAAATCATGTTCTAAAGCTTGCACGGGGGTGTGCAAAGAGTTTGGCAAGAATGAAAGGTAGTTGTGCAAAACTCGTTCTTTTCCAATAGAATAACCATGGAAAAGGCAGGAGAGTGGTAAAGTACTGTTTTCTCTAAGTCTGAAGGCTGCCCACACTGTGCCTGTGTGCTGCAGCTTGCATCTTCGCCTTTGGGAAGCTGCCGCTCGCCGATTCTCCCGGAGGCGAAGAAGCGGCTTCTTCGCACACAGAGCATTGTGGCGAGCGCAGGGAGCTCCTGAGAGCGGTTTGTGCCGAAAGAAGCCCGGGACCGGCACTTAGCTTCGGAGAGCTGCGTATCTGCGTCTTCTGCGTGTCTTGCTGCTCTACACTCAGCAAAAAGCTTTTCCACCATATTTTGCAAGGAGAAACTCTGCCAGGAAAGAAAACATCCAAAATCTTGTTCTAAAGCTTGCACGGAGGTCTGCAAAGAGTTTGGCAAGAATGAAAGGTAGTTGTCCAAATCTCGTTCTTTTCCAATAGAATAACCATGGAAAAGGCAGGAGAGTGGTAAAGTACTGTTTTCTCTAAGTCTGAAGGCTGCCCACACTGTGCCTGTGTGCTGCAGCTTGCATCTTCGCCTTTGGGAAGCTGCCGCTCGCCGATTCTCCCGGAGGCGAAGAAGCGGCTTCTTCGCACACAGAGCATTGTGGCGAGCGCAGGGAGCTCCTGAGAGCGGTTTGTGCCGAAAGAAGCCCGGGACCGGCACTTAGCTTCGGAGAGCTGCGTATCGGCGTCTTCTGCGTGTCTTGCCGCTCTACACTCAGCAAAAAGCTTTTCCACCATATTTTGCAAGGAGAAACTCTGCCAGGAAAGAAAATATCCAAAATCTTGTTCTAAAGCTTGCACGGAGGTCTGCAAAGAGTTTGGCAAGAATGAAAGGTAGTTGTCCAAAACTCGTTCTTTTCCAATAGAATAACCATGGAAAAGGCAGGAGAGTGGTAAAGTACTGTTTTCTCTAAGTCTGAAGGCTGCCCACACTGTGCCTGTGTGCTGCAGCTTGCATCTTCGCCTTTGGGAAGCTGCCGCTCGCCGATTCTCCCGGAGGCGAAGAAGCGGCTTCTTCGCACACAGAGCATTGTGGCGAGCGCAGGGAGCTCCTGAGAGCGGTTTGTGCCGAAAGAAGCCCGGGACCGGCACTTAGCTTCGGAGAGCTGCGTATCTGCGTCTTCTGCGTGTCTTGCCGCTCTACACTCAGCAAAAAGCTTTTCCACCATATTTTGCAAGGAGAAACTCTGCCAGGAAAGAAAACATCCAAAATCTTGTTCTAAAGCTTGCACGGAGGTCTGCAAAGAGTTTGGCAAGAATGAAAGGTAGTTGTCCAAATCTCGTTCTTTTCCAATAGAATAACCATGGAAAAGGCAGGAGAGTGGTAAAGTACTGTTTTCTCTAAGTCTGAATGCTGCCCACACTGTGCCTGTGTGCTGCAGCTTGCATCTTCGCCTTTGGGAAGCTGCCGCTCGCCGATTCTCCCGGAGGCGAAGAAGCGGCTTCTTCGCACACAGAGCATTGTGGCGAGCGCAGGGAGCTCCTGAGAGCGGTTTGTGCCGAAAGAAGCCCGGGACCGGCACTTAGCTTCGGAGAGCTGCGTATCTGCGTCTTCTGCGTGTCTTGCCGCTCTACACTCAGCAAAAAGCTTTTCCACCATATCTTGCAAGGAGAAACTCTGCCAGGAAAGAAAACATCCAAAATCTTGTTCTAAAGCTTGCACGGAGGTCTGCAAAGAGTTTGGCAAGAATGAAAGGTAGTTGTCCAAAACTCGTTCTTTTCCAATAGAATAACCATGGAAAAGGCAGGAGAGTGGTAAAGTACTGTTTTCTCTAAGTCTGAATGCTGCCCACACTGTGCCTGTGTGCTGCAGCTTGCATCTTCGCCTTTGGGAAGCTGCCGCTCGCCGATTCTCCCGGAGGCGAAGAAGCGGCTTCTTCGCACACAGAGCATTGTGGCGAGCGCAGGGAGCTCCTGAGAGCGGTTTGTGCCGAAAGAAGCCCGGGACCGGCACTTAGCTTCGGAGAGCTGCGTATCGGCGTCTTCTGCGTGTCTTGCCGCTCTACACTCAGCAAAAAGCTTTTCCACCATATTTTGCAAGGAGAAACTCTGCCAGGAAAGAAAACATCCAAAATCTTGTTCTAAAGCTTGCACGGAGGTCTGCAAAGAGTTTGGCAAGAATGAAAGGTAGTTGTCCAAAACTCGTTCTTTTCCAATAGAATAACCATGGAAAAGGCAGGAGAGTGGTAAAGTACTGTTTTCTCTAAGTCTGAAGGCTGCCCACACTGTGCCTGTGTGCTGCAGCTTGCATCTTCGCCTTTGGGAAGCTGCCGCTCGCCGATTCTCCCGGAGGCCAAGAAGCGGCTTCTTCGCACACAGAGCATTGTGGCGAGCGCAGGGAGCTCCTGAGAGCGGTTTGTGCCGAAAGAAGCCCGGGACCGGCACTTAGCTTCGGAGAGCTGCGTATCGGCGTCTTCTGCGTGTCTTGCCGCTCTACACTCAGCAAAAAGCTTTTCCACCATATCTTGCAAGGAGAAACTCTGCCAGGAAAGAAAACATCCAAAATCTTGTTCTAAAGCTTGCACGGAGGTCTGCAAAGAGTTTGGCAAGAATGAAAGGTAGTTGTCCAAAACTCGTTCTTTTCCAATAGAATAACCATGGAAAAGGCAGGAGAGTGGTAAAGTACTGTTTTCTCTAAGTCTGAAGGCTGCCCACACTGTGCCTGTGTGCTGCAGCTTGCATCTTCGCCTTTGGGAAGCTGCCGCTCGCCGATTCTCCCGGAGGCGAAGAAGCGGCTTCTTCGCACACAGAGCATTGTGGCGAGCGCAGGGAGCTCCTGAGAGCGGTTTGTGCCGAAAGAAGCCCGGGACCGGCACTTAGCTTCGGAGAGCTGCGTATCTGCGTCTTCTGCGTGTCTTGCCGCTCTACACTCAGCAAAAAGCTTTTCCACCATATTTTGCAAGGAGAAACTCTGCCAGGAAAGAAAACATCCAAAATCTTGTTCTAAAGCTTGCACGGAGGTCTGCAAAGCGTTTGGCAAGAATGAAAGGTAGTTGTCCAAAACTCGTTCTTTTCCAATAGAATAACCATGGAAAAGGCAGGAGAGTGGTAAAGTACTGTTTTCTCTAAGTCTGAAGGCTGCCCACACTGTGCCTGTGTGCTGCAGCTTGCATCTTCGCCTTTGGGAAGCTGCCGCTCGCCGATTCTCCCGGAGGCGAAGAAGCGGCTTCTTCGCACACAGAGCATTGTGGCGAGCGCAGGGAGCTCCTGAGAGCGGTTTGTGCCGAAAGAAGCCCGGGACCGGCACTTAGCTTCGGAGAGCTGCGTATCGGCGTCTTCTGCGTGTCTTGCCGCTCTACACTCAGCAAAAAGCTTTTCCACCATATTTTGCAAGGAGAAACTCTGCCAGGAAAGAAAACATCCAAAATCTTGTTCTAAAGCTTGCACGGAGGTCTGCAAAGAGTTTGGCAAGAATGAAAGGTAGTTGTCCAAAACTCGTTCTTTTCCAATAGAATAACCATGGAAAAGGCAGGAGAGTGGTAAAGTACTGTTTTCTCTAAGTCTGAAGGCTGCCCACACTGTGCCTGTGTGCTGCAGCTTGCATCTTCGCCTTTGAAAAGCTGCCGCTCGCCGATTCTCCCGGAGGCGAAGAAGCGGCTTCTTCGCACACAGAGCATTGTGGCGAGCGCAGGGAGCTCCTGAGAGCGGTTTGTGCCGAAAGAAGCCCGGGACCGGCACTTAGCTTCGGAGAGCTGCGTATCGGCGTCTTCTGCGTGTCTTGCCGCTCTACACTCAGCAAAAAGCTTTTCCACCATATTTTGCAAGGAGAAACTCTGCCAGGAAAGAAAACATCCAAAATCTTGTTCTAAAGCTTGCACGGAGGTCTGCAAAGAGTTTGGCAAGAATGAAAGGTAGTTGTCCAAAACTCGTTCTTTTCCAATAGAATAACCATGGAAAAGGCAGGAGAGTGGTAAAGTACTGTTTTCTCTAAGTCTGAAGGCTGCCCACACTGTGCCTGTGTGCTGCAGCTTGCATCTTCGCCTTTGGGAAGCTGCCGCTCGCCGATTCTCCCGGAGGCGAAGAAGCGGCTTCTTCGCACACAGAGCATTGTGGCGAGCGCAGGGAGCTCCTGAGAGCGGTTTGTGCCGAAAGAAGCCCGGGACCGGCACTTAGCTTCGGAGAGCTGCGTATCGGCGTCTTCTGCGTGTCTTGCCGCTCTACACTCAGCAAAAAGCTTTTCCAGCATATCTTGCAAGGAGAAACTCTGCCAGGAAAGAAAACATCCAAAATCTTGTTCTAAAGCTTGCACGGGGGTCTGCAAAGAGTTTGGCAAGAATGAAAGGTAGTTGTCCAAAACTCGTTCTTTTCCAATAGAATAACCATGGAAAAGGCAGGAGAGTGGTAAAGTACTGGTTTCTCTAAGTCTGAAGGCTGCCCACACTGTGCCTGTGTGCTGCAGCTTGCATCTTCGCCTTTGGGAAGCTGCCGCTCGCCGATTCTCCCGGAGGCGAAGAAGCGGCTTCTTCGCACACAGAGCATTGTGGCGAGCACAGGGAGCTCCTGAGAGCGGTTTGTGCCGAAAGAAGCCCGGGACCGGCACTTAGCTTCGGAGAGCTGCGTATCTGCGTCTTCTGCGTGTCTTGCCGCTCTACACTCAGCAAAAAGCTTTCCCACCATATCTTGCAAGGAGAAACTCTGCCAGGAAAGAAAACATCCAAAATCTTGTTCTAAAGCTTGCACGGGGGTGTGCAAAGAGTTTGGCAAGAATGAAAGGTAGTTGTCCAAAACTCGTTCTTTTCCAATAGAATAACCATGGAAAAGGCAGGAGAGTGGTAAAGTACTGTTTTCTCTAAGTCTGAAGGCTGCCCACACTGTGCCTGTGTGCTGCAGCTTGCATCTTCGCCTTTGGGAAGCTGCCGCTCGCCGATTCTCCCGGAGGCGAAGAAGCGGCTTCTTCGCACACAGAGCATTGTGGCGAGCGCAGGGAGCTCCTGAGAGCGGTTTGTGCCGAAAGAAGCCCGGGACCGGCACTTAGCTTCGGAGAGCTGCGTATCTGCGTCTTCTGCGTGTCTTGCCGCTCTACACTCAGCAAAAAGCTTTTCCACCATATTTTGCAAGGAGAAACTCTGCCAGGAAAGAAAACATCCAAAATCTTGTTCTAAAGCTTGCACGGAGGTCTGCAAAGAGTTTGGCAAGAATGAAAGGTAGTTGTCCAAATCTCGTTCTTTTCCAATAGAATAACCATGGAAAAGGCAGGAGAGTGGTAAAGTACTGTTTTCTCTAAGTCTGAAGGCTGCCCACACTGTGCCTGTGTGCTGCAGCTTGCATCTTCGCCTTTGGGAAGCTGCCGCTCGCCGATTCTCCCGGAGGCGAAGAAGCGGCTTCTTCGCACACAGAGCATTGTGGCGAGCGCAGGGAGCTCCTGAGAGCGGTTTGTGCCGAAAGAAGCCCGGGACCGGCACTTAGCTTCGGAGAGCTGCGTATTGGCGTCTTCTGCGTGTCTTGCCGCTCTACACTCAGCAAAAAGCTTTTCCACCATATTTTGCAAGGAGAAACTCTGCCAGGAAAGAAAATATCCAAAATCTTGTTCTAAAGCTTGCACGGAGGTCTGCAAAGAGTTTGGCAAGAATGAAAGGTAGTTGTCCAAAACTCGTTCTTTTCCAATAGAATAACCATGGAAAAGGCAGGAGAGTGGTAAAGTACTGTTTTCTCTAAGTCTGAAGGCTGCCCACACTGTGCCTGTGTGCTGCAGCTTGCATCTTCGCCTTTGGGAAGCTGCCGCTCGCCGATTCTCCCGGAGGCGAAGAAGCGGCTTCTTCGCACACAGAGCATTGTGGCGAGCGCAGGGAGCTCCTGAGAGCGGTTTGTGCCGAAAGAAGCCCGGGACCGGCACTTAGCTTCGGAGAGCTGCGTATCTGCGTCTTCTGCGTGTCTTGCTGCTCTACACTCAGCAAAAAGCTTTTCCACCATATTTTGCAAGGAGAAACTCTGCCAGGAAAGAAAACATCCAAAATCTTGTTCTAAAGCTTGCACGGAGGTCTGCAAAGAGTTTGGCAAGAATGAAAGGTAGTTGTCCAAATCTCGTTCTTTTCCAATAGAATAACCATGGAAAAGGCAGGAGAGTGGTAAAGTACTGTTTTCTCTAAGTCTGAATGCTGCCCACACTGTGCCTGTGCGCTGCAGCTTGCATCTTCGCCTTTGGGAAGCTGCCGCTCGCCGATTCTCCCGGAGGCGAAGAAGCGGCTTCTTCGCACACAGAGCATTGTGGCGAGCGCAGGGAGCTCCTGAGAGCGGTTTGTGCCGAAAGAAGCCCGGGACCGGCACTTAGCTTCGGAGAGCTGCGTATCTGCGTCTTCTGCGTGTCTTGCCGCTCTACACTCAGCAAAAAGCTTTTCCACCATATCTTGCAAGGAGAAACTCTGCCAGGAAAGAAAACATCCAAAATCTTGTTCTAAAGCTTGCACGGAGGTCTGCAAAGAGTTTGGCAAGAATGAAAGGTAGTTGTCCAAAACTCGTTCTTTTCCAATAGAATAACCATGGAAAAGGCAGGAGAGTGGTAAAGTACTGTTTTCTCTAAGTCTGAATGCTGCCCACACTGTGCCTGTGTGCTGCAGCTTGCATCTTCGCCTTTGGGAAGCTGCCGCTCGCCGATTCTCCCGGAGGCGAAGAAGCGGCTTCTTCGCACACAGAGCATTGTGGCGAGCGCAGGGAGCTCCTGAGAGCGGTTTGTGCCGAAAGAAGCCCGGGACTGGCACTTAGCTTCGGAGAGCTGCGTATCGGCGTCTTCTGCGTGTCTTGCCGCTCTACACTCAGCAAAAAGCTTTTCCACCATATTTTGCAAGGAGAAACTCTGCCAGGAAAGAAAACATCCAAAATCTTGTTCTAAAGCTTGCACGGAGGTCTGCAAAGAGTTTGGCAAGAATGAAAGGTAGTTGTCCAAAACTCGTTCTTTTCCAATAGAATAACCATGGAAAAGGCAGGAGAGTGGTAAAGTACTGTTTTCTCTAAGTCTGAAGGCTGCCCACACTGTGCCTGTGTGCTGCAGCTTGCATCTTCGCCTTTGGGAAGCTGCCGCTCGCCGATTCTCCCGGAGGCGAAGAAGCGGCTTCTTCGCACACAGAGCATTGTGGCGAGCGCAGGGAGCTCCTGAGAGCGGTTTGTGCCGAAAGAAGCCCGGGACCGGCACTTAGCTTCGGAGAGCTGCGTATCGGCGTCTTCTGCGTGTCTTGCCGCTCTACACTCAGCAAAAAGCTTTTCCACCATATCTTGCAAGGAGAAACTCTGCCAGGAAAGAAAACATCCAAAATCTTGTTCTAAAGCTTGCACGGAGGTCTGCAAAGAGTTTGGCAAGAATGAAAGGTAGTTGTCCAAAACTCGTTCTTTTCCAATAGAATAACCATGGAAAAGGCAGGAGAGTGGTAAAGTACTGTTTTCTCTAAGTCTGAAGGCTGCCCACACTGTGCCTGTGTGCTGCAGCTTGCATCTTCGCCTTTGAAAAGCTGCCGCTCGCCGATTCTCCCGGAGGCGAAGAAGCGGCTTCTTCGCACACAGAGCATTGTGGCGAGCGCAGGGAGCTCCTGAGAGCGGTTTGTGCCGAAAGAAGCCCGGGACTGGCACTTAGCTTCGGAGAGCTGCGTATCTGCGTCTTCTGCGTGTCTTGCCGCTCTACACTCAGCAAAAAGCTTTTCCACCATATTTTGCAAGGAGAAACTCTGCCAGGAAAGAAAACATCCAAAATCTTGTTCTAAAGCTTGCACGGAGGTCTGCAAAGCGTTTGGCAAGAATGAAAGGTAGTTGTCCAAAACTCGTTCTTTTGCAATAGAATAACCATGGAAAAGGCAGGAGAGTGGTAAAGTACTGTTTTCTCTAAGTCTGAAGGCTGCCACACTGTGCCTGTGTGCTGCAGCTTGCATCTTCGCCTTTGGGAAGCTGCCGCTCGCCGATTCTCCCGGAGGCGAAGAAGCGGCTTCTTCGCACACAGAGCATTGTGGCGAGCGCAGGGAGCTCCTGAGAGCGGTTTGTGCCGAAAGAAGCCCGGGACCGGCACTTAGCTTCGGAGAGCTGCGTATCGGCGTCTTCTGCGTGTCTTGCCGCTCTACACTCAGCAAAAGCTTTTCCACCATATTTTGCAAGGAGAAACTCTGCCAGGAAAGAAAACATCCAAAATCTTGTTCTAAAGCTTGCACGGGGGTCTGCAAAGAGTTTGGCAAGAATGAAAGGTAGTTGTCCAAAACTCGTTCTTTTCCAATAGAATAACCATGGAAAAGGCAGGAGAGTGGTAAAGTACTGTTTTCTCTAAGTCTGAAGGCTGCCCACACTGGTGCCTGTGTGCTGCAGCTTGCATCTTCGCCTTTGAAAAGCTGCCGCTCGCCGATTCTCCCCGGAGGCGAAGAAGCGGCTTCTTCGCACACAGAGCATTGTGGCGAGCGCAGGGAGCTCCTGAGAGCGGTTTGTGCCGAAAGAAGCCCGGGACCGGCACTTAGCTTCGGAGAGCTGCGTATCTGCGTCTTCTGCGTGTCTTGCCGCTCTACACTCAGCCAAAAGCTTTTCCACCATATTTTGCAAGGAGAAACTCTGCCAGGAAAGAAAACATCCAAAATCTTGTTCTAAAGCTTGCACGGAGGTCTGCAAAGCGTTTGGCAAGAATGAAAGGTAGTTGTCCAAAACTCGTTCTTTTCCAATAGAATAACCATGGAAAAGGCAGGAGAGTGGTAAAGTACTGTTTTCTCTAAGTCTGAAGGCTGCCCACACTGTGCCTGTGTGCTGCAGCTTGCATCTTCGCCTTTGGGAAGCTGCCGCTCGCCGATTCTCCCGGAGGCGAAGAAGCGGCTTCTTCGCACACAGAGCATTGTGGCGAGCGCAGGGAGCTCCTGAGAGCGGTTTGTGCCGAAAGAAGCCCGGGACCGGCACTTAGCTTCGGAGAGCTGCGTATCTGCGTCTTCTGCGTGTCTTGCCGCTCTACACTCAGCAAAAAGCTTTTCCACCATATTTTGCAAGGAGAAACTCTGCCAGGAAAGAAAACATCCAAAATCTTGTTCTAAAGCTTGCACGGAGGTCTGCAAAGAGTTTGGCAAGAATGAAAGGTAGTTGTCCAAATCTCGTTCTTTTCCAATAGAATAACCATGGAAAAGGCAGGAGAGTGGTAAAGTACTGTTTTCTCTAAGTCTGAAGGCTGCCCACACTGTGCCTGTGTGCTGCAGCTTGCATCTTCGCCTTTGGGAAGCTGCCGCTCGCCGATTCTCCCGGAGGCGAAGAAGCGGCTTCTTCGCACACAGAGCATTGTGGCGAGCGCAGGGAGCTCCTGAGAGCGGTTTGTGCCGAAAGAAGCCCGGGACCGGCACTTAGCTTCGGAGAGCTGCGTATTGGCGTCTTCTGCGTGTCTTGCCGCTCTACACTCAGCAAAAAGCTTTTCCACCATATTTTGCAAGGAGAAACTCTGCCAGGAAAGAAAATATCCAAAATCTTGTTCTAAAGCTTGCACGGAGGTCTGCAAAGAGTTTGGCAAGAATGAAAGGTAGTTGTCCAAAACTCGTTCTTTTCCAATAGAATAACCATGGAAAAGGCAGGAGAGTGGTAAAGTACTGTTTTCTCTAAGTCTGAAGGCTGCCCACACTGTGCCTGTGTGCTGCAGCTTGCATCTTCGCCTTTGGGAAGCTGCCGCTCGCCGATTCTCCCGGAGGCGAAGAAGCGGCTTCTTCGCACACAGAGCATTGTGGCGAGCGCAGGGAGCTCCTGAGAGCGGTTTGTGCCGAAAGAAGCCCGGGACCGGCACTTAGCTTCGGAGAGCTGCGTATCTGCGTCTTCTGCGTGTCTTGCTGCTCTACACTCAGCAAAAAGCTTTTCCACCATATTTTGCAAGGAGAAACTCTGCCAGGAAAGAAAACATCCAAAATCTTGTTCTAAAGCTTGCACGGAGGTCTGCAAAGAGTTTGGCAAGAATGAAAGGTAGTTGTCCAAATCTCGTTCTTTTCCAATAGAATAACCATGGAAAAGGCAGGAGAGTGGTAAAGTACTGTTTTCTCTAAGTCTGAATGCTGCCCACACTGTGCCTGTGCGCTGCAGCTTGCATCTTCGCCTTTGGGAAGCTGCCGCTCGCCGATTCTCCCGGAGGCGAAGAAGCGGCTTCTTCGCACACAGAGCATTGTGGCGAGCGCAGGGAGCTCCTGAGAGCGGTTTGTGCCGAAAGAAGCCCGGGACCGGCACTTAGCTTCGGAGAGCTGCGTATCTGCGTCTTCTGCGTGTCTTGCCGCTCTACACTCAGCAAAAAGCTTTTCCACCATATCTTGCAAGGAGAAACTCTGCCAGGAAAGAAAACATCCAAAATCTTGTTCTAAAGCTTGCACGGAGGTCTGCAAAGAGTTTGGCAAGAATGAAAGGTAGTTGTCCAAAACTCGTTCTTTTCCAATAGAATAACCATGGAAAAGGCAGGAGAGTGGTAAAGTACTGTTTTCTCTAAGTCTGAATGCTGCCCACACTGTGCCTGTGTGCTGCAGCTTGCATCTTCGCCTTTGGGAAGCTGCCGCTCGCCGATTCTCCCGGAGGCGAAGAAGCGGCTTCTTCGCACACAGAGCATTGTGGCGAGCGCAGGGAGCTCCTGAGAGCGGTTTGTGCCGAAAGAAGCCCGGGACTGGCACTTAGCTTCGGAGAGCTGCGTATCTGCGTCTTCTGCGTGTCTTGCCGCTCTACACTCAGCAAAAAGCTTTTCCACCATATTTTGCAAGGAGAAACTCTGCCAGGAAAGAAAACATCCAAAATCTTGTTCTAAAGCTTGCACGGAGGTCTGCAAAGAGTTTGGCAAGAATGAAAGGTAGTTGTCCAAAACTCGTTCTTTTCCAATAGAATAACCATGGAAAAGGCAGGAGAGTGGTAAAGTACTGTTTTCTCTAAGTCTGAAGGCTGCCCACACTGTGCCTGTGTGCTGCAGCTTGCATCTTCGCCTTTGGGAAGCTGCCGCTCGCCGATTCTCCCGGAGGCGAAGAAGCGGCTTCTTCGCACACAGAGCATTGTGGCGAGCGCAGGGAGCTCCTGAGAGCGGTTTGTGCCGAAAGAAGCCCGGGACCGGCACTTAGCTTCGGAGAGCTGCGTATCGGCGTCTTCTGCGTGTCTTGCCGCTCTACACTCAGCAAAAAGCTTTTCCACCATATCTTGCAAGGAGAAACTCTGCCAGGAAAGAAAACATCCAAAATCTTGTTCTAAAGCTTGCACGGAGGTCTGCAAAGAGTTTGGCAAGAATGAAAGGTAGTTGTCCAAAACTCGTTCTTTTCCAATAGAATAACCATGGAAAAGGCAGGAGAGTGGTAAAGTACTGTTTTCTCTAAGTCTGAAGGCTGCCCACACTGTGCCTGTGTGCTGCAGCTTGCATCTTCGCCTTTGAAAAGCTGCCGCTCGCCGATTCTCCCGGAGGCGAAGAAGCGGCTTCTTCGCACACAGAGCATTGTGGCGAGCGCAGGGAGCTCCTGAGAGCGGTTTGTGCCGAAAGAAGCCCGGGACTGGCACTTAGCTTCGGAGAGCTGCGTATCTGCGTCTTCTGCGTGTCTTGCCGCTCTACACTCAGCAAAAAGCTTTTCCACCATATTTTGCAAGGAGAAACTCTGCCAGGAAAGAAAACATCCAAAATCTTGTTCTAAAGCTTGCACGGAGGTCTGCAAAGCGTTTGGCAAGAATGAAAGGTAGTTGTCCAAAACTCGTTCTTTTGCAATAGAATAACCATGGAAAAGGCAGGAGAGTGGTAAAGTACTGTTTTCTCTAAGTCTGAAGGCTGCCCACACTGTGCCTGTGTGCTGCAGCTTGCATCTTCGCCTTTGGGAAGCTGCCGCTCGCCGATTCTCCCGCAGGCGAAGAAGCGGCTTCTTCGCACACAGAGCATTGTGGCGAGCGCAGGGAGCTCCTGAGAGCGGTTTGTGCCGAAAGAAGCCCGGGACCGGCACTTAGCTTCGGAGAGCTGCGTATCGGCGTCTTCTGCGTGTCTTGCCGCTCTACACTCAGCAAAAAGCTTTTCCACCATATTTTGCAAGGAGAAACTCTGCCAGGAAAGAAAACATCCAAAATCTTGTTCTAAAGCTTGCACGGGGGTCTGCAAAGAGTTTGGCAAGAATGAAAGGTAGTTGTCCAAAACTCGTTCTTTTCCAATAGAATAACCATGGAAAAGGCAGGAGAGTGGTAAAGTACTGTTTTCTCTAAGTCTGAAGGCTGCCCACACTGTGCCTGTGTGCTGCAGCTTGCATCTTCGCCTTTGAAAAGCTGCCGCTCGCCGATTCTCCCGGAGGCGAAGAAGCGGCTTCTTCGCACACAGAGCATTGTGGCGAGCGCAGGGAGCTCCTGAGAGCGGTTTGTGCCGAAAGAAGCCCGGGACCGGCACTTAGCTTCGGAGAGCTGCGTATCTGCGTCTTCTGCGTGTCTTGCCGCTCTACACTCAGCCAAAAGCTTTTCCACCATATTTTGCAAGGAGAAACTCTGCCAGGAAAGAAAACATCCAAAATCTTGTTCTAAAGCTTGCACGGAGGTCTGCAAAGCGTTTGGCAAGAATGAAAGGTAGTTGTCCAAAACTCGTTCTTTTCCAATAGAATAACCATGGAAAAGGCAGGAGAGTGGTAAAGTACTGTTTTCTCTAAGTCTGAAGGCTGCCCACACTGTGCCTGTGTGCTGCAGCTTGCATCTTCGCCTTTGGGAAGCTGCCGCTCGCCGATTCTCCCGGAGGCGAAGAAGCGGCTTCTTCGCACACAGAGCATTGTGGCGAGCGCAGGGAGCTCCTGAGAGCGGTTTGTGCCGAAAGAAGCCCGGGACCGGCACTTAGCTTCGGAGAGCTGCGTATCTGCGTCTTCTGCGTGTCTTGCCGCTCTACACTCAGCAAAAAGCTTTTCCACCATATTTTGCAAGGAGAAACTCTGCCAGGAAAGAAAACATCCAAAATCTTGTTCTAAAGCTTGCACGGGGGTGTGCAAAGAGTTTGGCAAGAATGAAAGGTAGTTGTCCAAATCTCGTTCTTTTCCAATAGAATAACCATGGAAAAGGCAGGAGAGTGGTAAAGTACTGTTTTCTCTAAGTCTGAAGGCTGCCCACACTGTGCCTGTGTGCTGCAGCTTGCATCTTCGCCTTTGGGAAGCTGCCGCTCGCCGATTCTCCCGCAGGCGAAGAAGCGGCTTCTTCGCACACAGAGCATTGTGGCGAGCGCAGGGAGCTCCTGAGAGCGGTTTGTGCCGAAAGAAGCCCGGGACCGGCACTTAGCTTCGGAGAGCTGCGTATCTGCGTCTTCTGCGTGTCTTGCCGCTCTACACTCAGCAAAAAGCTTTTCCACCATATTTTGCAAGGAGAAACTCTGCCAGGAAAGAAAACATCCAAAATCTTGTTCTAAAGCTTGCACGGAGGTCTGCAAAGCGTTTGGCAAGAATGAAAGGTAGTTGTCCAAAACTCGTTCTTTTGCAATAGAATAACCATGGAAAAGGCAGGAGAGTGGTAAAGTACTGTTTTCTCTAAGTCTGAAGGCTGCCCACACTGTGCCTGTGTGCTGCAGCTTGCATCTTCGCCTTTGAAAAGCTGCCGCTCGCCGATTCTCCCGGAGGCGAAGAAGCGGCTTCTTCGCACACAGAGCATTGTGGCGAGCGCAGGGAGCTCCTGAGAGCGGTTTGTGCCGAAAGAAGCCCGGGACCGGCACTTAGCTTCGGAGAGCTGCGTATCTGCGTCTTCTGCGTGTCTTGCCGCTCTACACTCAGCAAAAAGCTTTTCCACCATATTTTGCAAGGAGAAACTCTGCCAGGAAAGAAAACATCCAAAATCTTGTTCTAAAGCTTGCACGGAGGTCTGCAAAGAGTTTGGCAAGAATGAAAGGTAGTTGTCCAAAACTCGTTCTTTTCCAATAGAATAACCATGGAAAAGGCAGGAGAGTGGTAAAGTACTGTTTTCTCTAAGTCTGAAGGCTGCCCACACTGTGCCTGTGTGCTGCAGCTTGCATCTTCGCCTTTGAAAAGCTGCCGCTCGCCGATTCTCCCGGAGGCGAAGAAGCGGCTTCTTCGCACACAGAGCATTGTGGCGAGCGCAGGGAGCTCCTGAGAGCGGTTTGTGCCGAAAGAAGCCCGGGACCGGCACTTAGCTTCGGAGAGCTGCGTATCTGCGTCTTCTGCGTGTCTTGCCGCTCTACACTCAGCCAAAAGCTTTTCCACCATATTTTGCAAGGAGAAACTCTGCCAGGAAAGAAAACATCCAAAATCTTGTTCTAAAGCTTGCACGGAGGTCTGCAAAGCGTTTGGCAAGAATGAAAGGTAGTTGTCCAAAACTCGTTCTTTTCCAATAGAATAACCATGGAAAAGGCAGGAGAGTGGTAAAGTACTGTTTTCTCTAAGTCTGAAGGCTGCCCACACTGTGCCTGTGTGCTGCAGCTTGCATCTTCGCCTTTGGGAAGCTGCCGCTCGCCGATTCTCCCGGAGGCGAAGAAGCGGCTTCTTCGCACACAGAGCATTGTGGCGAGCACAGGGAGCTCCTGAGAGCGGTTTGTGCCGAAAGAAGCCCGGGACCGGCACTTAGCTTCGGAGAGCTGCGTATCTGCGTCTTCTGCGTGTCTTGCCGCTCTACACTCAGCAAAAAGCTTTCCCACCATATCTTGCAAGGAGAAACTCTGCCAGGAAAGAAAACATCCAAAATCTTGTTCTAAAGCTTGCACGGGGGTGTGCAAAGAGTTTGGCAAGAATGAAAGGTAGTTGTGCAAAACTCGTTCTTTTCCAATAGAATAACCATGGAAAAGGCAGGAGAGTGGTAAAGTACTGTTTTCTCTAAGTCTGAAGGCTGCCCACACTGTGCCTGTGTGCTGCAGCTTGCATCTTCGCCTTTGGGAAGCTGCCGCTCGCCGATTCTCCAGGAGGCGAAGAAGCGGCTTCTTCGCACACAGAGCATTGTGGCGAGCGCAGGGAGCTCCTGAGAGCGGTTTGTGCCGAAAGAAGCCCGGGACCGGCACTTAGCTTCGGAGAGCTGCGTATCTGCGTCTTCTGCGTGTCTTGCTGCTCTACACTCAGCAAAAAGCTTTTCCACCATATTTTGCAAGGAGAAACTCTGCCAGGAAAGAAAACATCCAAAATCTTGTTCTAAAGCTTGCACGGAGGTCTGCAAAGAGTTTTGCAAGAATGAAAGGTAGTTGTCCAAATCTCGTTCTTTTCCAATAGAATAACCATGGAAAAGGCAGGAGAGTGGTAAAGTACTGTTTTCTCTAAGTCTGAAGGCTGCCCACACTGTGCCTGTGTGCTGCAGCTTGCATCTTCGCCTTTGGGAAGCTGCCGCTCGCCGATTCTCCCGGAGGCGAAGAAGCGGCTTCTTCGCACACAGAGCATTGTGGCGAGCGCAGGGAGCTCCTGAGAGCGGTTTGTGCCGAAAGAAGCCCGGGACCGGCACTTAGCTTCGGAGAGCTGCGTATCGGCGTCTTCTGCGTGTCTTGCCGCTCTACACTCAGCAAAAAGCTTTTCCACCATATTTTGCAAGGAGAAACTCTGCCAGGAAAGAAAATATCCAAAATCTTGTTCTAAAGCTTGCACGGAGGTCTGCAAAGAGTTTGGCAAGAATGAAAGGTAGTTGTCCAAAACTCGTTCTTTTCCAATAGAATAACCATGGAAAAGGCAGGAGAGTGGTAAAGTACTGTTTTCTCTAAGTCTGAAGGCTGCCCACACTGTGCCTGTGTGCTGCAGCTTGCATCTTCGCCTTTGGGAAGCTGCCGCTCGCCGATTCTCCCGGAGGCGAAGAAGCGGCTTCTTCGCACACAGAGCATTGTGGCGAGCGCAGGGAGCTCCTGAGAGCGGTTTGTGCCGAAAGAAGCCCGGGACCGGCACTTAGCTTCGGAGAGCTGCGTATCTGCGTCTTCTGCGTGTCTTGCCGCTCTACACTCAGCAAAAAGCTTTTCCACCATATTTTGCAAGGAGAAACTCTGCCAGGAAAGAAAACATCCAAAATCTTGTTCTAAAGCTTGCACGGAGGTCTGCAAAGAGTTTGGCAAGAATGAAAGGTAGTTGTCCAAATCTCGTTCTTTTCCAATAGAATAACCATGGAAAAGGCAGGAGAGTGGTAAAGTACTGTTTTCTCTAAGTCTGAATGCTGCCCACACTGTGCCTGTGTGCTGCAGCTTGCATCTTCGCCTTTGGGAAGCTGCCGCTCGCCGATTCTCCCGGAGGCGAAGAAGCGGCTTCTTCGCACACAGAGCATTGTGGCGAGCGCAGGGAGCTCCTGAGAGCGGTTTGTGCCGAAAGAAGCCCGGGACCGGCACTTAGCTTCGGAGAGCTGCGTATCTGCGTCTTCTGCGTGTCTTGCTGCTCTACACTCAGCAAAAAGCTTTTCCACCATATCTTGCAAGGAGAAACTCTGCCAGGAAAGAAAACATCCAAAATCTTGTTCTAAAGCTTGCACGGAGGTCTGCAAAGAGTTTGGCAAGAATGAAAGGTAGTTGTCCAAAACTCGTTCTTTTCCAATAGAATAACCATGGAAAAGGCAGGAGAGTGGTAAAGTACTGTTTTCTCTAAGTCTGAATGCTGCCCACACTGTGCCTGTGTGCTGCAGCTTGCATCTTCGCCTTTGGGAAGCTGCCGCTCGCCGATTCTCCCGCAGGCGAAGAAGCGGCTTCTTCGCACACAGAGCATTGTGGCGAGCGCAGGGAGCTCCTGAGAGCGGTTTGTGCCGAAAGAAGCCCGGGACCGGCACTTAGCTTCGGAGAGCTGCGTATCGGCGTCTTCTGCGTGTCTTGCCGCTCTACACTCAGCAAAAAGCTTTTCCACCATATCTTGCAAGGAGAAACTCTGCCAGGAAAGAAAACATCCAAAATCTTGTTCTAAAGCTTGCACGGAGGTCTGCAAAGAGTTTGGCAAGAATGAAAGGTAGTTGTCCAAAACTCGTTCTTTTCCAATAGAATAACCATGGAAAAGGCAGGAGAGTGGTAAAGTACTGTTTTCTCTAAGTCTGAAGGCTGCCCACACTGTGCCTGTGTGCTGCAGCTTGCATCTTCGCCTTTGGGAAGCTGCCGCTCGCCGATTCTCCCGGAGGCCAAGAAGCGGCTTCTTCGCACACAGAGCATTGTGGCGAGCGCAGGGAGCTCCTGAGAGCGGTTTGTGCCGAAAGAAGCCCGGGACCGGCACTTAGCTTCGGAGAGCTGCGTATCGGCGTCTTCTGCGTGTCTTGCCGCTCTACACTCAGCAAAAAGCTTTTCCACCATATCTTGCAAGGAGAAACTCTGCCAGGAAAGAAAACATCCAAAATCTTGTTCTAAAGCTTGCACGGAGGTCTGCAAAGAGTTTGGCAAGAATGAAAGGTAGTTGTCCAAAACTCGTTCTTTTCCAATAGAATAACCATGGAAAAGGCAGGAGAGTGGTAAAGTACTGTTTTCTCTAAGTCTGAAGGCTGCCCACACTGTGCCTGTGTGCTGCAGCTTGCATCTTCGCCTTTGAAAAGCTGCCGCTCGCCGATTCTCCCGCAGGCGAAGAAGCGGCTTCTTCGCATACAGAGCATTGTGGCGAGCGCAGGGAGCTCCTGAGAGCGGTTTGTGCCGAAAGAAGCCCGGGACCGGCACTTAGCTTCGGAGAGCTGCGTATCTGCGTCTTCTGCGTGTCTTGCCGCTCTACACTCAGCAAAAAGCTTTCCCACCATATTTTGCAAGGAGAAACTCTGCCAGGAAAGAAAACATCCAAAATCTTGTTCTAAAGCTTGCACGGAGGTCTGCAAAGCGTTTGGCAAGAATGAAAGGTAGTTGTCCAAAACTCGTTCTTTTGCAATAGAACAACCATGGAAAAGGCAGGAGAGTGGTAAAGTACTGTTTTCTCTAAGTCTGAAGGCTGCCCACACTGTGCCTGTGTGCTGCAGCTTGCATCTTCGCCTTTGGGAAGCTGCCGCTCGCCGATTCTCCCGGAGGCGAAGAAGCGGCTTCTTCGCACACAGAGCATTGTGGCGAGCGCAGGGAGCTCCTGAGAGCGGTTTGTGCCGAAAGAAGCCCGGGACCGGCACTTAGCTTCGGAGAGCTGCGTATCGGCGTCTTCTGCGTGTCTTGCCGCTCTACACTCAGCAAAAAGCTTTTCCACCATATTTTGCAAGGAGAAACTCTGCCAGGAAAGAAAACATCCAAAATCTTGTTCTAAAGCTTGCACGGAGGTCTGCAAAGAGTTTGGCAAGAATGAAAGGTAGTTGTCCAAAACTCGTTCTTTTCCAATAGAATAACCATGGAAAAGGCAGGAGAGTGGTAAAGTACTGTTTTCTCTAAGTCTGAAGGCTGCCCACACTGTGCCTGTGTGCTGCAGCTTGCATCTTCGCCTTTGAAAAGCTGCCGCTCGCCGATTCTCCCGGAGGCGAAGAAGCGGCTTCTTCGCACACAGAGCATTGTGGCGAGCGCAGGGAGCTCCTGAGAGCGGTTTGTGCCGAAAGAAGCCCGGGACCGGCACTTAGCTTCGGAGAGCTGCGTATCTGCGTCTTCTGCGTGTCTTGCCGCTCTACACTCAGCCAAAAGCTTTTCCACCATATTTTGCAAGGAGAAACTCTGCCAGGAAAGAAAACATCCAAAATCTTGTTCTAAAGCTTGCACGGAGGTCTGCAAAGAGTTTGGCAAGAATGAAAGGTAGTTGTCCAAAACTCGTTCTTTTCCAATAGAATAACCATGGAAAAGGCAGGAGAGTGGTAAAGTACTGTTTTCTCTAAGTCTGAAGGCTGCCCACACTGTGCCTGTGTGCTGCAGCTTGCATCTTCGCCTTTGGGAAGCTGCCGCTCGCCGATTCTCCCGGAGGCGAAGAAGCGGCTTCTTCGCACACAGAGCATTGTGGCGAGCGCAGGGAGCTCCTGAGAGCGGTTTGTGCCGAAAGAAGCCCGGGACCGGCACTTAGCTTCGGAGAGCTGCGTATCGGCGTCTTCTGCGTGTCTTGCCGCTCTACACTCAGCAAAAAGCTTTTCCTCCATATCTTGCAAGGAGAAACTCTGCCAGGAAAGAAAACATCCAAAATCTTGTTCTAAAGCTTGCACGGAGGTCTGCAAAGAGTTTGGCAAGAATGAAAGGTAGTTGTCCAAATCTCGTTCTTTTCCAATAGAATAACCATGGAAAAGGCAGGAGAGTGGTAAAGTACTGTTTTCTCTAAGTCTGAAGGCTGCCCACACTGTGCCTGTGTGCTGCAGCTTGCATCTTCGCCTTTGAAAAGCTGCCGCTCGCCGATTCTCCCGCAGGCGAAGAAGCGGCTTCTTCGCACACAGAGCATTGTGGCGAGCGCAGGGAGCTCCTGAGAGCGGTTTGTGCCGAAAGAAGCCCGGGACCGGCACTTAGCTTCGGAGAGCTGCGTATCTGCGTCTTCTGCGTGTCTTGCCGCTCTACACTCAGCAAAAAGCTTTCCCACCATATTTTGCAAGGAGAAACTCTGCCAGGAAAGAAAACATCCAAAATCTTGTTCTAAAGCTTGCACGGAGGTCTGCAAAGCGTTTGGCAAGAATGAAAGGTAGTTGTCCAAAACTCGTTCTTTTGCAATAGAATAACCATGGAAAAGGCAGGAGAGTGGTAAAGTACTGTTTTCTCTAAGTCTGAAGGCTGCCCACACTGTGCCTGTGTGCTGCAGCTTGCATCTTCGCCTTTGGGAAGCTGCCGCTCGCCGATTCTCCCGGAGGCGAAGAAGCGGCTTCTTCGCACACAGAGCATTGTGGCGAGCGCAGGGAGCTCCTGAGAGCGGTTTGTGCCGAAAGAAGCCCGGGACCGGCACTTAGCTTCGGAGAGCTGCGTATCTGCGTCTTCTGCGTGTCTTGCCGCTCTACACTCAGCAAAAAGCTTTTCCACCATATTTTGCAAGGAGAAACTCTGCCAGGAAAGAAAACATCCAAAATCTTGTTCTAAAGCTTGCACGGAGGTCTGCAAAGAGTTTGGCAAGAATGAAAGGTAGTTGTCCAAAACTCGTTCTTTTCCAATAGAATAACCATGGAAAAGGCAGGAGAGTGGTAAAGTACTGTTTTCTCTAAGTCTGAAGGCTGCCCACACTGTGCCTGTGTGCTGCAGCTTGCATCTTCGCCTTTGAAAAGCTGCCGCTCGCCGATTCTCCCGCAGGCGAAGAAGCGGCTTCTTCGCACACAGAGCATTGTGGCGAGCGCAGGGAGCTCCTGAGAGCGGTTTGTGCCGAAAGAAGCCCGGGACCGGCACTTAGCTTCGGAGAGCTGCGTATCTGCGTCTTCTGCGTGTCTTGCCGCTCTACACTCAGCCAAAAGCTTTTCCACCATATTTTGCAAGGAGAAACTCTGCCAGGAAAGAAAACATCCAAAATCTTGTTCTAAAGCTTGCACGGAGGTCTGCAAAGCGTTTGGCAAGAATGAAAGGTAGTTGTCCAAAACTCGTTCTTTTCCAATAGAATAACCATGGAAAAGGCAGGAGAGTGGTAAAGTACTGTTTTCTCTAAGTCTGAAGGCTGCCCACACTGTGCCTGTGTGCTGCAGCTTGCATCTTCGCCTTTGGGAAGCTGCCGCTCGCCGATTCTCCCGGAGGCGAAGAAGCGGCTTCTTCGCACACAGAGCATTGTGGCGAGCGCAGGGAGCTCCTGAGAGCGGTTTGTGCCGAAAGAAGCCCGGGACCGGCACTTAGCTTCGGAGAGCTGCTTATCTGCGTCTTCTGCGTGTCTTGCCGCTCTACACTCAGCAAAAAGCTTTTCCACCATATTTTGCAAGGAGAAACTCTGCCAGGAAAGAAAACATCCAAAATCTTGTTCTAAAGCTTGCACGGAGGTCTGCAAAGCGTTTGGCAAGAATGAAAGGTAGTTGTCCAAAACTCGTTCTTTTGCAATAGAATAACCATGGAAAAGGCAGGAGAGTGGTAAAGTACTGTTTTCTCTAAGTCTGAAGGCTGCCCACACTGTGCCTGTGTGCTGCAGCTTGCATCTTCGCCTTTGGGAAGCTGCCGCTCGCCGATTCTCCCGGAGGCGAAGAAGCGGCTTCTTCGCACACAGAGCATTGTGGCGAGCGCAGGGAGCTCCTGAGAGCGGTTTGTGCCGAAAGAAGCCCGGGACCGGCACTTAGCTTCGGAGAGCTGCGTATCTGCGTCTTCTGCGTGTCTTGCCGCTCTACACTCAGCAAAAAGCTTTTCCACCATATTTTGCAAGAAGAAACTCTGCCAGGAAAGAAAACATCCAAAATCTTGTTCTAAAGCTTGCACGGAGGTCTGCAAAGAGTTTGGCAAGAATGAAAGGTAGTTGTCCAAAACTCGTTCTTTTCCAATAGAATAACCATGGAAAAGGCAGGAGAGTGGTAAAGTACTGTTTTCTCTAAGTCTGAAGGCTGCCCACACTGTGCCTGTGTGCTGCAGCTTGCATCTTCGCCTTTGGGAACCTGCCGCTCGCCGATTCTCCCGGATGCAAAGAAGCGGCTTCTTCGCACACAGAGCATTGTGGCGAGCGCAGGGAGCTCCTGAGAGCGGTTTGTGCCGAAAGAAGCCCGGGACCGGCACTTAGCTTCGGAGAGCTGCGTATCTGCGTCTTCTGCGTGTCTTGCTGCTCTACACTCAGCAAAAAGCTTTTCCACCATATTTTGCAAGGAGAAACTCTGCCAGGAAAGAAAACATCCAAAATCTTGTTCTAAAGCTTGCACGGGGGTCTGCAAAGAGTTTGGCAAGAATGAAAGGTAGTTGTCCAAAACTCGTTCTTTTCCAATAGAATAACCATGGAAAAGGCAGGAGAGTGGTAAAGTACTGTTTTCTCTAAGTCTGAAGGCTGCCCACACTGTGCCTGTGTGCTGCAGCTTGCATCTTCGCCTTTGGGAAGCTGCCGCTCGCCGATTCTCCCGGAGGCGAAGAAGCGGCTTCTTCGCACACAGAGCATTGTGGCGAGCGCAGGGAGCTCCTGAGAGCGGTTTGTGCCGAAAGAAGCCCGGGACCGGCACTTAGCTTCGGAGAGCTGCGTATCGGCGTCTTCTGCGTGTCTTGCCGCTCAACACTCAGCAAAAAGCTTTTCCACCATATTTTGCAAGGAGAAACTCTGCCAGGAAAGAAAACATCCAAAATCTTGTTCTAAAGCTTGCACGGAGGTCTGCAAAGCGTTTGGCAAGAATGAAAGGTAGTTGTCCAAAACTCGTTCTTTTCCAATAGAATAACCATGGAAAAGGCAGGAGAGTGGTAAAGTACTGTTTTCTCTAAGTCTGAAGGCTGCCCACACTGTGCCTGTGTGCTGCAGCTTGCATCTTCGCCTTTGGGAAGCTGCCGCTCGCCGATTCTCCCGGAGGCGAAGAAGCGGCTTCTTCGCACACAGAGCATTGTGGCGAGCGCAGGGAGCTCCTGAGAGCGGTTTGTGCCGAAAGAAGCCCGGGACCGGCACTTAGCTTCGGAGAGCTGCGTATCGGCGTCTTCTGCGTGTCTTGCCGCTCAACACTCAGCAAAAAGCTTTTCCACCATATTTTGCAAGGAGAAACTCTGCCAGGAAAGAAAACATCCAAAATCTTGTTCTAAAGCTTGCACGGAGGTCTGCAAAGAGTTTGGCAAGAATGAAAGGTAGTTGTCCAAAACTCGTTCTTTTCCAATAGAATAACCATGGAAAAGGCAGGAGAGTGGTAAAGTACTGTTTTCTCTAAGTCTGAAGGCTGCCCACACTGTGCCTGTGTGCTGCAGCTTGCATCTTCGCCTTTGAAAAGCTGCCGCTCGCCGATTCTCCCGGAGGCGAAGAAGCGGCTTCTTCGCACACAGAGCATTGTGGCGAGCGCAGGGAGCTCCTGAGAGCGGTTTGTGCCGAAAGAAGCCCGGGACCGGCACTTAGCTTCGGAGAGCTGCGTATCGGCGTCTTCTGCGTGTCTTGCCGCTCTACACTCAGCAAAAAGCTTTTCCACCATATTTTGCAAGGAGAAACTCTGCCAGGAAAGAAAACATCCAAAATCTTGTTCTAAAGCTTGCACGGAGGTCTGCAAAGAGTTTGGCAAGAATGAAAGGTAGTTGTCCAAAACTCGTTCTTTTCCAATAGAATAACCATGGAAAAGGCAGGAGAGTGGTAAAGTACTGTTTTCTCTAAGTCTGAAGGCTGCCCACACTGTGCCTGTGTGCTGCAGCTTGCATCTTCGCCTTTGGGAAGCTGCCGCTCGCCGATTCTCCCGGAGGCGAAGAAGCGGCTTCTTCGCACACAGAGCATTGTGGCGAGCGCAGGGAGCTCCTGAGAGCGGTTTGTGCCGAAAGAAGCCCGGGACCGGCACTTAGCTTCGGAGAGCTGCGTATCGGCGTCTTCTGCGTGTCTTGCCGCTCTACACTCAGCAAAAAGCTTTTCCACCATATTTTGCAAGGAGAAACTCTGCCAGGAAAGAAAACATCCAAAATCTTGTTCTAAAGCTTGCACGGAGGTCTGCAAAGAGTTTGGCAAGAATGAAAGGTAGTTGTCCAAAACTCGTTCTTTTCCAATAGAATAACCATGGAAAAGGCAGGAGAGTGGTAAAGTACTGTTTTCTCTAAGTCTGAATGCTGCCCACACTGTGCCTGTGTGCTGCAGCTTGCATCTTCGCCTTCGGGAAGCTGCCGCTCGCCGATTCTCCCGGAGGCGAAGAAGCGGCTTCTTCGCACACAGAGCATTGTGGCGAGCGCAGGGAGCTCCTGAGAGCGGTTTGTGCCGAAAGAAGCCCGGGACCGGCACTTAGCTTCGGAGAGCTGCGTATCTGCGTCTTCTGCGTGTCTTGCCGCTCTACACTCAGCAAAAAGCTTTTCCACCATATCTTGCAAGGAGAAACTCTGCCAGGAAAGAAAACATCCAAAATCTTGTTCTAAAGCTTGCACGGGGGTCTGCAAAGAGTTTGGCAAGAATGAAAGGTAGTTGTCCAAAACTCGTTCTTTTCCAATAGAATAACCATGGAAAAGGCAGGAGAGTGGTAAAGTACTGTTTTCTCTAAGTCTGAAGGCTGCCCACACTGTGCCTGTGTGCTGCAGCTTGCATCTTCGCCTTTGGGAAGCTGCCGCTCGCCGATTCTCCCGGAGGCGAAGAAGCGGCTTCTTCGCACACAGAGCATTGTGGCGAGCGCAGGGAGCTCCTGAGAGCGGTTTGTGCCGAAAGAAGCCCGGGACCGGCACTTAGCTTCGGAGAGCTGCGTATCTGCGTCTTCTGCGTGTCTTGCCGCTCTACACTCAGCAAAAAGCTTTTCCACCATATCTTGCAAGGAGAAACTCTGCCAGGAAAGAAAACATCCAAAATCTTGTTCTAAAGCTTGCACGGGGGTGTGCAAAGAGTTTGGCAAGAATGAAAGGTAGTTGTCCAAAACTCGTTCTTTTCCAATAGAATAACCATGGAAAAGGCAGGAGAGTGGTAAAGTACTGTTTTCTCTAAGTCTGAAGGCTGCCCACACTGTGCCTGTGTGCTGCAGCTTGCATCTTCGCCTTTGGGAAGCTGCCGCTCGCCGATTCTCCCGGAGGCGAAGAAGCGGCTTCTTCGCACACAGAGCATTGTGGCGAGCGCAGGGAGCTCCTGAGAGCGGTTTGTGCCGAAAGAAGCCCGGGACCGGCACTTAGCTTCGGAGAGCTGCGTATCGGCGTCTTCTGCGTGTCTTGCCGCTCTACACTCAGCAAAAAGCTTTTCCACCATATTTTGCAAGGAGAAACTCTGCCAGGAAAGAAAACATCCAAAATCTTGTTCTAAAGCTTGCATGGAGGTCTGCAAAGAGTTTGGCAAGAATGAAAGGTAGTTGTCCAAAACTCGTTCTTTTCCAATAGAATAACCATGGAAAAGGCAGGAGAGTGGTAAAGTACTGTTTTCTCTAAGTCTGAAGGCTGCCCACACTGTGCCTGTGGGCTGCAGCTTGCATCTTCGCCTTTGGGAAGCTGCCGCTCGCCGATTCTCCCGGAGGCGAAGAAGCGGCTTCTTCGCACACAGAGCATTGTGGCGAGCGCAGGGAGCTCCTGAGAGCGGTTTGTGCCGAAAGAAGCCCGGGACCGGCACTTAGCTTCGGAGAGCTGCGTATCGGCGTCTTCTGCGTGTCTTGCCGCTCTACACTCAGCAAAAAGCTTTTCCACCATATCTTGCAAGGAGAAACTCTGCCAGGAAAGAAAACATCCAAAATCTTGTTCTAAAGCTTGCACGGGGGTCTGCAAAGAGTTTGGCAAGAATGAAAGGTAGTTGTCCAAAACTCGTTCTTTTCCAATAGAATAACCATGGAAAAGGCAGGAGAGTGGTAAAGTACTGTTTTCTCTAAGTCTGAAGGCTGCCCACACTGTGCCTGTGTGCTGCAGCTTGCATCTTCGCCTTTGGGAAGCTGCCGCTCGCCGATTCTCCCGGAGGCGAAGAAGCGGCTTCTTGGCACACAGAGCATTGTGGCGAGCACAGGGAGCTCCTGAGAGCGGTTTGTGCCGAAAGAAGCCCGGGACCGGCACTTAGCTTCGGAGAGCTGCGTATCTGCGTCTTCTGCGTGTCTTGCCGCTCTACACTCAGCAAAAAGCTTTTCCAGCATATCTTGCAAGGAGAAACTCTGCCAGGAAAGAAAACATCCAAAATCTTGTTCTAAAGCTTGCACGGGGGTGTGCAAAGAGTTTGGCAAGAATGAAAGGTAGTTGTGCAAAACTCGTTCTTTTCCAATAGAATAACCATGGAAAAGGCAGGAGAGTGGTAAAGTACTGTTTTCTCTAAGTCTGAAGGCTGCCCACACTGTGCCTGTGTGCTGCAGCTTGCATCTTCGCCTTTGGGAAGCTGCCGCTCGCCGATTCTCCCGCAGGCGAAGAAGCGGCTTCTTCGCACACAGAGCATTGTGGCGAGCGCAGGGAGCTCCTGAGAGCGGTTTGTGCCGAAAGAAGCCCGGACCGGCACTTAGCTTCGGAGAGCTGCGTATCTGCGTCTTCTGCGTGTCTTGCCGCTCTACACTCAGCAAAAAGCTTTTCCAGCATATCTTGCAAGGAGAAACTCTGCCAGGAAAGAAAACATCCAAAATCTTGTTCTAAAGCTTACACGGGGGTCTGCAAAGAGTTTGGCAAGAATGAAAGGTAGTTGTGCAAAACTCGTTCTTTTCCAATAGAATAACCATGGAAAAGGCAGGAGAGTGGTAAAGTACTGTTTTCTCTAAGTCTGAAGGCTGCCCACACTGTGCCTGTGTGCTGCAGCTTGCATCTTCGCCTTTGGGAAGCTGCCGCTCGCCGATTCTCCCGGAGGCGAAGAAGCGGCTTCTTCGCACACAGAGCATTGTGGCGAGCGCAGGGAGCTCCTGAGAGCGGTTTGTGCCGAAAGAAGCCCGGGACCGGCACTTAGCTTCGGAGAGCTGCGTATCTGCGTCTTCTGCGTGTCTTGCCGCTCTACACTCAGCAAAAAGCTTTCCCACCATATCTTGCAAGGAGAAACTCTGCCAGGAAAGAAAACATCCAAAATCTTGTTCTAAAGCTTGCACGGAGGTCTGCAAAGAGTTTGGCAAGAATGAAAGGTAGTTGTCCAAAACTCGTTCTTTTCCAATAGAATAACCATGGAAAAGGCAGGAGAGTGGTAAAGTACTGTTTTCTCTAAGTCTGAAGGCTGCCCACACTGTGCCTGTGTGCTGCAGCTTGCATCTTCGCCTTTTGGAAGCTGCCGCTCGCCGATTCTCCCGGAGGCCAAGAAGCGGCTTCTTCGCACACAGAGCATTGTGGCGAGCGCAGGGAGCTCCTGAGAGCGGTTTGTGCCGAAAGAAGCCCGGGACCGGCACTTAGCTTCGGAGAGCTGCGTATCTGCGTCTTCTGCGTGTCTTGCCGCTCTACACTCAGCAAAAAGCTTTTCCACCATATTTTGCAAGAAGAAACTCTGCCAGGAAAGAAAACATCCAAAATCTTGTTCTAAAGCTTGCACGGAGGTCTGCAAAGAGTTTGGCAAGAATGAAAGGTAGTTGTCCAAAACTCGTTCTTTTCCAATAGAATAACCATGGAAAAGGCAGGAGAGTGGTAAAGTACTGTTTTCTCTAAGTCTGAAGGCTGCCCACACTGTGCCTGTGTGCTGCAGCTTGCATCTTCGCCTTTGGGAAGCTGCCGCTCGCCGATTCTCCCGGATGCAAAGAAGCGGCTTCTTCGCACACAGAGCATTGTGGCGAGCGCAGGGAGCTCCTGAGAGCGGTTTGTGCCGAAAGAAGCCCGGGACCGGCACTTAGCTTCGGAGAGCTGCGTATCTGCGTCTTCTGCGTGTCTTGCTGCTCTACACTCAGCAAAAAGCTTTTCCACCATATTTTGCAAGGAGAAACTCTGCCAGGAAAGAAAACATCCAAAATCTTGTTCTAAAGCTTGCACGGGGGTGTGCAAAGAGTTTGGCAAGAATGAAAGGTAGTTGTCCAAAACTCGTTCTTTTCCAATAGAATAACCATGGAAAAGGCAGGAGAGTGGTAAAGTACTGTTTTCTCTAAGTCTGAAGGCTGCCCACACTGTGCCTGTGTGCTGCAGCTTGCATCTTCGCCTTTGGGAAGCTGCCGCTCGCCGATTCTCCCGGAGGCGAAGAAGCGGCTTCTTCGCACACAGAGCATTGTGGCGAGCGCAGGGAGCTCCTGAGAGCGGTTTGTGCCGAAAGAAGCCCGGGACCGGCACTTAGCTTCGGAGAGCTGCGTATCGGCGTCTTCTGCGTGTCTTGCCGCTCAACACTCAGCAAAAAGCTTTTCCACCATATTTTGCAAGGAGAAACTCTGCCAGGAAAGAAAACATCCAAAATCTTGTTCTAAAGCTTGCACGGAGGTCTGCAAAGAGTTTGGCAAGAATGAAAGGTAGTTGTCCAAAACTCGTTCTTTTCCAATAGAATAACCATGGAAAAGGCAGGAGAGTGGTAAAGTACTGTTTTCTCTAAGTCTGAAGGCTGCCCACACTGTGCCTGTGTGCTGCAGCTTGCATCTTCGCCTTTGGGAAGCTGCCGCTCGCCGATTCTCCCGGAGGCGAAGAAGCGGCTTCTTCGCACACAGAGCATTGTGGCGAGCGCAGGGAGCTCCTGAGAGCGGTTTGTGCCGAAAGAAGCCCGGGACCGGCACTTAGCTTCGGAGAGCTGCGTATCGGCGTCTTCTGCGTGTCTTGCCGCTCTACACTCAGCAAAAAGCTTTTCCACCATATTTTGCAAGGAGAAACTCTGCCAGGAAAGAAAACATCCAAAATCTTGTTCTAAAGCTTGCACGGAGGTCTGCAAAGAGTTTGGCAAGAATGAAAGGTAGTTGTCCAAAACTCGTTCTTTTCCAATAGAATAACCATGGAAAAGGCAGGAGAGTGGTAAAGTACTGTTTTCTCTAAGTCTGAATGCTGCCCACACTGTGCCTGTGTGCTGCAGCTTGCATCTTCGCCTTTGGGAAGCTGCCGCTCGCCGATTCTCCCGCAGGCGAAGAAGCGGCTTCTTCGCACACAGAGCATTGTGGCGAGCGCAGGGAGCTCCTGAGAGCGGTTTGTGCCGAAAGAAGCCCGGGACCGGCACTTAGCTTCGGAGAGCTGCGTATCGGCGTCTTCTGCGTGTCTTGCCGCTCTACACTCAGCAAAAAGCTTTTCCACCATATTTTGCAAGGAGAAACTCTGCCAGGAAAGAAAACATCCAAAATCTTGTTCTAAAGCTTGCACGGAGGTCTGCAAAGAGTTTGGCAAGAATGAAAGGTAGTTGTCCAAAACTCGTTCTTTTCCAATAGAATAACCATGGAAAAGGCAGGAGAGTGGTAAAGTACTGTTTTCTCTAAGTCTGAAGGCTGCCCACACTGTGCCTGTGTGCTGCAGCTTGCATCTTCGCCTTTGGGAAGCTGCCGCTCGCCGATTCTCCCGGAGGCGAAGAAGCGGCTTCTTCGCACACAGAGCATTGTGGCGAGCGCAGGGAGCTCCTGAGAGCGGTTTGTGCCGAAAGAAGCCCGGGACCGGCACTTAGCTTCGGAGAGCTGCGTATCGGCGTCTTCTGCGTGTCTTGCCGCTCTACACTCAGCAAAAAGCTTTTCCACCATATTTTGCAAGGAGAAACTCTGCCAGGAAAGAAATTATCCAAAATCTTGTTCTAAAGCTTGCACGGAGGTCTGCAAAGAGTTTGGCAAGAATGAAAGGTAGTTGTCCAAAACTCGTTCTTTTCCAATAGAATAACCATGGAAAAGGCAGGAGAGTGGTAAAGTACTGTTTTCTCTAAGTCTGAATGCTGCCCACACTGTGCCTGTGTGCTGCAGCTTGCATCTTCGCCTTTGGGAAGCTGCCGCTCGCCGATTCTCCCGGAGGCGAAGAAGCGGCTTCTTCGCACACAGAGCATTGTGGCGAGCGCAGGGAGCTCCTGAGAGCGGTTTGTGCCGAAAGAAGCCCGGGACCGGCACTTAGCTTCGGAGAGCTGCGTATCGGCGTCTTCTGCGTGTCTTGCCGCTCTACACTCAGCAAAAAGCTTTTCCACCATATTTTGCAAGGAGAAACTCTGCCAGGAAAGAAAACATCCAAAATCTTGTTCTAAAGCTTGCACGGAGGTCTGCAAAGAGTTTGGCAAGAATGAAAGGTAGTTGTCCAAAACTCGTTCTTTTCCAATAGAATAACCATGGAAAAGGCAGGAGAGTGGTAAAGTACTGTTTTCTCTAAGTCTGAATGCTGCCCACACTGTGCCTGTGTGCTGCAGCTTGCATCTTCGCCTTTGGGAAGCTGCCGCTCGCCGATTCTCCCGGAGGCGAAGAAGCGGCTTCTTCGCACACAGAGCATTGTGGCGAGCGCAGGGAGCTCCTGAGAGCGGTTTGTGCCGAAAGAAGCCCGGGACCGGCACTTAGCTTCGGAGAGCTGCGTATCGGCGTCTTCTGCGTGTCTTGCCGCTCTACACTCAGCAAAAAGCTTTTCCACCATATCTTGCAAGGAGAAACTCTGCCAGGAAAGAAAACATCCAAAATCTTGTTCTAAAGCTTGCACGGGGGTGTGCAAAGAGTTTGGCAAGAATGAAAGGTAGTTGTCCAAAACTCGTTCTTTTCCAATAGAATAACCATGGAAAAGGCAGGAGAGTGGTAAAGTACTGTTTTCTCTAAGTCTGAAGGCTGCCCACACTGTGCCTGTGTGCTGCAGCTTGCATCTTCGCCTTTGGGAAGCTGCCGCTCGCCGATTCTCCCGGAGGCGAAGAAGCGGCTTCTTCGCACACAGAGCATTGTGGCGAGCGCAGGGAGCTCCTGAGAGCGGTTTGTGCCGAAAGAAGCCCGGGACCGGCACTTAGCTTCGGAGAGCTGCGTATCGGCGTCTTCTGCGTGTCTTGCCGCTCTACACTCAGCAAAAAGCTTTTCCAGCATATCTTGCAAGGAGAAACTCTGCCAGGAAAGAAAACATCCAAAATCTTGTTCTAAAGCTTGCACGGGGGTCTGCAAAGAGTTTGGCAAGAATGAAAGGTAGTTGTCCAAAACTCGTTCTTTTCCAATAGAATAACCATGGAAAAGGCAGGAGAGTGGTAAAGTACTGTTTTCTCTAAGTCTGAAGGCTGCCCACACTGTGCCTGTGTGCTGCAGCTTGCATCTTCGCCTTTGGGAAGCTGCCGCTCGCCGATTCTCCCGGAGGCGAAGAAGCGGCTTCTTCGCACACAGAGCATTGTGGCGAGCGCAGGGAGCTCCTGAGAGCGGTTTGTGCCGAAAGAAGCCCGGGACCGGCACTTAGCTTCGGAGAGCTGCGTATCTGCGTCTTCTGCGTGTCTTGCCGCTCTACACTCAGCCAAAAGCTTTTCCACCATATCTTGCAAGGAGAAACTCTGCCAGGAAAGAAAACATCCAAAATCTTGTTCTAAAGCTTGCACGGAGGTCTGCAAAGAGTTTGGCAAGAATGAAAGGTAGTTGTCCAAAACTCGTTCTTTTCCAATAGAATAACCATGGAAAAGGCAGGAGAGTGGTAAAGTACTGTTTTCTCTAAGTCTGAAGGCTGCCCACACTGTGCCTGTGTGCTGCAGCTTGCATCTTCGCCTTTGGGAAGCTGCCGCTCGCCGATTCTCCCGGAGGCGAAGAAGCGGCTTCTTCGCACACAGAGCATTGTGGCGAGCGCAGGGAGCTCCTGAGAGCGGTTTGTGCCGAAAGAAGCCCGGGACCGGCACTTAGCTTCGGAGAGCTGCGTATCTGCGTCTTCTGCGTGTCTTGCCGCTCTACACTCAGCAAAAAGCTTTTCCACCATATTTTGCAAGGAGAAACTCTGCCAGGAAAGAAAACATCCAAAATCTTGTTCTAAAGCTTGCACGGAGGTCTGCAAAGAGTTTGGCAAGAATGAAAGGTAGTTGTCCAAAACTCGTTCTTTTCCAATAGAATAACCATGGAAAAGGCAGGAGAGTGGTAAAGTACTGTTTTCTCTAAGTCTGAAGGCTGCCCACACTGTGCCTGTGTGCTGCAGCTTGCATCTTCGCCTTTGGGAAGCTGCCGCTCGCCGATTCTCCCGGATGCAAAGAAGCGGCTTCTTCGCACACAGAGCATTGTGGCGAGCGCAGGGAGCTCCTGAGAGCGGTTTGTGCCGAAAGAAGCCCGGGACCGGCACTTAGCTTCGGAGAGCTGCGTATCTGCGTCTTCTGCGTGTCTTGCTGCTCTACACTCAGCAAAAAGCTTTTCCACCATATCTTGCAAGGAGAAACTCTGCCAGGAAAGAAAACATCCAAAATCTTGTTCTAAAGCTTGCACGGGGGTCTGAAAAGAGTTTGGCAAGAATGAAAGGTAGTTGTCCAAAACTCGTTCTTTTCCAATAGAATAACCATGGAAAAGGCAGGAGAGTGGTAAAGTACTGTTTTCTCTAAGTCTGAAGGCTGCCCACACTGTGCCTGTGTGCTGCAGCTTGCATCTTCGCCTTTGGGAAGCTGCCGCTCGCCGATTCTCCCGGAGGCGAAGAAGCGGCTTCTTCGCACACAGAGCATTGTGGCGAGCGCAGGGAGCTCCTGAGAGCGGTTTGTGCCGAAAGAAGCCCGGGACCGGCACTTAGCTTCGGAGAGCTGCGTATCGGCGTCTTCTGCGTGTCTTGCCGCTCTACACTCAGCAAAAAGCTTTTCCACCATATTTTGCAAGGAGAAACTCTGCCAGGAAAGAAAACATCCAAAATCTTGTTCTAAAGCTTGCACGGAGGTCTGCAAAGAGTTTGGCAAGAATGAAAGGTAGTTGTCCAAAACTCGTTCTTTTCCAATAGAATAACCATGGAAAAGGCAGGAGAGTGGTAAAGTACTGTTTTCTCTAAGTCTGAAGGCTGCCCACACTGTGCCTGTGTGCTGCAGCTTGCATCTTCGCCTTTGGGAAGCTGCCGCTCGCCGATTCTCCCGGAGGCGAAGAAGCGGCTTCTTCGCACACAGAGCATTGTGGCGAGCGCAGGGAGCTCCTGAGAGCGGTTTGTGCCGAAAGAAGCCCGGGACCGGCACTTAGCTTCGGAGAGCTGCGTATCGGCGTCTTCTGCGTGTCTTGCCGCTCTACACTCAGCAAAAAGCTTTTCCACCATATTTTGCAAGGAGAAACTCTGCCAGGAAAGAAAACATCCAAAATCTTGTTCTAAAGCTTGCACGGAGGTCTGCAAAGAGTTTGGCAAGAATGAAAGGTAGTTGTGCAAAACTCGTTCTTTTCCAATAGAATAACCATGGAAAAGGCAGGAGAGTGGTAAAGTACTGTTTTCTCTAAGTCTGAAGGCTGCCCACACTGTGCCTGTGTGCTGCAGCTTGCATCTTCGCCTTTGGGAAGCTGCCGCTCGCCGATTCTCCCGGAGGCGAAGAAGCGGCTTCTTCGCACACAGAGCATTGTGGCGAGCGCAGGGAGCTCCTGAGAGCGGTTTGTGCCGAAAGAAGCCCGGGACCGGCACTTAGCTTCGGAGAGCTGCGTATCGGCGTCTTCTGCGTGTCTTGCCGCTCTACACTCAGCAAAATCTTTTCCACCATATTTTGCAAGGAGAAACTCTGCCAGGAAAGAAAACATCCAAAATCTTGTTCTAAAGCTTGCACGGGGGTCTGCAAAGAGTTTGGCAAGAATGAAAGGTAGTTGTCCAAAACTCGTTCTTTTCCAATAGAATAACCATGGAAAAGGCAGGAGAGTGGTAAAGTACTGTTTTCTCTAAGTCTGAAGGCTGCCCACACTGTGCCTGTGTGCTGCAGCTTGCATCTTCGCCTTTGGGAAGCTGCCGCTCGCCGATTCTCCCGGAGGCGAAGAAGCGGCTTCTTCGCACACAGAGCATTGTGGCGAGCGCAGGGAGCTCCTGAGAGCGGTTTGTGCCGAAAGAAGCCCGGGACCGGCACTTAGCTTCGGAGAGCTGCGTATCGGCGTCTTCTGCGTGTCTTGCCGCTCTACACTCAGCAAAAAGCTTTTCCACCATATTTTGCAAGGAGAAACTCTGCCAGGAAAGAAAACATCCAAAATCTTGTTCTAAAGCTTGCACGGAGGTCTGCAAAGAGTTTGGCAAGAATGAAAGGTAGTTGTGCAAAACTCGTTCTTTTCCAATAGAATAACCATGGAAAAGGCAGGAGAGTGGTAAAGTACTGTTTTCTCTAAGTCTGAAGGCTGCCCACACTGTGCCTGTGTGCTGCAGCTTGCATCTTCGCCTTTGGGAAGCTGCCGCTCGCCGATTCTCCCGGAGGCGAAGAAGCGGCTTCTTCGCACACAGAGCATTGTGGCGAGCGCAGGGAGCTCCTGAGAGCGGTTTGTGCCGAAAGAAGCCCGGGACCGGCACTTAGCTTCGGAGAGCTGCGTATCGGCGTCTTCTGCGTGTCTTGCCGCTCTACACTCAGCAAAATCTTTTCCACCATATTTTGCAAGGAGAAACTCTGCCAGGAAAGAAAACATCCAAAATCTTGTTCTAAAGCTTGCACGGGGGTCTGCAAAGAGTTTGGCAAGAATGAAAGGTAGTTGTCCAAAACTCGTTCTTTTCCAATAGAATAACCATGGAAAAGGCAGGAGAGTGGTAAAGTACTGTTTTCTCTAAGTCTGAAGGCTGCCCACACTGTGCCTGTGTGCTGCAGCTTGCATCTTCGCCTTTGGGAAGCTGCCGCTCGCCGATTCTCCCGGAGGCGAAGAAGCGGCTTCTTCGCACACAGAGCATTGTGGCGAGCGCAGGGAGCTCCTGAGAGCGGTTTGTGCCGAAAGAAGCCCGGGACCGGCACTTAGCTTCGGAGAGCTGCGTATCTGCGTCTTCTGCGTGTCTTGCCGCTCTACACTCAGCAAAAAGCTTTTCCAGCATATCTTGCAAGGAGAAACTCTGCCAGGAAAGAAAACATCCAAAATCTTGTTCTAAAGCTTGCACGGGGGTCTGCAAAGAGTTTGGCAAGAATGAAAGGTAGTTGTCCAAAACTCGTTCTTTTCCAATAGAATAACCATGGAAAAGGCAGGAGAGTGGTAAAGTACTGTTTTCTCTAAGTCTGAAGGCTGCCCACACTGTGCCTGTGTGCTGCAGCTTGCATCTTCGCCTTTGGGAAGCTGCCGCTCGCCGATTCTCCCGGAGGCGAAGAAGCGGCTTCTTCGCACACAGAGCATTGTGGCGAGCACAGGGAGCTCCTGAGAGCGGTTTGTGCCGAAAGAAGCCCGGGACCGGCACTTAGCTTCGGAGAGCTGCGTATCTGCGTCTTCTGCGTGTCTTGCCGCTCTACACTCAGCAAAAAGCTTTCCCACCATATCTTGCAAGGAGAAACTCTGCCAGGAAAGAAAACATCCAAAATCTTGTTCTAAAGCTTGCACGGGGGTGTGCAAAGAGTTTGGCAAGAATGAAAGGTAGTTGTGCAAAACTCGTTCTTTTCCAATAGAATAACCATGGAAAAGGCAGGAGAGTGGTAAAGTACTGTTTTCTCTAAGTCTGAAGGCTGCCCACACTGTGCCTGTGTGCTGCAGCTTGCATCTTCGCCTTTGGGAAGCTGCCGCTCGCCGATTCTCCCGGAGGCGAAGAAGCGGCTTCTTCGCACACAGAGCATTGTGGCGAGCGCAGGGAGCTCCTGAGAGCGGTTTGTGCCGAAAGAAGCCCGGGACCGGCACTTAGCTTCGGAGAGCTGCGTATCTGCGTCTTCTGCGTGTCTTGCCGCTCTACACTCAGCAAAAAGCTTTTCCACCATATTTTGCAAGGAGAAACTCTGCCAGGAAAGAAAACATCCAAAATCTTGTTCTAAAGCTTGCACGGAGGTCTGCAAAGAGTTTGGCAAGAATGAAAGGTAGTTGTGCAAAACTCGTTCTTTTCCAATAGAATAACCATGGAAAAGGCAGGAGAGTGGTAAAGTACTGTTTTCTCTAAGTCTGAAGGCTGCCCACACTGTGCCTGTGTGCTGCAGCTTGCATCTTCGCCTTTGGGAAGCTGCCGCTCGCCGATTCTCCCGGAGGCGAAGAAGCGGCTTCTTCGCACACAGAGCATTGTGGCGAGCGCAGGGAGCTCCTGAGAGCGGTTTGTGCCGAAAGAAGCCCGGGACCGGCACTTAGCTTCGGAGAGCTGCGTATCTGCGTCTTCTGCGTGTCTTGCCGCTCTACACTCAGCCAAAAGCTTTTCCACCATATCTTGCAAGGAGAAACTCTGCCAGGAAAGAAAACATCCAAAATCTTGTTCTAAAGCTTGCACGGAGGTCTGCAAAGAGTTTGGCAAGAATGAAAGGTAGTTGTCCAAAACTCGTTCTTTTCCAATAGAATAACCATGGAAAAGGCAGGAGAGTGGTAAAGTACTGTTTTCTCTAAGTCTGAAGGCTGCCCACACTGTGCCTGTGTGCTGCAGCTTGCATCTTCGCCTTTGGGAAGCTGCCGCTCGCCGATTCTCCCGGAGGCGAAGAAGCGGCTTCTTCGCACACAGAGCATTGTGGCGAGCGCAGGGAGCTCCTGAGAGCGGTTTGTGCCGAAAGAAGCCCGGGACCGGCACTTAGCTTCGGAGAGCTGCGTATCTGCGTCTTCTGCGTGTCTTGCCGCTCTACACTCAGCAAAAAGCTTTTCCACCATATTTTGCAAGGAGAAACTCTGCCAGGAAAGAAAACATCCAAAATCTTGTTCTAAAGCTTGCACGGAGGTCTGCAAAGAGTTTGGCAAGAATGAAAGGTAGTTGTCCAAAACTCGTTCTTTTCCAATAGAATAACCATGGAAAAGGCAGGAGAGTGGTAAAGTACTGTTTTCTCTAAGTCTGAAGGCTGCCCACACTGTGCCTGTGTGCTGCAGCTTGCATCTTCGCCTTTGGGAAGCTGCCGCTCGCCGATTCTCCCGGATGCAAAGAAGCGGCTTCTTCGCACACAGAGCATTGTGGCGAGCGCAGGGAGCTCCTGAGAGCGGTTTGTGCCGAAAGAAGCCCGGGACCGGCACTTAGCTTCGGAGAGCTGCGTATCTGCGTCTTCTGCGTGTCTTGCTGCTCTACACTCAGCAAAAAGCTTTTCCACCATATCTTGCAAGGAGAAACTCTGCCAGGAAAGAAAACATCCAAAATCTTGTTCTAAAGCTTGCACGGGGGTCTGAAAAGAGTTTGGCAAGAATGAAAGGTAGTTGTCCAAAACTCGTTCTTTTCCAATAGAATAACCATGGAAAAGGCAGGAGAGTGGTAAAGTACTGTTTTCTCTAAGTCTGAAGGCTGCCCACACTGTGCCTGTGTGCTGCAGCTTGCATCTTCGCCTTTGGGAAGCTGCCGCTCGCCGATTCTCCCGGAGGCGAAGAAGCGGCTTCTTCGCACACAGAGCATTGTGGCGAGCGCAGGGAGCTCCTGAGAGCGGTTTGTGCCGAAAGAAGCCCGGGACCGGCACTTAGCTTCGGAGAGCTGCGTATCGGCGTCTTCTGCGTGTCTTGCCGCTCTACACTCAGCAAAAAGCTTTTCCACCATATTTTGCAAGGAGAAACTCTGCCAGGAAAGAAAACATCCAAAATCTTGTTCTAAAGCTTGCACGGAGGTCTGCAAAGAGTTTGGCAAGAATGAAAGGTAGTTGTCCAAAACTCGTTCTTTTCCAATAGAATAACCATGGAAAAGGCAGGAGAGTGGTAAAGTACTGTTTTCTCTAAGTCTGAAGGCTGCCCACACTGTGCCTGTGTGCTGCAGCTTGCATCTTCGCCTTTGGGAAGCTGCCGCTCGCCGATTCTCCCGGAGGCGAAGAAGCGGCTTCTTCGCACACAGAGCATTGTGGCGAGCGCAGGGAGCTCCTGAGAGCGGTTTGTGCCGAAAGAAGCCCGGGACCGGCACTTAGCTTCGGAGAGCTGCGTATCGGCGTCTTCTGCGTGTCTTGCCGCTCTACACTCAGCAAAAAGCTTTTCCACCATATTTTGCAAGGAGAAACTCTGCCAGGAAAGAAAACATCCAAAATCTTGTTCTAAAGCTTGCACGGAGGTCTGCAAAGAGTTTGGCAAGAATGAAAGGTAGTTGTGCAAAACTCGTTCTTTTCCAATAGAATAACCATGGAAAAGGCAGGAGAGTGGTAAAGTACTGTTTTCTCTAAGTCTGAAGGCTGCCCACACTGTGCCTGTGTGCTGCAGCTTGCATCTTCGCCTTTGGGAAGCTGCCGCTCGCCGATTCTCCCGGAGGCGAAGAAGCGGCTTCTTCGCACACAGAGCATTGTGGCGAGCGCAGGGAGCTCCTGAGAGCGGTTTGTGCCGAAAGAAGCCCGGGACCGGCACTTAGCTTCGGAGAGCTGCGTATCGGCGTCTTCTGCGTGTCTTGCCGCTCTACACTCAGCAAAATCTTTTCCACCATATTTTGCAAGGAGAAACTCTGCCAGGAAAGAAAACATCCAAAATCTTGTTCTAAAGCTTGCACGGGGGTCTGCAAAGAGTTTGGCAAGAATGAAAGGTAGTTGTCCAAAACTCGTTCTTTTCCAATAGAATAACCATGGAAAAGGCAGGAGAGTGGTAAAGTACTGTTTTCTCTAAGTCTGAAGGCTGCCCACACTGTGCCTGTGTGCTGCAGCTTGCATCTTCGCCTTTGGGAAGCTGCCGCTCGCCGATTCTCCCGGAGGCGAAGAAGCGGCTTCTTCGCACACAGAGCATTGTGGCGAGCGCAGGGAGCTCCTGAGAGCGGTTTGTGCCGAAAGAAGCCCGGGACCGGCACTTAGCTTCGGAGAGCTGCGTATCGGCGTCTTCTGCGTGTCTTGCCGCTCTACACTCAGCAAAAAGCTTTTCCACCATATTTTGCAAGGAGAAACTCTGCCAGGAAAGAAAACATCCAAAATCTTGTTCTAAAGCTTGCACGGAGGTCTGCAAAGAGTTTGGCAAGAATGAAAGGTAGTTGTGCAAAACTCGTTCTTTTCCAATAGAATAACCATGGAAAAGGCAGGAGAGTGGTAAAGTACTGTTTTCTCTAAGTCTGAAGGCTGCCCACACTGTGCCTGTGTGCTGCAGCTTGCATCTTCGCCTTTGGGAAGCTGCCGCTCGCCGATTCTCCCGGAGGCGAAGAAGCGGCTTCTTCGCACACAGAGCATTGTGGCGAGCGCAGGGAGCTCCTGAGAGCGGTTTGTGCCGAAAGAAGCCCGGGACCGGCACTTAGCTTCGGAGAGCTGCGTATCGGCGTCTTCTGCGTGTCTTGCCGCTCTACACTCAGCAAAATCTTTTCCACCATATTTTGCAAGGAGAAACTCTGCCAGGAAAGAAAACATCCAAAATCTTGTTCTAAAGCTTGCACGGGGGTCTGCAAAGAGTTTGGCAAGAATGAAAGGTAGTTGTCCAAAACTCGTTCTTTTCCAATAGAATAACCATGGAAAAGGCAGGAGAGTGGTAAAGTACTGTTTTCTCTAAGTCTGAAGGCTGCCCACACTGTGCCTGTGTGCTGCAGCTTGCATCTTCGCCTTTGGGAAGCTGCCGCTCGCCGATTCTCCCGGAGGCGAAGAAGCGGCTTCTTCGCACACAGAGCATTGTGGCGAGCGCAGGGAGCTCCTGAGAGCGGTTTGTGCCGAAAGAAGCCCGGGACCGGCACTTAGCTTCGGAGAGCTGCGTATCTGCGTCTTCTGCGTGTCTTGCCGCTCTACACTCAGCAAAAAGCTTTTCCAGCATATCTTGCAAGGAGAAACTCTGCCAGGAAAGAAAACATCCAAAATCTTGTTCTAAAGCTTGCACGGGGGTCTGCAAAGAGTTTGGCAAGAATGAAAGGTAGTTGTCCAAAACTCGTTCTTTTCCAATAGAATAACCATGGAAAAGGCAGGAGAGTGGTAAAGTACTGTTTTCTCTAAGTCTGAAGGCTGCCCACACTGTGCCTGTGTGCTGCAGCTTGCATCTTCGCCTTTGGGAAGCTGCCGCTCGCCGATTCTCCCGGAGGCGAAGAAGCGGCTTCTTCGCACACAGAGCATTGTGGCGAGCACAGGGAGCTCCTGAGAGCGGTTTGTGCCGAAAGAAGCCCGGGACCGGCACTTAGCTTCGGAGAGCTGCGTATCTGCGTCTTCTGCGTGTCTTGCCGCTCTACACTCAGCAAAAAGCTTTCCCACCATATCTTGCAAGGAGAAACTCTGCCAGGAAAGAAAACATCCAAAATCTTGTTCTAAAGCTTGCACGGGGGTGTGCAAAGAGTTTGGCAAGAATGAAAGGTAGTTGTGCAAAACTCGTTCTTTTCCAATAGAATAACCATGGAAAAGGCAGGAGAGTGGTAAAGTACTGTTTTCTCTAAGTCTGAAGGCTGCCCACACTGTGCCTGTGTGCTGCAGCTTGCATCTTCGCCTTTGGGAAGCTGCCGCTCGCCGATTCTCCCGGAGGCGAAGAAGCGGCTTCTTCGCACACAGAGCATTGTGGCGAGCGCAGGGAGCTCCTGAGAGCGGTTTGTGCCGAAAGAAGCCCGGGACCGGCACTTAGCTTCGGAGAGCTGCGTATCTGCGTCTTCTGCGTGTCTTGCCGCTCTACACTCAGCAAAAAGCTTTTCCACCATATTTTGCAAGGAGAAACTCTGCCAGGAAAGAAAACATCCAAAATCTTGTTCTAAAGCTTGCACGGAGGTCTGCAAAGAGTTTGGCAAGAATGAAAGGTAGTTGTGCAAAACTCGTTCTTTTCCAATAGAATAACCATGGAAAAGGCAGGAGAGTGGTAAAGTACTGTTTTCTCTAAGTCTGAAGGCTGCCCACACTGTGCCTGTGTGCTGCAGCTTGCATCTTCGCCTTTGGGAAGCTGCCGCTCGCCGATTCTCCCGGATGCAAAGAAGCGGCTTCTTCGCACACAGAGCATTGTGGCGAGCGCAGGGAGCTCCTGAGAGCGGTTTGTGCCGAAAGAAGCCCGGGACCGGCACTTAGCTTCGGAGAGCTGCGTATCTGCGTCTTCTGCGTGTCTTGCTGCTCTACACTCAGCAAAAAGCTTTTCCACCATATTTTGCAAGGAGAAACTCTGCCAGGAAAGAAAACATCCAAAATCTTGTTCTAAAGCTTGCACGGGGGTCTGCAAAGAGTTTGGCAAGAATGAAAGGTAGTTGTCCAAAACTCGTTCTTTTCCAATAGAATAACCATGGAAAAGGCAGGAGAGTGGTAAAGTACTGTTTTCTCTAAGTCTGAAGGCTGCCCACACTGTGCCTGTGTGCTGCAGCTTGCATCTTCGCCTTTGGGAAGCTGCCGCTCGCCGATTCTCCCGGATGCAAAGAAGCGGCTTCTTCGCACACAGAGCATTGTGGCGAGCACAGGGAGCTCCTGAGAGCGGTTTGTGCCGAAAGAAGCCCGGGACCGGCACTTAGCTTCGGAGAGCTGCGTATCGGCGTCTTCTGCGTGTCTTGCCGCTCTACACTCAGCAAAAAGCTTTTCCACCATATTTTGCAAGGAGAAACTCTGCCAGGAAAGAAAACATCCAAAATCTTGTTCTAAAGCTTGCACGGAGGTCTGCAAAGAGTTTGGCAAGAATGAAAGGTAGTTGTCCAAATCTCGTTCTTTTCCAATAGAATAACCATGGAAAAGGCAGGAGAGTGGTAAAGTACTGTTTTCTCTAAGTCTGAAGGCTGCCCACACTGTGCCTGTGTGCTGCAGCTTGCATCTTCGCCTTTGGGAAGCTGCCGCTCGCCGATTCTCCCGGAGGCGAAGAAGCGGCTTCTTCGCACACAGAGCATTGTGGCGAGCGCAGGGAGCTCCTGAGAGCGGTTTGTGCCGAAAGAAGCCCGGGACCGGCACTTAGCTTCGGAGAGCTGCGTATCGGCGTCTTCTGCGTGTCTTGCCGCTCTACACTCAGCAAAAAGCTTTTCCACCATATTTTGCAAGGAGAAACTCTGCCAGGAAAGAAAACATCCAAAATCTTGTTCTAAAGCTTGCACGGAGGTCTGCAAAGAGTTTGGCAAGAATGAAAGGTAGTTGTGCAAAACTCGTTCTTTTCCAATAGAATAACCATGGAAAAGGCAGGAGAGTGGTAAAGTACTGTTTTCTCTAAGTCTGAAGGCTGCCCACACTGTGCCTGTGTGCTGCAGCTTGCATCTTCGCCTTTGGGAAGCTGCCGCTCGCCGATTCTCCCGGAGGCGAAGAAGCGGCTTCTTCGCACACAGAGCATTGTGGCGAGCGCAGGGAGCTCCTGAGAGCGGTTTGTGCCGAAAGAAGCCCGGGACCGGCACTTAGCTTCGGAGAGCTGCGTATCGGCGTCTTCTGCGTGTCTTGCCGCTCTACACTCAGCAAAATCTTTTCCACCATATTTTGCAAGGAGAAACTCTGCCAGGAAAGAAAACATCCAAAATCTTGTTCTAAAGCTTGCACGGAGGTCTGCAAAGAGTTTGGCAAGAATGAAAGGTAGTTGTCCAAAACTCGTTCTTTTCCAATAGAATAACCATGGAAAAGGCAGGAGAGTGGTAAAGTACTGTTTTCTCTAAGTCTGAATGCTGCCCACACTGTGCCTGTGTGCTGCAGCTTGCATCTTCGCCTTTGGGAAGCTGCCGCTCGCCGATTCTCCCGGAGGCGAAGAAGCGGCTTCTTCGCACACAGAGCATTGTGGCGAGCGCAGGGAGCTCCTGAGAGCGGTTTGTGCCGAAAGAAGCCCGGGACCGGCACTTAGCTTCGGAGAGCTGCGTATCTGCGTCTTCTGCGTGTCTTGCCGCTCTACACTCAGCAAAAAGCTTTTCCACCATATCTTGCAAGGAGAAACTCTGCCAGGAAAGAAAACATCCAAAATCTTGTTCTAAAGCTTGCACGGGGGTGTGCAAAGAGTTTGGCAAGAATGAAAGGTAGTTGTCCAAAACTCGTTCTTTTCCAATAGAATAACCATGGAAAAGGCAGGAGAGTGGTAAAGTACTGTTTTCTCTAAGTCTGAAGGCTGCCCACACTGTGCCTGTGTGCTGCAGCTTGCATCTTCGCCTTTGGGAAGCTGCCGCTCGCTGATTCTCCCGGAGGCGAAGAAGCGGCTTCTTCGCACACAGAGCATTGTGGCGAGCGCAGGGAGCTCCTGAGAGCGGTTTGTGCCGAAAGAAGCCCGGGACCGGCACTTAGCTTCGGAGAGCTGCGTATCTGCGTCTTCTGCGTGTCTTGCCGCTCTACACTCAGCAAAAAGCTTTCCCACCATATCTTGCAAGGAGAAACTCTGCCAGGAAAGAAAACATCCAAAATCTTGTTCTAAAGCTTGCACGGGGGTCTGCAAAGAGTTTGGCAAGAATGAAAGGTAGTTGTCCAAAACTCGTTCTTTTCCAATAGAATAACCATGGAAAAGGCAGGAGAGTGGTAAAGTACTGTTTTCTCTAAGTCTGAAGGCTGCCCACACTGTGCCTGTGTGCTGCAGCTTGCATTTTCGCCTTTGGGAAGCTGCCGCTCGCCGATTCTCCCGGAGGCGAAGAAGCGGCTTCTTCGCACACAGAGCATTGTGGCGAGCGCAGGGAGCTCCTGAGAGCGGTTTGTGCCGAAAGAAGCCCGGGACCGGCACTTAGCTTCGGAGAGCTGCGTATCTGCGTCTTCTGCGTGTCTTGCCGCTCTACACTCAGCAAAAAGCTTTTCCACCATATCTTGCAAGGAGAAACTCTGCCAGGAAAGAAAACATCCAAAATCTTGTTCTAAAGCTTGCACGGAGGTCTGCAAAGAGTTTGGCAAGAATGAAAGGTAGTTGTCCAAAACTCGTTCTTTTCCAATAGAATAACCATGGAAAAGGCAGGAGAGTGGTAAAGTACTGTTTTCTCTAAGTCTGAAGGCTGCCCACACTGTGCCTGTGGGCTGCAGCTTGCATCTTCGCCTTTGGGAAGCTGCCGCTCGCCGATTCTCCCGGAGGCGAAGAAGCGGCTTCTTCGCACACAGAGCATTGTGGCGAGCGCAGGGAGCTCCTGAGAGCGGTTTGTGCCGAAAGAAGCCCGGGACCGGCACTTAGCTTCGGAGAGCTGCGTATCGGCGTCTTCTGCGTGTCTTGCCGCTCTACACTCAGCAAAAAGCTTTTCCAGCATATCTTGCAAGGAGAAACTCTGCCAGGAAAGAAAACATCCAAAATCTTGTTCTAAAGCTTGCACGGGGGTGTGCAAAGAGTTTGGCAAGAATGAAAGGTAGTTGTCCAAAACTCGTTCTTTTCCAATAGAATAACCATGGAAAAGGCAGGAGAGTGGTAAAGTACTGTTTTCTCTAAGTCTGAAGGCTGCCCACACTGTGCCTGTGTGCTGCAGCTTGCATCTTCGCCTTTGGGAAGCTGCCGCTCGCCGATTCTCCCGGAGGCGAAGAAGCGGCTTCTTCGCACACAGAGCATTGTGGCGAGCGCAGGGAGCTCCTGAGAGCGGTTTGTGCCGAAAGAAGCCCGGGACCGGCACTTAGCTTCGGAGAGCTGCGTATCTGCGTCTTCTGCGTGTCTTGCCGCTCTACACTCAGCAAAAAGCTTTCCCACCATATCTTGCAAGGAGAAACTCTGCCAGGAAAGAAAACATCCAAAATCTTGTTCTAAAGCTTGCACGGGGGTCTGCAAAGAGTTTGGCAAGAATGAAAGGTAGTTGTCCAAAACTCGTTCTTTTCCAATAGAATAACCATGGAAAAGGCAGGAGAGTGGTAAAGTACTGTTTTCTCTAAGTCTGAAGGCTGCCCACACTGTGCCTGTGTGCTGCAGCTTGCATCTTCGCCTTTGGGAAGCTGCCGCTCGCCGATTCTCCCGGAGGCGAAGAAGCGGCTTCTTCGCACACAGAGCATTGTGGCGAGCGCAGGGAGCTCCTGAGAGCGGTTTGTGCCGAAAGAAGCCCGGGACCGGCACTTAGCTTCGGAGAGCTGCGTATCGGCGTCTTCTGCGTGTCTTGCCGCTCTACACTCAGCAAAAAGCTTTTCCACCATATCTTGCAAGGAGAAACTCTGCCAGGAAAGAAAACATCCAAAATCTTGTTCTAAAGCTTGCACGGAGGTCTGCAAAGAGTTTGGCAAGAATGAAAGGTAGTTGTCCAAAACTCGTTCTTTTCCAATAGAATAACCATGGAAAAGGCAGGAGAGTGGTAAAGTACTGTTTTCTCTAAGTCTGAAGGCTGCCCACACTGTGCCTGTGGGCTGCAGCTTGCATCTTCGCCTTTGGGAAGCTGCCGCTCGCCGATTCTCCCGGAGGCGAAGAAGCGGCTTCTTCGCACACAGAGCATTGTGGCGAGCGCAGGGAGCTCCTGAGAGCGGTTTGTGCCGAAAGAAGCCCGGGACCGGCACTTAGCTTCGGAGAGCTGCGTATCGGCGTCTTCTGCGTGTCTTGCCGCTCTACACTCAGCAAAAAGCTTTTCCACCATATCTTGCAAGGAGAAACTCTGCCAGGAAAGAAAATATCCAAAATCTTGTTCTAAAGCTTGCACGGGGGTCTGCAAAGAGTTTGGCAAGAATGAAAGGTAGTTGTCCAAAACTCGTTCTTTTCCAATAGAATAACCATGGAAAAGGCAGGAGAGTGGTAAAGTACTGTTTTCTCTAAGTCTGAAGGCTGCCCACACTGTGCCTGTGTGCTGCAGCTTGCATCTTCGCCTTTGGGAAGCTGCCGCTCGCCGATTCTCCCGGAGGCGAAGAAGCGGCTTCTTCGCACACAGAGCATTGTGGCGAGCACAGGGAGCTCCTGAGAGCGGTTTGTGCCGAAAGAAGCCCGGGACCGGCACTTAGCTTCGGAGAGCTGCGTATCTGCGTCTTCTGCGTGTCTTGCCGCTCTACACTCAGCAAAAAGCTTTCCCACCATATCTTGCAAGGAGAAACTCTGCCAGGAAAGAAAACATCCAAAATCTTGTTCTAAAGCTTGCACGGGGGTGTGCAAAGAGTTTGGCAAGAATGAAAGGTAGTTGTGCAAAACTCGTTCTTTTCCAATAGAATAACCATGGAAAAGGCAGGAGAGTGGTAAAGTACTGTTTTCTCTAAGTCTGAAGGCTGCCCACACTGTGCCTGTGTGCTGCAGCTTGCATCTTCGCCTTTGGGGAAGCTGCCGCTCGCCGATTCTCCCGGAGGCGAAGAAGCGGCTTCTTCGCACACAGAGCATTGTGGCGAGCGCAGGGAGCTCCTGAGAGCGGTTTGTGCCGAAAGAAGCCCGGACCGGCACTTAGCTTCGGAGAGCTGCGTATCTGCGTCTTCTGCGTGTCTTGCCGCTCTACACTCAGCAAAAAGCTTTTCCACCATATCTTGCAAGGAGAAACTCTGCCAGGAAAGAAAACATCCAAAATCTTGTTCTAAAGCTTACACGGGGGTCTGCAAAGAGTTTGGCAAGAATGAAAGGTAGTTGTGCAAAACTCGTTCTTTTCCAATAGAATAACCATGGAAAAGGCAGGAGAGTGGTAAAGTACTGTTTTCTCTAAGTCTGAAGGCTGCCCACACTGTGCCTGTGTGCTGCAGCTTGCATCTTCGCCTTTGGGAAGCTGCCGCTCGCCGATTCTCCCGGAGGCGAAGAAGCGGCTTCTTCGCACACAGAGCATTGTGGCGAGCGCAGGGAGCTCCTGAGAGCGGTTTGTGCCGAAAGAAGCCCGGGACCGGCACTTAGCTTCGGAGAGCTGCGTATCGGCGTCTTCTGCGTGTCTTGCCGCTCTACACTCAGCAAAAAGCTTTTCCACCATATCTTGCAAGGAGAAACTCTGCCAGGAAAGAAAACATCCAAAATCTTGTTCTAAAGCTTGCACGGAGGTCTGCAAAGAGTTTGGCAAGAATGAAAGGTAGTTGTCCAAAACTCGTTCTTTTCCAATAGAATAACCATGGAAAAGGCAGGAGAGTGGTAAAGTACTGTTTTCTCTAAGTCTGAAGGCTGCCCACACTGTGCCTGTGGGCTGCAGCTTGCATCTTCGCCTTTGGGAAGCTGCCGCTCGCCGATTCTCCCGGAGGCGAAGAAGCGGCTTCTTCGCACACAGAGCATTGTGGCGAGCGCAGGGAGCTCCTGAGAGCGGTTTGTGCCGAAAGAAGCCCGGGACCGGCACTTAGCTTCGGAGAGCTGCGTATCGGCGTCTTCTGCGTGTCTTGCCGCTCTACACTCAGCAAAAAGCTTTTCCACCATATCTTGCAAGGAGAAACTCTGCCAGGAAAGAAAATATCCAAAATCTTGTTCTAAAGCTTGCACGGGGGTCTGCAAAGAGTTTGGCAAGAATGAAAGGTAGTTGTCCAAAACTCGTTCTTTTCCAATAGAATAACCATGGAAAAGGCAGGAGAGTGGTAAAGTACTGTTTTCTCTAAGTCTGAAGGCTGCCCACACTGTGCCTGTGTGCTGCAGCTTGCATCTTCGCCTTTGGGAAGCTGCCGCTCGCCGATTCTCCCGGAGGCGAAGAAGCGGCTTCTTCGCACACAGAGCATTGTGGCGAGCACAGGGAGCTCCTGAGAGCGGTTTGTGCCGAAAGAAGCCCGGGACCGGCACTTAGCTTCGGAGAGCTGCGTATCTGCGTCTTCTGCGTGTCTTGCCGCTCTACACTCAGCAAAAAGCTTTCCCACCATATCTTGCAAGGAGAAACTCTGCCAGGAAAGAAAACATCCAAAATCTTGTTCTAAAGCTTGCACGGGGGTGTGCAAAGAGTTTGGCAAGAATGAAAGGTAGTTGTGCAAAACTCGTTCTTTTCCAATAGAATAACCATGGAAAAGGCAGGAGAGTGGTAAAGTACTGTTTTCTCTAAGTCTGAAGGCTGCCCACACTGTGCCTGTGTGCTGCAGCTTGCATCTTCGCCTTTGGGAAGCTGCCGCTCGCCGATTCTCCCGGAGGCGAAGAAGCGGCTTCTTCGCACACAGAGCATTGTGGCGAGCGCAGGGAGCTCCTGAGAGCGGTTTGTGCCGAAAGAAGCCCGGACCGGCACTTAGCTTCGGAGAGCTGCGTATCTGCGTCTTCTGCGTGTCTTGCCGCTCTACACTCAGCAAAAAGCTTTTCCACCATATCTTGCAAGGAGAAACTCTGCCAGGAAAGAAAACATCCAAAATCTTGTTCTAAAGCTTACACGGGGGTCTGCAAAGAGCTTGGCAAGAATGAAAGGTAGTTGTGCAAAACTCGTTCTTTTCCAATAGAATAACCATGGAAAAGGCAGGAGAGTGGTAAAGTACTGTTTTCTCTAAGTCTGAAGGCTGCCCACACTGTGCCTGTGTGCTGCAGCTTGCATCTTCGCCTTTGGGAAGCTGCCGCTCGCCGATTCTCCCGGAGGCGAAGAAGCGGCTTCTTCGCACACAGAGCATTGTGGCGAGCGCAGGGAGCTCCTGAGAGCGGTTTGTGCCGAAAGAAGCCCGGGACCGGCACTTAGCTTCGGAGAGCTGCGTATCTGCGTCTTCTGCGTGTCTTGCCGCTCTACACTCAGCAAAAAGCTTTCCCACCATATCTTGCAAGGAGAAACTCTGCCAGGAAAGAAAACATCCAAAATCTTGTTCTAAAGCTTGCACGGAGGTCTGCAAAGAGTTTGGCAAGAATGAAAGGTAGTTGTCCAAAACTCGTTCTTTTCCAATAGAATAACCATGGAAAAGGCAGGAGAGTGGTAAAGTACTGTTTTCTCTAAGTCTGAAGGCTGCCCACACTGTGCCTGTGTGCTGCAGCTTGCATCTTCGCCTTTGGGAAGCTGCCGCTCGCCGATTCTCCCGGAGGCGAAGAAGCGGCTTCTTCGCACACAGAGCATTGTGGCGAGCGCAGGGAGCTCCTGAGAGCGGTTTGTGCCGAAAGAAGCCCGGGACCGGCACTTAGCTTCGGAGAGCTGCGTATCTGCGTCTTCTGCGTGTCTTGCCGCTCTACACTCAGCAAAAAGCTTTTCCACCATATTTTGCAAGGAGAAACTCTGCCAGGAAAGAAAACATCCAAAATCTTGTTCTAAAGCTTGCACGGAGGTCTGCAAAGAGTTTGGCAAGAATGAAAGGTAGTTGTCCAAAACTCGTTCTTTTCCAATAGAATAACCATGGAAAAGGCAGGAGAGTGGTAAAGTACTGTTTTCTCTAAGTCTGAAGGCTGCCCACACTGTGCCTGTGTGCTGCAGCTTGCATCTTCGCCTTTGGGAAGCTGCCGCTCGCCGATTCTCCCGGAGGCGAAGAAGCGGCTTCTTCGCACACAGAGCATTGTGGCGAGCGCAGGGAGCTCCTGAGAGCGGTTTGTGCCGAAAGAAGCCCGGGACCGGCACTTAGCTTCGGAGAGCTGCGTATCGGCGTCTTCTGCGTGTCTTGCCGCTCTACACTCAGCAAAAAGCTTTTCCACCATATTTTGCAAGGAGAAACTCTGCCAGGAAAGAAAACATCCAAAATCTTGTTCTAAAGCTTGCACGGAGGTCTGCAAAGAGTTTGGCAAGAATGAAAGGTAGTTGTCCAAAACTCGTTCTTTTCCAATAGAATAACCATGGAAAAGGCAGGAGAGTGGTAAAGTACTGTTTTCTCTAAGTCTGAATGCTGCCCACACTGTGCCTGTGTGCTGCAGCTTGCATCTTCGCCTTTGGGAAGCTGCCGCTCGCCGATTCTCCCGGAGGCGAAGAAGCGGCTTCTTCGCACACAGAGCATTGTGGCGAGCGCAGGGAGCTCCTGAGAGCGGTTTGTGCCGAAAGAAGCCCGGGACCGGCACTTAGCTTCGGAGAGCTGCGTATCGGCGTCTTCTGCGTGTCTTGCCGCTCTACACTCAGCAAAATCTTTTCCACCATATTTTGCAAGGAGAAACTCTGCCAGGAAAGAAAACATCCAAAATCTTGTTCTAAAGCTTGCACGGAGGTCTGCAAAGAGTTTGGCAAGAATGAAAGGTAGTTGTCCAAAACTCGTTCTTTTCCAATAGAATAACCATGGAAAAGGCAGGAGAGTGGTAAAGTACTGTTTTCTCTAAGTCTGAATGCTGCCCACACTGTGCCTGTGTGCTGCAGCTTGCATCTTCGCCTTTGGGAAGCTGCCGCTCGCCGATTCTCCCGGAGGCGAAGAAGCGGCTTCTTCGCACACAGAGCATTGTGGCGAGCGCAGGGAGCTCCTGAGAGCGGTTTGTGCCGAAAGAAGCCCGGGACCGGCACTTAGCTTCGGAGAGCTGCGTATCGGCGTCTTCTGCGTGTCTTGCCGCTCTACACTCAGCAAAAAGCTTTTCCACCATATCTTGCAAGGAGAAACTCTGCCAGGAAAGAAAACATCCAAAATCTTGTTCTAAAGCTTGCACGGAGGTCTGCAAAGAGTTTGGCAAGAATGAAAGGTAGTTGTCCAAAACTCGTTCTTTTCCAATAGAATAACCATGGAAAAGGCAGGAGAGTGGTAAAGTACTGTTTTCTCTAAGTCTGAAGGCTGCCCACACTGTGCCTGTGGGCTGCAGCTTGCATCTTCGCCTTTGGGAAGCTGCCGCTCGCCGATTCTCCCGGAGGCGAAGAAGCGGCTTCTTCGCACACAGAGCATTGTGGCGAGCGCAGGGAGCTCCTGAGAGCGGTTTGTGCCGAAAGAAGCCCGGGACCGGCACTTAGCTTCGGAGAGCTGCGTATCGGCGTCTTCTGCGTGTCTTGCCGCTCTACACTCAGCAAAAAGCTTTTCCACCATATCTTGCAAGGAGAAACTCTGCCAGGAAAGAAAATATCCAAAATCTTGTTCTAAAGCTTGCACGGGGGTCTGCAAAGAGTTTGGCAAGAATGAAAGGTAGTTGTCCAAAACTCGTTCTTTTCCAATAGAATAACCATGGAAAAGGCAGGAGAGTGGTAAAGTACTGTTTTCTCTAAGTCTGAAGGCTGCCCACACTGTGCCTGTGTGCTGCAGCTTGCATCTTCGCCTTTGGGAAGCTGCCGCTCGCCGATTCTCCCGGAGGCGAAGAAGCGGCTTCTTCGCACACAGAGCATTGTGGCGAGCACAGGGAGCTCCTGAGAGCGGTTTGTGCCGAAAGAAGCCCGGGACCGGCACTTAGCTTCGGAGAGCTGCGTATCTGCGTCTTCTGCGTGTCTTGCCGCTCTACACTCAGCAAAAAGCTTTCCCACCATATCTTGCAAGGAGAAACTCTGCCAGGAAAGAAAACATCCAAAATCTTGTTCTAAAGCTTGCACGGGGGTGTGCAAAGAGTTTGGCAAGAATGAAAGGTAGTTGTGCAAAACTCGTTCTTTTCCAATAGAATAACCATGGAAAAGGCAGGAGAGTGGTAAAGTACTGTTTTCTCTAAGTCTGAAGGCTGCCCACACTGTGCCTGTGTGCTGCAGCTTGCATCTTCGCCTTTGGGAAGCTGCCGCTCGCCGATTCTCCCGGAGGCGAAGAAGCGGCTTCTTCGCACACAGAGCATTGTGGCGAGCGCAGGGAGCTCCTGAGAGCGGTTTGTGCCGAAAGAAGCCCGGACCGGCACTTAGCTTCGGAGAGCTGCGTATCTGCGTCTTCTGCGTGTCTTGCCGCTCTACACTCAGCAAAAAGCTTTTCCACCATATCTTGCAAGGAGAAACTCTGCCAGGAAAGAAAACATCCAAAATCTTGTTCTAAAGCTTACACGGGGGTCTGCAAAGAGTTTGGCAAGAATGAAAGGTAGTTGTGCAAAACTCGTTCTTTTCCAATAGAATAACCATGGAAAAGGCAGGAGAGTGGTAAAGTACTGTTTTCTCTAAGTCTGAAGGCTGCCCACACTGTGCCTGTGTGCTGCAGCTTGCATCTTCGCCTTTGGGAAGCTGCCGCTCGCCGATTCTCCCGGAGGCGAAGAAGCGGCTTCTTCGCACACAGAGCATTGTGGCGAGCGCAGGGAGCTCCTGAGAGCGGTTTGTGCCGAAAGAAGCCCGGGACCGGCACTTAGCTTCGGAGAGCTGCGTATCTGCGTCTTCTGCGTGTCTTGCCGCTCTACACTCAGCAAAAAGCTTTCCCACCATATCTTGCAAGGAGAAACTCTGCCAGGAAAGAAAACATCCAAAATCTTGTTCTAAAGCTTGCACGGAGGTCTGCAAAGAGTTTGGCAAGAATGAAAGGTAGTTGTCCAAAACTCGTTCTTTTCCAATAGAATAACCATGGAAAAGGCAGGAGAGTGGTAAAGTACTGTTTTCTCTAAGTCTGAAGGCTGCCCACACTGTGCCTGTGTGCTGCAGCTTGCATCTTCGCCTTTGGGAAGCTGCCGCTCGCCGATTCTCCCGGAGGCGAAGAAGCGGCTTCTTCGCACACAGAGCATTGTGGCGAGCGCAGGGAGCTCCTGAGAGCGGTTTGTGCCGAAAGAAGCCCGGGACCGGCACTTAGCTTCGGAGAGCTGCGTATCTGCGTCTTCTGCGTGTCTTGCCGCTCTACACTCAGCAAAAAGCTTTTCCACCATATCTTGCAAGGAGAAACTCTGCCAGGAAAGAAAACATCCAAAATCTTGTTCTAAAGCTTGCACGGGGGTGTGCAAAGAGTTTGGCAAGAATGAAAGGTAGTTGTCCAAAACTCGTTCTTTTCCAATAGAATAACCATGGAAAAGGCAGGAGAGTGGTAAAGTACTGTTTTCTCTAAGTCTGAAGGCTGCCCACACTGTGCCTGTGTGCTGCAGCTTGCATCTTCGCCTTTGGGAAGCTGCCGCTCGCCGATTCTCCCGGAGGCGAAGAAGCGGCTTCTTCGCACACAGAGCATTGTGGCGAGCGCAGGGAGCTCCTGAGAGCGGTTTGTGCCGAAAGAAGCCCGGGACCGGCACTTAGCTTCGGAGAGCTGCGTATCTGCGTCTTCTGCGTGTCTTGCCGCTCTACACTCAGCAAAAAGCTTTTCCAGCATATCTTGCAAGGAGAAACTCTGCCAGGAAAGAAAACATCCAAAATCTTGTTCTAAAGCTTGCACGGGGGTGTGCAAAGAGTTTGGCAAGAATGAAAGGTAGTTGTCCAAAACTCGTTCTTTTCCAATAGAATAACCATGGAAAAGGCAGGAGAGTGGTAAAGTACTGTTTTCTCTAAGTCTGAAGGCTGCCCACACTGTGCCTGTGTGCTGCAGCTTGCATCTTCGCCTTTGGGAAGCTGCCGCTCGCCGATTCTCCCGGAGGCGAAGAAGCGGCTTCTTCGCACACAGAGCATTGTGGCGAGCGCAGGGAGCTCCTGAGAGCGGTTTGTGCCGAAAGAAGCCCGGGACCGGCACTTAGCTTCGGAGAGCTGCGTATCTGCGTCTTCTGCGTGTCTTGCCGCTCTACACTCAGCAAAAAGCTTTTCCACCATATCTTGCAAGGAGAAACTCTGCCAGGAAAGAAAACATCCAAAATCTTGTTCTAAAGCTTGCACGGAGGTCTGCAAAGAGTTTGGCAAGAATGAAAGGTAGTTGTCCAAAACTCGTTCTTTTCCAATAGAATAACCATGGAAAAGGCAGGAGAGTGGTAAAGTACTGTTTTCTCTAAGTCTGAAGGCTGCCCACACTGTGCCTGTGGGCTGCAGCTTGCATCTTCGCCTTTGGGAAGCTGCCGCTCGCCGATTCTCCCGGAGGCCAAGAAGCGGCTTCTTCGCACACAGAGCATTGTGGCGAGCGCAGGGAGCTCCTGAGAGCGGTTTGTGCCGAAAGAAGCCCGGGACCGGCACTTAGCTTCGGAGAGCTGCGTATCGGCGTCTTCTGCGTGTCTTGCCGCTCTACACTCAGCAAAAAGCTTTTCCAGCATATCTTGCAAGGAGAAACTCTGCCAGGAAAGAAAACATCCAAAATCTTGTTCTAAAGCTTGCACGGGGGTCTGCAAAGAGTTTGGCAAGAATGAAAGGTAGTTGTCCAAAACTCGTTCTTTTCCAATAGAATAACCATGGAAAAGGCAGGAGAGTGGTAAAGTACTGTTTTCTCTAAGTCTGAAGGCTGCCCACACTGTGCCTGTGTGCTGCAGCTTGCATCTTCGCCTTTGGGAAGCTGCCGCTCGCCGATTCTCCCGGAGGCGAAGAAGCGGCTTCTTCGCACACAGAGCATTGTGGCGAGCACAGGGAGCTCCTGAGAGCGGTTTGTGCCGAAAGAAGCCCGGGACCGGCACTTAGCTTCGGAGAGCTGCGTATCTGCGTCTTCTGCGTGTCTTGCCGCTCTACACTCAGCAAAAAGCTTTCCCACCATATCTTGCAAGGAGAAACTCTGCCAGGAAAGAAAACATCCAAAATCTTGTTCTAAAGCTTGCACGGGGGTGTGCAAAGAGTTTGGCAAGAATGAAAGGTAGTTGTGCAAAACTCGTTCTTTTCCAATAGAATAACCATGGAAAAGGCAGGAGAGTGGTAAAGTACTGTTTTCTCTAAGTCTGAAGGCTGCCCACACTGTGCCTGTGTGCTGCAGCTTGCATCTTCGCCTTTGGGAAGCTGCCGCTCGCCGATTCTCCCGGAGGCGAAGAAGCGGCTTCTTCGCACACAGAGCATTGTGGCGAGCGCAGGGAGCTCCTGAGAGCGGTTTGTGCCGAAAGAAGCCCGGACCGGCACTTAGCTTCGGAGAGCTGCGTATCTGCGTCTTCTGCGTGTCTTGCCGCTCTACACTCAGCAAAAAGCTTTTCCACCATATCTTGCAAGGAGAAACTCTGCCAGGAAAGAAAACATCCAAAATCTTGTTCTAAAGCTTGCACGGGGGTCTGCAAAGAGTTTGGCAAGAATGAAAGGTCGTTGTGCAAAACTCGTTCTTTTCCAATAGAATAACCATGGAAAAGGCAGGAGAGTGGTAAAGTACTGTTTTCTCTAAGTCTGAAGGCTGCCCACACTGTGCCTGTGTGCTGCAGCTTGCATCTTCGCCTTTGGGAAGCTGCCGCTCGCCGATTCTCCCGGAGGCGAAGAAGCGGCTTCTTCGCACACAGAGCATTGTGGCGAGCGCAGGGAGCTCCTGAGAGCGGTTTGTGCCGAAAGAAGCCCGGGACCGGCACTTAGCTTCGGAGAGCTGCGTATCTGCGTCTTCTGCGTGTCTTGCCGCTCTACACTCAGCAAAAAGCTTTCCCACCATATCTTGCAAGGAGAAACTCTGCCAGGAAAGAAAACATCCAAAATCTTGTTCTAAAGCTTGCACGGAGGTCTGCAAAGAGTTTGGCAAGAATGAAAGGTAGTTGTCCAAAACTCGTTCTTTTCCAATAGAATAACCATGGAAAAGGCAGGAGAGTGGTAAAGTACTGTTTTCTCTAAGTCTGAAGGCTGCCCACACTGTGCCTGTGTGCTGCAGCTTGCATCTTCGCCTTTGGGAAGCTGCCGCTCGCCGATTCTCCCGGAGGCGAAGAAGCGGCTTCTTCGCACACAGAGCATTGTGGCGAGCGCAGGGAGCTCCTGAGAGCGGTTTGTGCCGAAAGAAGCCCGGGACCGGCACTTAGCTTCGGAGAGCTGCGTATCTGCGTCTTCTGCGTGTCTTGCCGCTCTACACTCAGCAAAAAGCTTTTCCAGCATATCTTGCAAGGAGAAACTCTGCCAGGAAAGAAAACATCCAAAATCTTGTTCTAAAGCTTGCACGGAGGTCTGCAAAGAGTTTGGCAAGAATGAAAGGTAGTTGTCCAAAACTCGTTCTTTTCCAATAGAATAACCATGGAAAAGGCAGGAGAGTGGTAAAGTACTGTTTTCTCTAAGTCTGAAGGCTGCCCACACTGTGCCTGTGGGCTGCAGCTTGCATCTTCGCCTTTGGGAAGCTGCCGCTCGCCGATTCTCCCGGAGGCGAAGAAGCGGCTTCTTCGCACACAGAGCATTGTGGCGAGCGCAGGGAGCTCCTGAGAGCGGTTTGTGCCGAAAGAAGCCCGGGACCGGCACTTAGCTTCGGAGAGCTGCGTATCGGCGTCTTCTGCGTGTCTTGCCGCTCTACACTCAGCAAAAAGCTTTTCCAGCATATCTTGCAAGGAGAAACTCTGCCAGGAAAGAAAACATCCAAAATCTTGTTCTAAAGCTTGCACGGAGGTCTGCAAAGAGTTTGGCAAGAATGAAAGGTAGTTGTCCAAAACTCGTTCTTTTCCAATAGAATAACCATGGAAAAGGCAGGAGAGTGGTAAAGTACTGTTTTCTCTAAGTCTGAAGGCTGCCCACACTGTGCCTGTGTGCTGCAGCTTGCATCTTCGCCTTTGGGAAGCTGCCGCTCGCCGATTCTCCCGGAGGCGAAGAAGCGGCTTCTTCGCACACAGAGCATTGTGGCGAGCACAGGGAGCTCCTGAGAGCGGTTTGTGCCGAAAGAAGCCCGGGACCGGCACTTAGCTTCGGAGAGCTGCGTATCTGCGTCTTCTGCGTGTCTTGCCGCTCTACACTCAGCAAAAAGCTTTCCCACCATATCTTGCAAGGAGAAACTCTGCCAGGAAAGAAAACATCCAAAATCTTGTTCTAAAGCTTGCACGGGGGTGTGCAAAGAGTTTGGCAAGAATGAAAGGTAGTTGTCCAAAACTCGTTCTTTTCCAATAGAATAACCATGGAAAAGGCAGGAGAGTGGTAAAGTACTGTTTTCTCTAAGTCTGAAGGCTGCCCACACTGTGCCTGTGTGCTGCAGCTTGCATCTTCGCCTTTGGGAAGCTGCCGCTCGCCGATTCTCCCGGAGGCGAAGAAGCGGCTTCTTCGCACACAGAGCATTGTGGCGAGCGCAGGGAGCTCCTGAGAGCGGTTTGTGCCGAAAGAAGCCCGGGACCGGCACTTAGCTTCGGAGAGCTGCGTATCTGCGTCTTCTGCGTGTCTTGCCGCTCTACACTCAGCAAAAAGCTTTTCCACCATATCTTGCAAGGAGAAACTCTGCCAGGAAAGAAAACATCCAAAATCTTGTTCTAAAGCTTACACGGGGGTCTGCAAAGAGTTTGGCAAGAATGAAAGGTAGTTGTGCAAAACTCGTTCTTTTCCAATAGAATAACCATGGAAAAGGCAGGAGAGTGGTAAAGTACTGTTTTCTCTAAGTCTGAAGGCTGCCCACACTGTGCCTGTGTGCTGCAGCTTGCATCTTCGCCTTTGGGAAGCTGCCGCTCGCCGATTCTCCCGGAGGCGAAGAAGCGGCTTCTTCGCACACAGAGCATTGTGGCGAGCGCAGGGAGCTCCTGAGAGCGGTTTGTGCCGAAAGAAGCCCGGGACCGGCACTTAGCTTCGGAGAGCTGCGTATCTGCGTCTTCTGCGTGTCTTGCCGCTCTACACTCAGCAAAAAGCTTTTCCACCATATCTTGCAAGGAGAAACTCTGCCAGGAAAGAAAACATCCAAAATCTTGTTCTAAAGCTTGCACGGGGGTCTGCAAAGAGTTTGGCAAGAATGAAAGGTAGTTGTCCAAAACTCGTTCTTTTCCAATAGAATAACCATGGAAAAGGCAGGAGAGTGGTAAAGTACTGTTTTCTCTAAGTCTGAAGGCTGCCCACACTGTGCCTGTGTGCTGCAGCTTGCATCTTCGCCTTTGGGAAGCTGCCGCTCGCCGATTCTCCCGGAGGCGAAGAAGCGGCTTCTTCGCACACAGAGCATTGTGGCGAGCACAGGGAGCTCCTGAGAGCGGTTTGTGCCGAAAGAAGCCCGGGACCGGCACTTAGCTTCGGAGAGCTGCGTATCTGCGTCTTCTGCGTGTCTTGCCGCTCTACACTCAGCAAAAAGCTTTCCCACCATATCTTGCAAGGAGAAACTCTGCCAGGAAAGAAAACATCCAAAATCTTGTTCTAAAGCTTGCACGGGGGTGTGCAAAGAGTTTGGCAAGAATGAAAGGTAGTTGTGCAAAACTCGTTCTTTTCCAATAGAATAACCATGGAAAAGGCAGGAGAGTGGTAAAGTACTGTTTTCTCTAAGTCTGAAGGCTGCCCACACTGTGCCTGTGTGCTGCAGCTTGCATCTTCGCCTTTGGGAAGCTGCCGCTCGCCGATTCTCCCGGAGGCGAAGAAGCGGCTTCTTCGCACACAGAGCATTGTGGCGAGCGCAGGGAGCTCCTGAGAGCGGTTTGTGCCGAAAGAAGCCCGGACCGGCACTTAGCTTCGGAGAGCTGCGTATCTGCGTCTTCTGCGTGTCTTGCCGCTCTACACTCAGCAAAAAGCTTTTCCACCATATCTTGCAAGGAGAAACTCTGCCAGGAAAGAAAACATCCAAAATCTTGTTCTAAAGCTTACACGGGGGTCTGCAAAGAGTTTGGCAAGAATGAAAGGTAGTTGTGCAAAACTCGTTCTTTTCCAATAGAATAACCATGGAAAAGGCAGGAGAGTGGTAAAGTACTGTTTTCTCTAAGTCTGAAGGCTGCCCACACTGTGCCTGTGTGCTGCAGCTTGCATCTTCGCCTTTGGGAAGCTGCCGCTCGCCGATTCTCCCGGAGGCGAAGAAGCGGCTTCTTCGCACACAGAGCATTGTGGCGAGCGCAGGGAGCTCCTGAGAGCGGTTTGTGCCGAAAGAAGCCCGGGACCGGCACTTAGCTTCGGAGAGCTGCGTATCTGCGTCTTCTGCGTGTCTTGCCGCTCTACACTCAGCAAAAAGCTTTCCCACCATATCTTGCAAGGAGAAACTCTGCCAGGAAAGAAAACATCCAAAATCTTGTTCTAAAGCTTGCACGGAGGTCTGCAAAGAGTTTGGCAAGAATGAAAGGTAGTTGTCCAAAACTCGTTCTTTTCCAATAGAATAACCATGGAAAAGGCAGGAGAGTGGTAAAGTACTGTTTTCTCTAAGTCTGAAGGCTGCCCACACTGTGCCTGTGTGCTGCAGCTTGCATCTTCGCCTTTGGGAAGCTGCCGCTCGCCGATTCTCCCGGAGGCGAAGAAGCGGCTTCTTCGCACACAGAGCATTGTGGCGAGCGCAGGGAGCTCCTGAGAGCGGTTTGTGCCGAAAGAAGCCCGGGACCGGCACTTAGCTTCGGAGAGCTGCGTATCTGCGTCTTCTGCGTGTCTTGCCGCTCTACACTCAGCAAAAAGCTTTTCCACCATATTTTGCAAGGAGAAACTCTGCCAGGAAAGAAAACATCCAAAATCTTGTTCTAAAGCTTGCACGGAGGTCTGCAAAGAGTTTGGCAAGAATGAAAGGTAGTTGTCCAAAACTCGTTCTTTTCCAATAGAATAACCATGGAAAAGGCAGGAGAGTGGTAAAGTACTGTTTTCTCTAAGTCTGAAGGCTGCCCACACTGTGCCTGTGTGCTGCAGCTTGCATCTTCGCCTTTGGGAAGCTGCCGCTCGCCGATTCTCCCGGATGCAAAGAAGCGGCTTCTTCGCACACAGAGCATTGTGGCGAGCGCAGGGAGCTCCTGAGAGCGGTTTGTGCCGAAAGAAGCCCGGGACCGGCACTTAGCTTCGGAGAGCTGCGTATCTGCGTCTTCTGCGTGTCTTGCTGCTCTACACTCAGCAAAAAGCTTTTCCACCATATTTTGCAAGGAGAAACTCTGCCAGGAAAGAAAACATCCAAAATCTTGTTCTAAAGCTTGCACGGGGGTCTGCAAAGAGTTTGGCAAGAATGAAAGGTAGTTGTCCAAAACTCGTTCTTTTCCAATAGAATAACCATGGAAAAGGCAGGAGAGTGGTAAAGTACTGTTTTCTCTAAGTCTGAAGGCTGCCCACACTGTGCCTGTGTGCTGCAGCTTGCATCTTCGCCTTTGGGAAGCTGCCGCTCGCCGATTCTCCCGGAGGCGAAGAAGCGGCTTCTTCGCACACAGAGCATTGTGGCGAGCGCAGGGAGCTCCTGAGAGCGGTTTGTGCCGAAAGAAGCCCGGGACCGGCACTTAGCTTCGGAGAGCTGCGTATCTGCGTCTTCTGCGTGTCTTGCCGCTCTACACTCAGCAAAAAGCTTTTCCACCATATTTTGCAAGGAGAAACTCTGCCAGGAAAGAAAACATCCAAAATCTTGTTCTAAAGCTTGCACGGAGGTCTGCAAAGAGTTTGGCAAGAATGAAAGGTAGTTGTCCAAAACTCGTTCTTTTCCAATAGAATAACCATGGAAAAGGCAGGAGAGTGGTAAAGTACTGTTTTCTCTAAGTCTGAAGGCTGCCCACACTGTGCCTGTGTGCTGCAGCTTGCATCTTCGCCTTTGGGAAGCTGCCGCTCGCCGATTCTCCCGGATGCAAAGAAGCGGCTTCTTCGCACACAGAGCATTGTGGCGAGCGCAGGGAGCTCCTGAGAGCGGTTTGTGCCGAAAGAAGCCCGGGACCGGCACTTAGCTTCGGAGAGCTGCGTATCTGCGTCTTCTGCGTGTCTTGCTGCTCTACACTCAGCAAAAAGCTTTTCCACCATATTTTGCAAGGAGAAACTCTGCCAGGAAAGAAAACATCCAAAATCTTGTTCTAAAGCTTGCACGGGGGTCTGCAAAGAGTTTGGCAAGAATGAAAGGTAGTTGTCCAAAACTCGTTCTTTTCCAATAGAATAACCATGGAAAAGGCAGGAGAGTGGTAAAGTACTGTTTTCTCTAAGTCTGAAGGCTGCCCACACTGTGCCTGTGTGCTGCAGCTTGCATCTTCGCCTTTGGGAAGCTGCCGCTCGCCGATTCTCCCGGAGGCGAAGAAGCGGCTTCTTCGCACACAGAGCATTGTGGCGAGCGCAGGGAGCTCCTGAGAGCGGTTTGTGCCGAAAGAAGCCCGGGACCGGCACTTAGCTTCGGAGAGCTGCGTATCTGCGTCTTCTGCGTGTCTTGCCGCTCTACACTCAGCAAAAAGCTTTTCCACCATATCTTGCAAGGAGAAACTCTGCCAGGAAAGAAAACATCCAAAATCTTGTTCTAAAGCTTGCACGGAGGTCTGCAAAGAGTTTGGCAAGAATGAAAGGTAGTTGTCCAAAACTCGTTCTTTTCCAATAGAATAACCATGGAAAAGGCAGGAGAGTGGTAAAGTACTGTTTTCTCTAAGTCTGAAGGCTGCCCACACTGTGCCTGTGGGCTGCAGCTTGCATCTTCGCCTTTGGGAAGCTGCCGCTCGCCGATTCTCCCGGAGGCGAAGAAGCGGCTTCTTCGCACACAGAGCATTGTGGCGAGCGCAGGGAGCTCCTGAGAGCGGTTTGTGCCGAAAGAAGCCCGGGACCGGCACTTAGCTTCGGAGAGCTGCGTATCTGCGTCTTCTGCGTGTCTTGCCGCTCTACACTCAGCAAAAAGCTTTCCCACCATATCTTGCATGGAGAAACTCTGCCAGGAAAGAAAACATCCAAAATCTTGTTCTAAAGCTTGCACGGGGGTGTGCAAAGAGTTTGGCAAGAATGAAAGGTAGTTGTCCAAAACTCGTTCTTTTCCAATAGAATAACCATGGAAAAGGCAGGAGAGTGGTAAAGTACTGTTTTCTCTAAGTCTGAAGGCTGCCCACACTGTGCCTGTGTGCTGCAGCTTGCATCTTCGCCTTTGGGAAGCTGCCGCTCGCCGATTCTCCCGGAGGCGAAGAAGCGGCTTCTTCGCACACAGAGCATTGTGGCGAGCGCAGGGAGCTCCTGAGAGCGGTTTGTGCCGAAAGAAGCCCGGGACCGGCACTTAGCTTCGGAGAGCTGCGTATCTGCGTCTTCTGCGTGTCTTGCCGCTCTACACTCAGCAAAAAGCTTTTCCACCATATTTTGCAAGGAGAAACTCTGCCAGGAAAGAAAACAACAAAATCTTGTTCTAAAGCTTGCACGGGGGTCTGCAAAGAGTTTGGCAAGAATGAAAGGTAGTTGTCCAAAACTCGTTCTTTTCCAATAGAATAACCATGGAAAAGGCAGGAGAGTGGTAAAGTACTGTTTTCTCTAAGTCTGAAGGCTGCCCACACTGTGCCTGTGTGCTGCAGCTTGCATCTTCGCCTTTGGGAAGCTGCCGCTCGCCGATTCTCCCGGAGGCGAAGAAGCGGCTTCTTCGCACACAGAGCATTGTGGCGAGCGCAGGGAGCTCCTGAGAGCGGTTTGTGCCGAAAGAAGCCCGGGACCGGCACTTAGCTTCGGAGAGCTGCGTATCGGCGTCTTCTGCGTGTCTTGCCGCTCTACACTCAGCAAAAAGCTTTTCCACCATATCTTGCAAGGAGAAACTCTGCCAGGAAAGAAAACATCCAAAATCTTGTTCTAAAGCTTGCACGGAGGTCTGCAAAGAGTTTGGCAAGAATGAAAGGTAGTTGTCCAAAACTCGTTCTTTTCCAATAGAATAACCATGGAAAAGGCAGGAGAGTGGTAAAGTACTGTTTTCTCTAAGTCTGAAGGCTGCCCACACTGTGCCTGTGGGCTGCAGCTTGCATCTTCGCCTTTGGGAAGCTGCCGCTCGCCGATTCTCCCGGAGGCGAAGAAGCGGCTTCTTCGCACACAGAGCATTGTGGCGAGCGCAGGGAGCTCCTGAGAGCGGTTTGTGCCGAAAGAAGCCCGGGACCGGCACTTAGCTTCGGAGAGCTGCGTATCGGCGTCTTCTGCGTGTCTTGCCGCTCTACACTCAGCAAAAAGCTTTTCCAGCATATCTTGCAAGGAGAAACTCTGCCAGGAAAGAAAATATCCAAAATCTTGTTCTAAAGCTTGCACGGGGGTCTGCAAAGAGTTTGGCAAGAATGAAAGGTAGTTGTCCAAAACTCGTTCTTTTCCAATAGAATAACCATGGAAAAGGCAGGAGAGTGGTAAAGTACTGTTTTCTCTAAGTCTGAAGGCTGCCCACACTGTGCCTGTGTGCTGCAGCTTGCATCTTCGCCTTTGGGAAGCTGCCGCTCGCCGATTCTCCCGGAGGCGAAGAAGCGGCTTCTTCGCACACAGAGCATTGTGGCGAGCACAGGGAGCTCCTGAGAGCGGTTTGTGCCGAAAGAAGCCCGGGACCGGCACTTAGCTTCGGAGAGCTGCGTATCTGCGTCTTCTGCGTGTCTTGCCGCTCTACACTCAGCAAAAAGCTTTCCCACCATATCTTGCAAGGAGAAACTCTGCCAGGAAAGAAAACATCCAAAATCTTGTTCTAAAGCTTGCACGGGGGTGTGCAAAGAGTTTGGCAAGAATGAAAGGTAGTTGTGCAAAACTCGTTCTTTTCCAATAGAATAACCATGGAAAAGGCAGGAGAGTGGTAAAGTACTGTTTTCTCTAAGTCTGAAGGCTGCCCACACTGTGCCTGTGTGCTGCAGCTTGCATCTTCGCCTTTGGGAAGCTGCCGCTCGCCGATTCTCCCGGAGGCGAAGAAGCGGCTTCTTCGCACACAGAGCATTGTGGCGAGCGCAGGGAGCTCCTGAGAGCGGTTTGTGCCGAAAGAAGCCCGGACCGGCACTTAGCTTCGGAGAGCTGCGTATCTGCGTCTTCTGCGTGTCTTGCCGCTCTACACTCAGCAAAAAGCTTTTCCACCATATCTTGCAAGGAGAAACTCTGCCAGGAAAGAAAACATCCAAAATCTTGTTCTAAAGCTTACACGGGGGTCTGCAAAGAGTTTGGCAAGAATGAAAGGTAGTTGTGCAAAACTCGTTCTTTTCCAATAGAATAACCATGGAAAAGGCAGGAGAGTGGTAAAGTACTGTTTTCTCTAAGTCTGAAGGCTGCCCACACTGTGCCTGTGTGCTGCAGCTTGCATCTTCGCCTTTGGGAAGCTGCCGCTCGCCGATTCTCCCGGAGGCGAAGAAGCGGCTTCTTCGCACACAGAGCATTGTGGCGAGCGCAGGGAGCTCCTGAGAGCGGTTTGTGCCGAAAGAAGCCCGGGACCGGCACTTAGCTTCGGAGAGCTGCGTATCTGCGTCTTCTGCGTGTCTTGCCGCTCTACACTCAGCAAAAAGCTTTCCCACCATATCTTGCAAGGAGAAACTCTGCCAGGAAAGAAAACATCCAAAATCTTGTTCTAAAGCTTGCACGGAGGTCTGCAAAGAGTTTGGCAAGAATGAAAGGTAGTTGTCCAAAACTCGTTCTTTTCCAATAGAATAACCATGGAAAAGGCAGGAGAGTGGTAAAGTACTGTTTTCTCTAAGTCTGAAGGCTGCCCACACTGTGCCTGTGTGCTGCAGCTTGCATCTTCGCCTTTGGGAAGCTGCCGCTCGCCGATTCTCCCGGAGGCGAAGAAGCGGCTTCTTCGCACACAGAGCATTGTGGCGAGCGCAGGGAGCTCCTGAGAGCGGTTTGTGCCGAAAGAAGCCCGGGACCGGCACTTAGCTTCGGAGAGCTGCGTATCCGCGTCTTCTGCGTGTCTTGCCGCTCTACACTCAGCAAAAAGCTTTTCCAGCATATCTTGCAAGGAGAAACTCTGCCAGGAAAGAAAACATCCAAAATCTTGTTCTAAAGCTTGCACGGGGGTGTGCAAAGAGTTTGGCAAGAATGAAAGGTAGTTGTCCAAAACTCGTTCTTTTCCAATAGAATAACCATGGAAAAGGCAGGAGAGTGGTAAAGTACTGTTTTCTCTAAGTCTGAAGGCTGCCCACACTGTGCCTGTGTGCTGCAGCTTGCATCTTCGCCTTTGGGAAGCTGCCGCTCGCCGATTCTCCCGGAGGCGAAGAAGCGGCTTCTTCGCACACAGAGCATTGTGGCGAGCGCAGGGAGCTCCTGAGAGCGGTTTGTGCCGAAAGAAGCCCGGGACCGGCACTTAGCTTCGGAGAGCTGCGTATCTGCGTCTTCTGCATGTCTTGCCGCTCTACACTCAGCAAAAAGCTTTTCCACCATATCTTGCAAGGAGAAACTCTGCCAGGAAAGAAAACATCCAAAATCTTGTTCTAAAGCTTACACGGGGGTCTGCAAAGAGTTTGGCAAGAATGAAAGGTAGTTGTGCAAAACTCGTTCTTTTCCAATAGAATAACCATGGAAAAGGCAGGAGAGTGGTAAAGTACTGTTTTCTCTAAGTCTGAAGGCTGCCCACACTGTGCCTGTGTGCTGCAGCTTGCATCTTCGCCTTTGGGAAGCTGCCGCTCGCCGATTCTCCCGGGGGCGAAGAAGCGGCTTCTTCGCACACAGAGCATTGTGGCGAGCGCAGGGAGCTCCTGAGAGCGGTTTGTGCCGAAAGAAGCCCAGGACCGGCACTTAGCTTCGGAGAGCTGCGTATCTGCGTCTTCTGCGTGTCTTGCCGCTCTACACTCAGCAAAAAGCTTTCCCACCATATCTTGCAAGGAGAAACTCTGCCAGGAAAGAAAACATCCAAAATCTTGTTCTAAAGCTTGCACGGAGGTCTGCAAAGAGTTTGGCAAGAATGAAAGGTAGTTGTCCAAAACTCGTTCTTTTCCAATAGAATAACCATGGAAAAGGCAGGAGAGTGGTAAAGTACTGTTTTCTCTAAGTCTGAAGGCTGCCCACACTGTGCCTGTGTGCTGCAGCTTGCATCTTCGCCTTTGGGAAGCTGCCGCTCGCCGATTCTCCCGGAGGCGAAGAAGCGGCTTCTTCGCACACAGAGCATTGTGGCGAGCGCAGGGAGCTCCTGAGAGCGGTTTGTGCCGAAAGAAGCCCGGGACCGGCACTTAGCTTCGGAGAGCTGCGTATCTGCGTCTTCTGCGTGTCTTGCCGCTCTACACTCAGCAAAAAGCTTTTCCACCATATTTTGCAAGGAGAAACTCTGCCAGGAAAGAAAACATCCAAAATCTTGTTCTAAAGCTTGCACGGAGGTCTGCAAAGAGTTTGGCAAGAATGAAAGGTAGTTGTCCAAAACTCGTTCTTTTCCAATAGAATAACCATGGAAAAGGCAGGAGAGTGGTAAAGTACTGTTTTCTCTAAGTCTGAAGGCTGCCCACACTGTGCCTGTGTGCTGCAGCTTGCATCTTCGCCTTTGGGAAGCTGCCGCTCGCCGATTCTCCCGGAGGCGAAGAAGCGGCTTCTTCGCACACAGAGCATTGTGGCGAGCGCAGGGAGCTCCTGAGAGCGGTTTGTGCCGAAAGAAGCCCGGGACCGGCACTTAGCTTCGGAGAGCTGCGTATCTGCGTCTTCTGCGTGTCTTGCCGCTCTACACTCAGCCAAAAGCTTTTCCACCATATTTTGCAAGGAGAAACTCTGCCAGGAAAGAAAACATCCAAAATCTTGTTCTAAAGCTTGCACGGGGGTCTGCAAAGAGTTTGGCAAGAATGAAAGGTAGTTGTCCAAAACTCGTTCTTTTCCAATAGAATAACCATGGAAAAGGCAGGAGAGTGGTAAAGTACTGTTTTCTCTAAGTCTGAAGGCTGCCCACACTGTGCCTGTGTGCTGCAGCTTGCATCTTCGCCTTTGGGAAGCTGCCGCTCGCCGATTCTCCCGGAGGCGAAGAAGCGGCTTCTTCGCACACAGAGCATTGTGGCGAGCGCAGGGAGCTCCTGAGAGCGGTTTGTGCCGAAAGAAGCCCGGGACCGGCACTTAGCTTCGGAGAGCTGCGTATCTGCGTCTTCTGCGTGTCTTGCCGCTCTACACTCAGCAAAAAGCTTTCCCACCATATTTTGCAAGGAGAAACTCTGCCAGGAAAGAAAACATCCAAAATCTTGTTCTAAAGCTTGCACGGAGGTCTGCAAAGAGTTTGGCAAGAATGAAAGGTAGTTGTCCAAAACTCGTTCTTTTCCAATAGAATAACCATGGAAAAGGCAGGAGAGTGGTAAAGTACTGTTTTCTCTAAGTCTGAAGGCTGCCCACACTGTGCCTGTGTGCTGCAGCTTGCATCTTCGCCTTTGGGAAGCTGCCGCTCGCCGATTCTCCCGGATGCAAAGAAGCGGCTTCTTCGCACACAGAGCATTGTGGCGAGCGCAGGGAGCTCCTGAGAGCGGTTTGTGCCGAAAGAAGTCCGGGACCGGCACTTAGCTTCGGAGAGCTGCGTATCTGCGTCTTCTGCGTGTCTTGCTGCTCTACACTCAGCAAAAAGCTTTTCCACCATATTTTGCAAGGAGAAACTCTGCCAGGAAAGAAAACATCCAAAATCTTGTTCTAAAGCTTGCACGGGGGTCTGCAAAGAGTTTGGCAAGAATGAAAGGTAGTTGTCCAAAACTCGTTCTTTTCCAATAGAATAACCATGGAAAAGGCAGGAGAGTGGTAAAGTACTGTTTTCTCTAAGTCTGAATGCTGCCCACACTGTTCCTGTGTGCTGCAGCTTGCATCTTCGCCTTTGGGAAGCTGCCGCTCGCCGATTCTCCCGGATGCAAAGAAGCGGCTTCTTCGCACACAGAGCATTGTGGCGAGCGCAGGGAGCTCCTGAGAGCGGTTTGTGCCGAAAGAAGCCCGGGACCGGCACTTATCTTCGGAGAGCTGCGTATCTGCGTCTTCTGCGTGTCTTGCTGCTCTACACTCAGCAAAAAGCTTTTCCACCATATTTTGCAAGGAGAAACTCTGCCAGGAAAGAAAACATCCAAAATCTTGTTCTAAAGCTTGCACGGGGGTCTGCAAAGAGTTTGGCAAGAATGAAAGGTAGTTGTCCAAAACTCGTTCTTTTCCAATAGAATAACCATGGAAAAGGCAGGAGAGTGGTAAAGTACTGTTTTCTCTAAGTCTGAAGGCTGCCCACACTGTGCCTGTGTGCTGCAGCTTGCATCTTCGCCTTTGGGAAGCTGCCGCTCGCCGATTCTCCCGGAGGCGAAGAAGCGGCTTCTTCGCACACAGAGCATTGTGGCGAGCGCAGGGAGCTCCTGAGAGCGGTTTGTGCCGAAAGAAGCCCGGGACCGGCACTTAGCTTCGGAGAGCTGCGTATCGGCGTCTTCTGCGTGTCTTGCCGCTCTACACTCAGCAAAAAGCTTTTCCACCATATTTTGCAAGGAGAAACTCTGCCAGGAAAGAAAACATCCAAAATCTTGTTCTAAAGCTTGCACGGGGGTCTGCAAAGAGTTTGGCAAGAATGAAAGGTAGTTGTCCAAAACTCGTTCTTTTCCAATAGAATAACCATGGAAAAGGCAGGAGAGTGGTAAAGTACTGTTTTCTCTAAGTCTGAAGGCTGCCCACACTGTGCCTGTGTGCTGCAGCTTGCATCTTCGCCTTTGAAAAGCTGCCGCTCGCCGATTCTCCCGGAGGCGAAGAAGCGGCTTCTTCGCACACAGAGCATTGTGGCGAGCGCAGGGAGCTCCTGAGAGCGGTTTGTGCCGAAAGAAGCCCGGGACCGGCACTTAGCTTCGGAGAGCTGCGTATCTGCGTCTTCTGCGTGTCTTGCCGCTCTACACTCAGCAAAAAGCTTTTCCACCATATCTTGCAAGGAGAAACTCTGCCAGGAAAGAAAACATCCAAAATCTTGTTCTAAAGCTTGCACGGGGGTCTGCAAAGCGTTTGGCGAGAATGAAAGGTAGTTGTCCAAAACTCGTTCTTTTGCAATAGAATAACCATGGAAAAGGCAGGAGAGTGGTAAAGTACTGTTTTCTCTAAGTCTGAAGGCTGCCCACACTGTGCCTGTGTGCTGCAGCTTGCATCTTCGCCTTTGGGAAGCTGCCGCTCGCCGATTCTCCCGGAGGCGAAGAAGCGGCTTCTTCGCACACAGAGCATTGTGGCGAGCGCAGGGAGCTCCTGAGAGCGGTTTGTGCCGAAAGAAGCCCGGGACCGGCACTTAGCTTCGGAGAGCTGCGTATCTGCGTCTTCTGCGTGTCTTGCCGCTCTACACTCAGCAAAAAGCTTTTCCACCATATTTTGCAAGGAGAAACTCTGCCAGGAAAGAAAACATCCAAAATCTTGTTCTAAAGCTTGCACGGAGGTCTGCAAAGAGTTTGGCAAGAATGAAAGGTAGTTGTCCAAAACTCGTTCTTTTCCAATAGAATAACCATGGAAAAGGCAGGAGAGTGGTAAAGTACTGTTTTCTCTAAGTCTGAAGGCTGCCCACACTGTGCCTGTGTGCTGCAGCTTGCATCTTCGCCTTTGGGAAGCTGCCGCTCGCCGATTCTCCCGGAGGCGAAGAAGCGGCTTCTTCGCACACAGAGCATTGTGGCGAGCGCAGGGAGCTCCTGAGAGCGGTTTGTGCCGAAAGAAGCCCGGGACCGGCACTTAGCTTCGGAGAGCTGCGTATCTGCGTCTTCTGCGTGTCTTGCCGCTCTACACTCAGCCAAAAGCTTTTCCACCATATTTTGCAAGGAGAAACTCTGCCAGGAAAGAAAACATCCAAAATCTTGTTCTAAAGCTTGCACGGGGGTCTGCAAAGAGTTTGGCAAGAATGAAAGGTAGTTGTCCAAAACTCGTTCTTTTCCAATAGAATAACCATGGAAAAGGCAGGAGAGTGGTAAAGTACTGTTTTCTCTAAGTCTGAAGGCTGCCCACACTGTGCCTGTGTGCTGCAGCTTGCATCTTCGCCTTTGGGAAGCTGCCGCTCGCCGATTCTCCCGGAGGCGAAGAAGCGGCTTCTTCGCACACAGAGCATTGTGGCGAGCGCAGGGAGCTCCTGAGAGCGGTTTGTGCCGAAAGAAGCCCGGGACCGGCACTTAGCTTCGGAGAGCTGCGTATCTGCGTCTTCTGCGTGTCTTGCCGCTCTACACTCAGCAAAAAGCTTTTCCACCATATCTTGCAAGGAGAAACTCTGCCAGGAAAGAAAACATCCAAAATCTTGTTCTAAAGCTTGCACGGAGGTCTGCAAAGAGTTTGGCAAGAATGAAAGGTAGTTGTCCAAAACTCGTTCTTTTCCAATAGAATAACCATGGAAAAGGCAGGAGAGTGGTAAAGTACTGTTTTCTCTAAGTCTGAAGGCTGCCCACACTGTGCCTGTGTGCTGCAGCTTGCATCTTCGCCTTTGGGAAGCTGCCGCTCGCCGATTCTCCCGGAGGCGAAGAAGCGGCTTCTTCGCACACAGAGCATTGTGGCGAGCGCAGGGAGCTCCTGAGAGCGGTTTGTGCCGAAAGAAGCCCGGGACCGGCACTTAGCTTCGGAGAGCTGCGTATCGGCGTCTTCTGCGTGTCTTGCCGCTCTACACTCAGCAAAAAGCTTTTCCACCATATTTTGCAAGGAGAAACTCTGCCAGGAAAGAAAACATCCAAAATCTTGTTCTAAAGCTTGCACGGAGGTCTGCAAAGAGTTTGGCAAGAATGAAAGGTAGTTGTCCAAAACTCGTTCTTTTCCAATAGAATAACCATGGAAAAGGCAGGAGAGTGGTAAAGTACTGTTTTCTCTAAGTCTGAAGGCTGCCCACACTGTGCCTGTGTGCTGCAGCTTGCATCTTCGCCTTTGGGAAGCTGCCGCTCGCCGATTCTCCCGCAGGCGAAGAAGCGGCTTCTTCGCACACAGAGCATTGTGGCGAGCGCAGGGAGCTCCTGAGAGCGGTTTGTGCCGAAAGAAGCCCGGGACCGGCACTTAGCTTCGGAGAGCTGCGTATCTGCGTCTTCTGCGTGTCTTGCCGCTCTACACTCAGCAAAAAGCTTTTCCACCATATTTTGCAAGGAGAAACTCTGCCAGGAAAGAAAACATCCAAAATCTTGTTCTAAAGCTTGCACGGAGGTCTGCAAAGAGTTTGGCAAGAATGAAAGGTAGTTGTCCAAAACTCGTTCTTTTCCAATAGAATAACCATGGAAAAGGCAGGAGAGTGGTAAAGTACTGTTTTCTCTAAGTCTGAAGGCTGCCCACACTGTGCCTGTGTGCTGCAGCTTGCATCTTCGCCTTTGGGAAGCTGCCGCTCGCCGATTCTCCCGCAGGCGAAGAAGCGGCTTCTTCGCACACAGAGCATTGTGGCGAGCGCAGGGAGCTCCTGAGAGCGGTTTGTGCCGAAAGAAGCCCGGGACCGGCACTTAGCTTCGGAGAGCTGCGTATCGGCGTCTTCTGCGTGTCTTGCCGCTCTACACTCAGCAAAAAGCTTTTCCACCATATCTTGCAAGGAGAAACTCTGCCAGGAAAGAAAACATCCAAAATCTTGTTCTAAAGCTTGCACGGGGGTCTGCAAAGAGTTTGGCAAGAATGAAAGGTAGTTGTCCAAAACTCGTTCTTTTCCAATAGAATAACCATGGAAAAGGCAGGAGAGTGGTAAAGTACTGTTTTCTCTAAGTCTGAAGGCTGCCCACACTGTGCCTGTGTGCTGCAGCTTGCATCTTCGCCTTTGGGAAGCTGCCGCTCGCCGATTCTCCCGGAGGCGAAGAAGCGGCTTCTTCGCACACAGAGCATTGTGGCGAGCGCAGGGAGCTCCTGAGAGCGGTTTGTGCCGAAAGAAGCCCGGGACCGGCACTTAGCTTCGGAGAGCTGCGTATCTGCGTCTTCTGCGTGTCTTGCCGCTCTACACTCAGCCAAAAGCTTTTCCACCATATTTTGCAAGGAGAAACTCTGCCAGGAAAGAAAACATCCAAAATCTTGTTCTAAAGCTTGCACGGGGGTCTGCAAAGAGTTTGGCAAGAATGAAAGGTAGTTGTCCAAAACTCGTTCTTTTCCAATAGAATAACCATGGAAAAGGCAGGAGAGTGGTAAAGTACTGTTTTCTCTAAGTCTGAAGGCTGCCCACACTGTGCCTGTGTGCTGCAGCTTGCATCTTCGCCTTTGGGAAGCTGCCGCTCGCCGATTCTCCCGGAGGCGAAGAAGCGGCTTCTTCGCACACAGAGCATTGTGGCAAGCGCAGGGAGCTCCTGAGAGCGGTTTGTGCCGAAAGAAGCCCGGGACCGGCACTTAGCTTCGGAGAGCTGCGTATCGGCGTCTTCTGCGTGTCTTGCCGCTCTACACTCAGCAAAAAGCTTTTCCACCATATCTTGCAAGGAGAAACTCTGCCAGGAAAGAAAACATCCAAAATCTTGTTCTAAAGCTTGCACGGAGGTCTGCAAAGAGTTTGGCAAGAATGAAAGGTAGTTGTCCAAAACTCGTTCTTTTCCAATAGAATAACCATGGAAAAGGCAGGAGAGTGGTAAAGTACTGTTTTCTCTAAGTCTGAAGGCTGCCCACACTGTGCCTGTGTGCTGCAGCTTGCATCTTCGCCTTTGGGAAGCTGCCGCTCGCCGATTCTCCCGGATGCAAAGAAGCGGCTTCTTCGCACACAGAGCATTGTGGCGAGCGCAGGGAGCTCCTGAGAGCGGTTTGTGCCGAAAGAAGCCCGGGACCGGCACTTAGCTTCGGAGAGCTGCGTATCGGCGTCTTCTGCGTGTCTTGCTGCTCTACACTCAGCAAAAAGCTTTTCCACCATATCTTGCAAGGAGAAACTCTGCCAGGAAAGAAAACATCCAAAATCTTGTTCTAAAGCTTGCACGGAGGTCTGCAAAGAGTTTGGCAAGAATGAAAGGTAGTTGTCCAAAACTCGTTCTTTTCCAATAGAATAACCATGGAAAAGGCAGGAGAGTGGTAAAGTACTGTTTTCTCTAAGTCTGAATGCTGCCCACACTGTGCCTGTGTGCTGCAGCTTGCATCTTCGCCTTTGGGAAGCTGCCGCTCGCCGATTCTCCCGGATGCAAAGAAGCGGCTTCTTCGCACACAGAGCATTGTGGCGAGCGCAGGGAGCTCCTGAGAGCGGTTTGTGCCGAAAGAAGCCCGGGACCGGCACTTAGCTTCGGAGAGCTGCGTATCGGCGTCTTCTGCGTGTCTTGCCGCTCTACACTCAGCAAAAAGCTTTTCCACCATATCTTGCAAGGAGAAACTCTGCCAGGAAAGAAAACATCCAAAATCTTGTTCTAAAGCTTGCACGGGGGTCTGCAAAGCGTTTGGCAAGAATGAAAGGTAGTTGTCCAAAACTCGTTCTTTTGCAATAGAATAACCATGGAAAAGGCAGGAGAGTGGTAAAGTACTGTTTTCTCTAAGTCTGAAGGCTGCCCACACTGTGCCTGTGTGCTGCAGCTTGCATCTTCGCCTTTGGGAAGCTGCCGCTCGCCGATTCTCCCGGAGGCGAAGAAGCGGCTTCTTCGCACACAGAGCATTGTGGCGAGCGCAGGGAGCTCCTGAGAGCGGTTTGTGCCGAAAGAAGCCCGGGACCGGCACTTAGCTTCGGAGAGCTGCGTATCTGCGTCTTCTGCGTGTCTTGCCGCTCTACACTCAGCCAAAAGCTTTTCCACCATATTTTGCAAGGAGAAACTCTGCCAGGAAAGAAAACATCCAAAATCTTGTTCTAAAGCTTGCACGGGGGTCTGCAAAGAGTTTGGCAAGAATGAAAGGTAGTTGTCCAAAACTCGTTCTTTTCCAATAGAATAACCATGGAAAAGGCAGGAGAGTGGTAAAGTACTTTTTTCTCTAAGTCTGAAGGCTGCCCACACTGTGCCTGTGTGCTGCAGCTTGCATCTTCGCCTTTGGGAAGCTGCCGCTCGCCGATTCTCCCGGAGGCGAAGAAGCGGCTTCTTCGCACACAGAGCATTGTGGCGAGCGCAGGGAGCTCCTGAGAGCGGTTTGTGCCGAAAGAAGCCCGGGACCGGCACTTAGCTTCGGAGAGCTGCGTATCGGCGTCTTCTGCGTGTCTTGCCGCTCTACACTCAGCAAAAAGCTTTTCCACCATATCTTGCAAGGAGAAACTCTGCCAGGAAAGAAAACATCCAAAATCTTGTTCTAAAGCTTGCACGGGGGTCTGCAAAGAGTTTGGCAAGAATGAAAGGTAGTTGTCCAAAACTCGTTCTTTTCCAATAGAATAACCATGGAAAAGGCAGGAGAGTGGTAAAGTACTGTTTTCTCTAAGTCTGAAGGCTGCCCACACTGTGCCTGTGTGCTGCAGCTTGCATCTTCGCCTTTGGGAAGCTGCCGCTCGCCGATTCTCCCGGAGGCGAAGAAGCGGCTTCTTCGCACACAGAGCATTGTGGCGAGCACAGGGAGCTCCTGAGAGCGGTTTGTGCCGAAAGAAGCCCGGGACCGGCACTTAGCTTCGGAGAGCTGCGTATCTGCGTCTTCTGCGTGTCTTGCTGCTCTACACTCAGCAAAAAGCTTTTCCACCATATTTTGCAAGGAGAAACTCTGCCAGGAAAGAAAACATCCAAAATCTTGTTCTAAAGCTTGCACGGAGGTCTGCAAAGAGTTTGGCAAGAATGAAAGGTAGTTGTCCAAATCTCGTTCTTTTCCAATAGAATAACCATGGAAAAGGCAGGAGAGTGGTAAAGTACTGTTTTCTCTAAGTCTGAAGGCTGCCCACACTGTGCCTGTGTGCTGCAGCTTGCATCTTCGCCTTTGGGAAGCTGCCGCTCGCCGATTCTCCCGGAGGCGAAGAAGCGGCTTCTTCGCACACAGAGCATTGTGGCGAGCGCAGGGAGCTCCTGAGAGCGGTTTGTGCCGAAAGAAGCCCGGGACCGGCACTTAGCTTCGGAGAGCTGCGTATCGGCGTCTTCTGCGTGTCTTGCCGCTCTACACTCAGCAAAAAGCTTTTCCACCATATTTTGCAAGGAGAAACTCTGCCAGGAAAGAAAACATCCAAAATCTTGTTCTAAAGCTTGCACGGAGGTCTGCAAAGAGTTTGGCAAGAATGAAAGGTAGTTGTCCAAAACTCGTTCTTTTCCAATAGAATAACCATGGAAAAGGCAGGAGAGTGGTAAAGTACTGTTTTCTCTAAGTCTGAATGCTGCCCACACTGTTCCTGTGTGCTGCAGCTTGCATCTTCGCCTTTGGGAAGCTGCCGCTCGCCGATTCTCCCGGATGCAAAGAAGCGGCTTCTTCGCACACAGAGCATTGTGGCGAGCGCAGGGAGCTCCTGAGAGCGGTTTGTGCCGAAAGAAGCCCGGGACCGGCACTTAGCTTCGGAGAGCTGCGTATCTGCGTCTTCTGCGTGTCTTGCTGCTCTACACTCAGCAAAAAGCTTTTCCACCATATTTTGCAAGGAGAAACTCTGCCAGGAAAGAAAACATCCAAAATCTTGTTCTAAAGCTTGCACGGGGGTCTGCAAAGAGTTTGGCAAGAATGAAAGGTAGTTGTCCAAAACTCGTTCTTTTCCAATAGAATAACCATGGAAAAGGCAGGAGAGTGGTAAAGTACTGTTTTCTCTAAGTCTGAAGGCTGCCCACACTGTGCCTGTGTGCTGCAGCTTGCATCTTCGCCTTTGGGAAGCTGCCGCTCGCCGATTCTCCCGGAGGCGAAGAAGCGGCTTCTTCGCACACAGAGCATTGTGGCGAGCGCAGGGAGCTCCTGAGAGCGGTTTGTGCCGAAAGAAGCCCGGGACCGGCACTTAGCTTCGGAGAGCTGCGTATCGGCGTCTTCTGCGTGTCTTGCCGCTCTACACTCAGCAAAAAGCTTTTCCACCATATTTTGCAAGGAGAAACTCTGCCAGGAAAGAAAACATCCAAAATCTTGTTCTAAAGCTTGCACGGGGGTCTGCAAAGAGTTTGGCAAGAATGAAAGGTAGTTGTCCAAAACTCGTTCTTTTCCAATAGAATAACCATGGAAAAGGCAGGAGAGTGGTAAAGTACTGTTTTCTCTAAGTCTGAAGGCTGCCCACACTGTGCCTGTGTGCTGCAGCTTGCATCTTCGCCTTTGAAAAGCTGCCGCTCGCCGATTCTCCCGGAGGCGAAGAAGCGGCTTCTTCGCACACAGAGCATTGTGGCGAGCGCAGGGAGCTCCTGAGAGCGGTTTGTGCCGAAAGAAGCCCGGGACCGGCACTTAGCTTCGGAGAGCTGCGTATCTGCGTCTTCTGCGTGTCTTGCCGCTCTACACTCAGCAAAAAGCTTTTCCACCATATCTTGCAAGGAGAAACTCTGCCAGGAAAGAAAACATCCAAAATCTTGTTCTAAAGCTTGCACGGGGGTCTGCAAAGCGTTTGGCGAGAATGAAAGGTAGTTGTCCAAAACTCGTTCTTTTCCAATAGAATAACCATGGAAAAGGCAGGAGAGTGGTAAAGTACTGTTTTCTCTAAGTCTGAAGGCTGCCCACACTGTGCCTGTGTGCTGCAGCTTGCATCTTCGCCTTTGGGAAGCTGCCGCTCGCCGATTCTCCCGGAGGCGAAGAAGCGGCTTCTTCGCACACAGAGCATTGTGGCGAGCGCAGGGAGCTCCTGAGAGCGGTTTGTGCCGAAAGAAGCCCGGGACCGGCACTTAGCTTCGGAGAGCTGCGTATCTGCGTCTTCTGCGTGTCTTGCCGCTCTACACTCAGCCAAAAGCTTTTCCACCATATCTTGCAAGGAGAAACTCTGCCAGGAAAGAAAACATCCAAAATCTTGTTCTAAAGCTTGCACGGGGGTCTGCAAAGAGTTTGGCAAGAATGAAAGGTAGTTGTCCAAAACTCGTTCTTTTCCAATAGAATAACCATGGAAAAGGCAGGAGAGTGGTAAAGTACTGTTTTCTCTAAGTCTGAAGGCTGCCCACACTGTGCCTGTGTGCTGCAGCTTGCATCTTCGCCTTTGGGAAGCTGCCGCTCGCCGATTCTCCCGGAGGCGAAGAAGCGGCTTCTTCGCACACAGAGCATTGTGGCGAGCGCAGGGAGCTCCTGAGAGCGGTTTGTGCCGAAAGAAGCCCGGGACCGGCACTTAGCTTCGGAGAGCTGCGTATCGGCGTCTTCTGCGTGTCTTGCCGCTCTACACTCAGCCAAAAGCTTTTCCACCATATCTTGCAAGGAGAAACTCTGCCAGGAAAGAAAACATCCAAAATCTTGTTCTAAAGCTTGCACGGGGGTCTGCAAAGAGTTTGGCAAGAATGAAAGGTAGTTGTCCAAAACTCGTTCTTTTCCAATAGAATAACCATGGAAAAGGCAGGAGAGTGGTAAAGTACTGTTTTCTCTAAGTCTGAAGGCTGCCCACACTGTGCCTGTGTGCTGCAGCTTGCATCTTCGCCTTTGGGAAGCTGCCGCTCGCCGATTCTCCCGGAGGCGAAGAAGCGGCTTCTTCGCACACAGAGCATTGTGGCGAGCGCAGGGAGCTCCTGAGAGCGGTTTGTGCCGAAAGAAGCCCGGGACCGGCACTTAGCTTCGGAGAGCTGCGTATCTGCGTCTTCTGCGTGTCTTGCTGCTCTACACTCAGCAAAAAGCTTTTCCACCATATTTTGCAAGGAGAAACTCTGCCAGGAAAGAAAACATCCAAAATCTTGTTCTAAAGCTTGCACGGAGGTCTGCAAAGAGTTTGGCAAGAATGAAAGGTAGTTGTCCAAATCTCGTTCTTTTCCAATAGAATAACCATGGAAAAGGCAGGAGAGTGGTAAAGTACTGTTTTCTCTAAGTCTGAAGGCTGCCCACACTGTGCCTGTGTGCTGCAGCTTGCATCTTCGCCTTTGGGAAGCTGCCGCTCGCCGATTCTCCCGGAGGCGAAGAAGCGGCTTCTTCGCACACAGAGCATTGTGGCGAGCGCAGGGAGCTCCTGAGAGCGGTTTGTGCCGAAAGAAGCCCGGGACCGGCACTTAGCTTCGGAGAGCTGCGTATCGGCGTCTTCTGCGTGTCTTGCCGCTCTACACTCAGCAAAAAGCTTTTCCACCATATTTTGCAAGGAGAAACTCTGCCAGGAAAGAAAACATCCAAAATCTTGTTCTAAAGCTTGCACGGAGGTCTGCAAAGAGTTTGGCAAGAATGAAAGGTAGTTGTCCAAAACTCGTTCTTTTCCAATAGAATAACCATGGAAAAGGCAGGAGAGTGGTAAAGTACTGTTTTCTCTAAGTCTGAAGGCTGCCCACACTGTGCCTGTGTGCTGCAGCTTGCATCTTCGCCTTTGGGAAGCTGCCGCTCGCCGATTCTCCCGGAGGGGAAGAAGCGGCTTCTTCGCACACAGAGCATTGTGGCGAGCGCAGGGAGCTCCTGAGAGCGGTTTGTGCCGAAAGAAGCCCGGGACCGGCACTTAGCTTCGGAGAGCTGCGTATCTGCGTCTTCTGCGTGTCTTGCCGCTCTACACTCAGCAAAAAGCTTTTCCACCATATCTTGCAAGGAGAAACTCTGCCAGGAAAGAAAACATCCAAAATCTTGTTCTAAAGCTTGCACGGAGGTCTGCAAAGAGTTTGGCAAGAATGAAAGGTAGTTGTCCAAAACTCGTTCTTTTCCAATAGAATAACCATGGAAAAGGCAGGAGAGTGGTAAAGTACTGTTTTCTCTAAGTCTGAAGGCTGCCCACACTGTGCCTGTGTGCTGCAGCTTGCATCTTCGCCTTTGGGAAGCTGCCGCTCGTCGATTCTCCCGCAGGCCAAGAAGCGGCTTCTTCGCACACAGAGCATTGTGGCGAGCGCAGGGAGCTCCTGAGAGCGGTTTGTGCCGAAAGAAGCCCGGGACCGGCACTTAGCTTCGGAGAGCTGCGTATCTGCGTCTTCTGCGTGTCTTGCCGCTCTACACTCAGCAAAAAGCTTTTCCACCATATCTTGCAAGGAGAAACTCTGCCAGGAAAGAAAACATCCAAAATCTTGTTCTAAAGCTTGCACGGGGGTCTGCAAAGAGTTTGGCAAGAATGAAAGGTAGTTGTCCAAAACTCGTTCTTTTCCAATAGAATAACCATGGAAAAGGCAGGAGAGTGGTAAAGTACTGTTTTCTCTAAGTCTGAAGGCTGCCCACACTGTGCCTGTGTGCTGCAGCTTGCATCTTCGCCTTTGGGAAGCTGCCGCTCGCCGATTCTCCCGGAGGCGAAGAAGCGGCTTCTTCGCACACAGAGCATTGTGGCGAGCGCAGGGAGCTCCTGAGAGCGGTTTGTGCCGAAAGAAGCCCGGGACCGGCACTTAGCTTCGGAGAGCTGCGTATCGGCGTCTTCTGCGTGTCTTGCCGCTCTACACTCAGCAAAAAGCTTTTCCACCATATCTTGCAAGGAGAAACTCTGCCAGGAAAGAAAACATCCAAAATCTTGTTCTAAAGCTTGCACGGAGGTCTGCAAAGAGTTTGGCAAGAATGAAAGGTAGTTGTCCAAAACTCGTTCTTTTCCAATAGAATAACCATGGAAAAGGCAGGAGAGTGGTAAAGTACTGTTTTCTCTAAGTCTGAAGGCTGCCCACACTGTGCCTGTGTGCTGCAGCTTGCATCTTCGCCTTTGGGAAGCTGCCGCTCGCCGATTCTCCCGGAGGCGAAGAAGCGGCTTCTTCGCACACAGAGCATTGTGGCGAGCGCAGGGAGCTCCTGAGAGCGGTTTGTGCCGAAAGAAGCCCGGGACCGGCACTTAGCTTCGGAGAGCTGCGTATCTGCGTCTTCTGCGTGTCTTGCCGCTCTACACTCAGCAAAAAGCTTTTCCACCATATCTTGCAAGGAGAAACTCTGCCAGGAAAGAAAACATCCAAAATCTTGTTCTAAAGCTTGCACGGGGGTCTGCAAAGAGTTTGGCAAGAATGAAAGGTAGTTGTCCAAAACTCGTTCTTTTCCAATAGAATAACCATGGAAAAGGCAGGAGAGTGGTAAAGTACTGTTTTCTCTAAGTCTGAAGGCTGCCCACACTGTGCCTGTGTGCTGCAGCTTGCATCTTCGCCTTTGGGAAGCTGCCGCTCGCCGATTCTCCCGCAGGCGAAGAAGCGGCTTCTTCGCACACAGAGCATTGTGGCGAGCGCAGGGAGCTCCTGAGAGCGGTTTGTGCCGAAAGAAGCCCGGGACCGGCACTTAGCTTCGGAGAGCTGCGTATCGGCGTCTTCTGCGTGTCTTGCCGCTCTACACTCAGCCAAAAGCTTTTCCACCATATTTTGCAAGGAGAAACTCTGCCAGGAAAGAAAACATCCAAAATCTTGTTCTAAAGCTTGCACGGAGGTCTGCAAAGAGTTTGGCAAGAATGAAAGATAGTTGTCCAAAACTCGTTCTTTTCCAATAGAATAACCATGGAAAAGGCAGGAGAGTGGTAAAGTACTGTTTTCTCTAAGTCTGAAGGCTGCCCACACTGTGCCTGTGTGCTGCAGCTTGCATCTTCGCCTTTGGGAAGCTGCCGCTCGCCGATTCTCCCGGAGGCCAAGAAGCGGCTTCTTCGCACACAGAGCATTGTGGCGAGCGCAGGGAGCTCCTGAGAGCGGTTTGTGCCGAAAGAAGCCCGGGACCGGCACTTAGCTTCGGAGAGCTGCGTATCTGCGTCTTCTGCGTGTCTTGCCGCTCTACACTCAGCAAAAAGCTTTTCCACCATATCTTGCAAGGAGAAACTCTGCCAGGAAAGAAAACATCCAAAATCTTGTTCTAAAGCTTGCACGGAGGTCTGCAAAGAGTTTGGCAAGAATGAAAGGTAGTTGTCCAAAACTCGTTCTTTTCCAATAGAATAACCATGGAAAAGGCAGGAGAGTGGTAAAGTACTGTTTTCTCTAAGTCTGAATGCTGCCCACACTGTGCCTGTGTGCTGCAGCTTGCATCTTCGCCTTTGGGAAGCTGCCGCTCGCCGATTCTCCCGGAGGCGAAGAAGCGGCTTCTTCGCACACAGAGCATTGTGGCGAGCGCAGGGAGCTCCTGAGAGCGGTTTGTGCCGAAAGAAGCCCGGGACCGGCACTTAGCTTCGGAGAGCTGCGTATCTGCGTCTTCTGCGTGTCTTGCTGCTCTACACTCAGCAAAAAGCTTTTCCACCATATTTTGCAAGGAGAAACTCTGCCAGGAAAGAAAACATCCAAAATCTTGTTCTAAAGCTTGCACGGGGGTCTGCAAAGAGTTTGGCAAGAATGAAAGGTAGTTGTCCAAAACACGTTCTTTTCCAATAGAATAACCATGGAAAAGGCAGGAGAGTGGTAAAGTACTGTTTTCTCTAAGTCTGAAGGCTGCCCACACTGTGCCTGTGTGCTGCAGCTTGCATCTTCGCCTTTGGGAAGCTGCCGCTCGCCGATTCTCCCGGAGGCGAAGAAGCGGCTTCTTCGCACACAGAGCATTGTGGCGAGCGCAGGGAGCTCCTGAGAGCGGTTTGTGCCGAAAGAAGCCCGGGACCGGCACTTAGCTTCGGAGAGCTGCGTATCGGCGTCTTCTGCGTGTCTTGCCGCTCTACACTCAGCAAAAAGCTTTTCCACCATATTTTGCAAGGAGAAACTCTGCCAGGAAAGAAAACATCCAAAATCTTGTTCTAAAGCTTGCACGGAGGTCTGCAAAGAGTTTGGCAAGAATGAAAGGTAGTTGTCCAAAACTCGTTCTTTTCCAATAGAATAACCATGGAAAAGGCAGGAGAGTGGTAAAGTACTGTTTTCTCTAAGTCTGAATGCTGCCCACACTGTGCCTGCGTGCTGCAGCTTGCATCTTCGCCTTTGGGAAGCTGCCGCTCGCCGATTCTCCCGCAGGCGAAGAAGCGGCTTCTTCGCACACAGAGCATTGTGGCGAGCGCAGGGAGCTCCTGAGAGCGGTTTGTGCCGAAAGAAGCCCGGGACCGGCACTTAGCTTCGGAGAGCTGCGTATCTGCGTCTTCTGCGTGTCTTGCCGCTCTACACTCAGCAAAAAGCTTTTCCACCATATCTTGCAAGGAGAAACTCTGCCAGGAAAGAAAACATCCAAAATCTTGTTCTAAAGCTTGCACGGAGGTCTGCAAAGAGTTTGGCAAGAATGAAAGGTAGTTGTCCAAAACTCGTTCTTTTCCAATAGAATAACCATGGAAAAGGCAGGAGAGTGGTAAAGTACTGTTTTCTCTAAGTCTGAAGGCTGCCCACACTGTGCCTGTGTGCTGCAGCTTGCATCTTCGCCTTTGGGAAGCTGCCGCTCGCCGATTCTCCCGCAGGCGAAGAAGCGGCTTCTTCGCACACAGAGCATTGTGGCGAGCGCAGGGAGCTCCTGAGAGCGGTTTGTGCCGAAAGAAGCCCGGGACCGGCACTTAGCTTCGGAGAGCTGCGTATCGGCGTCTTCTGCGTGTCTTGCCGCTCTACACTCAGCCAAAAGCTTTTCCACCATATTTTGCAAGGAGAAACTCTGCCAGGAAAGAAAACATCCAAAATCTTGTTCTAAAGCTTGCACGGAGGTCTGCAAAGAGTTTGGCAAGAATGAAAGATAGTTGTCCAAAACTCGTTCTTTTCCAATAGAATAACCATGGAAAAGGCAGGAGAGTGGTAAAGTACTGTTTTCTCTAAGTCTGAAGGCTGCCCACACTGTGCCTGTGTGCTGCAGCTTGCATCTTCGCCTTTGGGAAGCTGCCGCTCGCCGATTCTCCCGGAGGCCAAGAAGCGGCTTCTTCGCACACAGAGCATTGTGGCGAGCGCAGGGAGCTCCTGAGAGCGGTTTGTGCCGAAAGAAGCCCGGGACCGGCACTTAGCTTCGGAGAGCTGCGTATCTGCGTCTTCTGCGTGTCTTGCCGCTCTACACTCAGCAAAAAGCTTTTCCACCATATCTTGCAAGGAGAAACTCTGCCAGGAAAGAAAACATCCAAAATCTTGTTCTAAAGCTTGCACGGGGGTCTGCAAAGAGTTTGGCAAGAATGAAAGGTAGTTGTCCAAAAGTCGTTCTTTTCCAATAGAATAACCATGGAAAAGGCAGGAGAGTGGTAAAGTACTGTTTTCTCTAAGTCTGAAGGCTGCCCACACTGTGCCTGTGTGCTGCAGCTTGCATCTTCGCCTTTGGGAAGCTGCCGCTCGCCGATTCTCCCGGAGGCGAAGAAGCGGCTTCTTCGCACACAGAGCATTGTGGCGAGCGCAGGGAGCTCCTGAGAGCGGTTTGTGCCGAAAGAAGCCCGGGACCGGCACTTAGCTTCGGAGAGCTGCGTATCGGCGTCTTCTGCGTGTCTTGCCGCTCTACACTCAGCAAAAAGCTTTTCCACCATATCTTGCAAGGAGAAACTCTGCCAGGAAAGAAAACATCCAAAATCTTGTTCTAAAGCTTGCACGGAGGTCTGCAAAGAGTTTGGCAAGAATGAAAGGTAGTTGTCCAAAACTCGTTCTTTTCCAATAGAATAACCATGGAAAAGGCAGGAGAGTGGTAAAGTACTGTTTTCTCTAAGTCTGAATGCTGCCCACACTGTGCCTGCGTGCTGCAGCTTGCATCTTCGCCTTTGGGAAGCTGCCGCTCGCCGATTCTTCCGCAGGCGAAGAAGCGGCTTCTTCGCACACAGAGCATTGTGGCGAGCGCAGGGAGCTCCTGAGAACGGTTTGTGCCGAAAGAAGCCCGGGACCGGCACTTAGCTTCGGAGAGCTGCGTATCTGCGTCTTCTGCGTGTCTTGCCGCTCTACACTCAGCAAAAAGCTTTTCCACCATATCTTGCAAGGAGAAACTCTGCCAGGAAAGAAAACATCCAAAATCTTGTTCTAAAGCTTGCACGGAGGTCTGCAAAGAGTTTGGCAAGAATGAAAGGTAGTTGTCCAAAACTCGTTCTTTTCCAATAGAATAACCATGGAAAAGGCAGGAGAGTGGTAAAGTACTGTTTTCTCTAAGTCTGAAGGCTGCCCACACTGTGCCTGTGTGCTGCAGCTTGCATCTTCGCCTTTGGGAAGCTGCCGCTCGTCGATTCTCCCGCAGGCCAAGAAGCGGCTTCTTCGCACACAGAGCATTGTGGCGAGCGCAGGGAGCTCCTGAGAGCGGTTTGTGCCGAAAGAAGCCCGGGACCGGCACTTAGCTTCGGAGAGCTGCGTATCTGCGTCTTCTGCGTGTCTTGCCGCTCTACACTCAGCAAAAAGCTTTTCCAGCATATCTTGCAAGGAGAAACTCTGCCAGGAAAGAAAACATCCAAAATCTTGTTCTAAAGCTTGCACGGGGGTCTGCAAAGAGTTTGGCAAGAATGAAAGGTAGTTGTCCAAAACTCGTTCTTTTCCAATAGAATAACCATGGAAAAGGCAGGAGAGTGGTAAAGTACTGTTTTCTCTAAGTCTGAAGGCTGCCCACACTGTGCCTGTGTGCTGCAGCTTGCATCTTCGCCTTTGGGAAGCTGCCGCTCGCCGATTCTCCCGGAGGCGAAGAAGCGGCTTCTTCGCACACAGAGCATTGTGGCGAGCGCAGGGAGCTCCTGAGAGCGGTTTGTGCCGAAAGAAGCCCGGGACCGGCACTTAGCTTCGGAGAGCTGCGTATCGGCGTCTTCTGCGTGTCTTGCCGCTCTACACTCAGCCAAAAGCTTTTCCACCATATCTTGCAAGGAGAAACTCTGCCAGGAAAGAAAACATCCAAAATCTTGTTCTAAAGCTTGCACGGGGGTCTGCAAAGAGTTTGGCAAGAATGAAAGGTAGTTGTCCAAAACTCGTTCTTTTCCAATAGAATAACCATGGAAAAGGCAGGAGAGTGGTAAAGTACTGTTTTCTCTAAGTCTGAAGGCTGCCCACACTGTGCCTGTGTGCTGCAGCTTGCATCTTCGCCTTTGGGAAGCTGCCGCTCGCCGATTCTCCCGCAGGCGAAGACGCGGCTTCTTCGCACACAGAGCATTGTGGCGAGCGCAGGGAGCTCCTGAGAGCGGTTTGTGCCGAAAGAAGCCCGGGACCGGCACTTAGCTTCGGAGAGCTGCGTATCGGCGTCTTCTGCGTGTCTTGCCGCTCTACACTCAGCAAAAAGCTTTCCCACCATATCTTGCAAGGAGAAACTCTGCCAGGAAAGAAAACATCCAAAATCTTGTTCTAAAGCTTGCACGGAGGTCTGCAAAGAGTTTGGCAAGAATGAAAGGTAGTTGTCCAAATCTCGTTCTTTTCCAATAGAATAACCATGGAAAAGGCAGGAGAGTGGTAAAGTACTGTTTTCTCTAAGTCTGAAGGCTGCCCACCCTGTGCCTGTGTGCTGCAGCTTGCATCTTCGCCTTTGGGAAGCTGCCGCTCGCCGATTCTCCCGGAGGCGAAGAAGCGGCTTCTTCGCACACAGAGCATTGTGGCGAGCGCAGGGAGCTCCTGAGAGCGGTTTGTGCCGAAAGAAGCCCGGGACCGGCACTTAGCTTCGGAGAGCTGCGTATCTGCGTCTTCTGCGTGTCTTGCCGCTCTACACTCAGCAAAAAGCTTTCCCACCATATTTTGCAAGGAGAAACTCTGCCAGGAAAGAAAACATCCAAAATCTTGTTCTAAAGCTTGCACGGAGGTCTGCAAAGAGTTTGGCAAGAATGAAAGGTAGTTGTCCAAAACTCGTTCTTTTCCAATAGAATAACCATGGAAAAGGCAGGAGAGTGGTAAAGTACTGTTTTCTCTAAGTCTGAAGGCTGCCCACACTGTGCCTGTGTGCTGCAGCTTGCATCTTCGCCTTTGGGAAGCTGCCGCTCGCCGATTCTCCCGCAGGCCAAGAAGCGGCTTCTTCGCACACAGAGCATTGTGGCGAGCGCAGGGAGCTCCTGAGAGCGGTTTGTGCCGAAAGAAGCCCGGGACCGGCACTTAGCTTCGGAGAGCTGCGTATCTGCGTCTTCTGCGTGTCTTGCCGCTCTACACTCAGCAAAAAGCTTTTCCACCATATCTTGCAAGGAGAAACTCTGCCAGGAAAGAAAACATCCAAAATCTTGTTCTAAAGCTTGCACGGGGGTCTGCAAAGAGTTTGGCAAGAATGAAAGGTAGTTGTCCAAAACTCGTTCTTTTCCAATAGAATAACCATGGAAAAGGCAGGAGAGTGGTAAAGTACTGTTTTCTCTAAGTCTGAAGGCTGCCCACACTGTGCCTGTGTGCTGCAGCTTGCATCTTCGCCTTTGGGAAGCTGCCGCTCGCCGATTCTCCCGGAGGCGAAGAAGCGGCTTCTTCGCACACAGAGCATTGTGGCGAGCGCAGGGAGCTCCTGAGAGCGGTTTGTGCCGAAAGAAGCCCGGGACCGGCACTTAGCTTCGGAGAGCTGCGTATCGGCGTCTTCTGCGTGTCTTGCCGCTCTACACTCAGCAAAAAGCTTTTCCACCATATCTTGCAAGGAGAAACTCTGCCAGGAAAGAAAACATCCAAAATCTTGTTCTAAAGCTTGCACGGAGGTCTGCAAAGAGTTTGGCAAGAATGAAAGGTAGTTGTCCAAAACTCGTTCTTTTCCAATAGAATAACCATGGAAAAGGCAGGAGAGTGGTAAAGTACTGTTTTCTCTAAGTCTGAAGGCTGCCCACACTGTGCCTGTGTGCTGCAGCTTGCATCTTCGCCTTTGGGAAGCTGCCGCTCGCCGATTCTCCCGCAGGCGAAGAAGCGGCTTCTTCGCACACAGAGCATTGTGGCGAGCGCAGGGAGCTCCTGAGAGCGGTTTGTGCCGAAAGAAGCCCGGGACCGGCACTTAGCTTCGGAGAGCTGCGTATCTGCGTCTTCTGCGTGTCTTGCTGCTCTACACTCAGCAAAAAGCTTTTCCACCATATTTTGCAAGGAGAAACTCTGCCAGGAAAGAAAACATCCAAAATCTTGTTCTAAAGCTTGCACGGGGGTCTGCAAAGAGTTTGGCAAGAATGAAAGGTAGTTGTCCAAAACTCGTTCTTTTCCAATAGAATAACCATGGAAAAGGCAGGAGAGTGGTAAAGTACTGTTTTCTCTAAGTCTGAAGGCTGCCCACACTGTGCCTGTGTGCTGCAGCTTGCATCTTCGCCTTTGGGAAGCTGCCGCTCGCCGATTCTCCCGCAGGCGAAGAAGCGGCTTCTTCGCACACAGAGCATTGTGGCGAGCGCAGGGAGCTCCTGAGAGCTGTTTGTGCCGAAAGAAGCCCGGGACCGGCACTTAGCTTCGGAGAGCTGCGTATCGGCGTCTTCTGCGTGTCTTGCCGCTCTACACTCAGCAAAAAGCTTTTCCACCATATTTTGCAAGGAGAAACTCTGCCAGGAAAGAAAACATCCAAAATCTTGTTCTAAAGCTTGCACGGAGGTCTGCAAAGAGTTTGGCAAGAATGAAAGGTAGTTGTCCAAAACTCGTTCTTTTCCAATAGAATAACCATGGAAAAGGCAGGAGAGTGGTAAAGTACTGTTTTCTCTAAGTCTGAAGGCTGCCCACACTGTGCCTGTGTGCTGCAGCTTGCATCTTCGCCTTTGGGAAGCTGCCGCTCGCCGATTCTCCCGGAGGCCAAGAAGCGGCTTCTTCGCACACAGAGCATTGTGGCGAGTGCAGGGAGCTCCTGAGAGCGGTTTGTGCCGAAAGAAGCCCGGGACCGGCACTTAGCTTCGGAGAGCTGCGTATCGGCGTCTTCTGCGTGTCTTGCCGCTCTACACTCAGCAAAAAGCTTTTCCACCATATCTTGCAAGGAGAAACTCTGCCAGGAAAGAAAACATCCAAAATCTTGTTCTAAAGCTTGCACGGAGGTCTGCAAAGAGTTTGGCAAGAATGAAAGGTAGTTGTCCAAAACTCGTTCTTTTCCAATAGAATAACCATGGAAAAGGCAGGAGAGTGGTAAAGTACTGTTTTCTCTAAGTCTGAAGGCTGCCCACACTGTGCCTGTGTGCTGCAGCTTGCATCTTCGCCTTTGGGAAGCTGCCGCGCGCCGATTCTCCCGCAGGCGAAGAAGCGGCTTCTTCGCACACAGAGCATTGTGGCGAGCGCAGGGAGCTCCTGAGAGCGGTTTGTGCCGAAAGAAGCCCGGGACCGGCACTTAGCTTCGGAGAGCTGCGTATCTGCGTCTTCTGCGTGTCTTGCTGCTCTACACTCAGCAAAAAGCTTTTCCACCATATTTTGCAAGGAGAAACTCTGCCAGGAAAGAAAACATCCAAAATCTTGTTCTAAAGCTTGCACGGGGGTCTGCAAAGAGTTTGGCAAGAATGAAAGGTAGTTGTCCAAAACTCGTTCTTTTCCAATAGAATAACCATGGAAAAGGCAGGAGAGTGGTAAAGTACTGTTTTCTCTAAGTCTGAAGGCTGCCCACACTGTGCCTGTGTGCTGCAGCTTGCATCTTCGCCTTTGGGAAGCTGCCGCTCGCCGATTCTCCCGGAGGCGAAGAAGCGGCTTCTTCGCACACAGAGCATTGTGGCGAGCGCAGGGAGCTCCTGAGAGCGGTTTGTGCCGAAAGAAGCCCGGGACCGGCACTTAGCTTCGGAGAGCTGCGTATCTGCGTCTTCTGCGTGTCTTGCCGCTCTACACTCAGCAAAAAGCTTTTCCACCATATCTTGCAAGGAGAAACTCTGCCAGGAAAGAAAACATCCAAAATCTTGTTCTAAAGCTTGCACGGAGGTCTGCAAAGAGTTTGGCAAGAATGAAAGGTAGTTGTGCAAAACTCGTTCTTTTCCAATAGAATAACCATGGAAAAGGCAGGAGAGTGGTAAAGTACTGTTTTCTCTAAGTCTGAATGCTGCCCACACTGTGCCTGTGTGCTGCAGCTTGCATCTTCGCCTTTGGGAAGCTGCCGCTCGCCGATTCTCCCGCAGGCGAAGAAGCGGCTTCTTCGCACACAGAGCATTGTGGCGAGCGCAGGGAGCTCCTGAGAGCGGTTTGTGCCGAAAGAAGCCCGGGACCGGCACTTAGCTTCGGAGAGCTGCGTATCGGCGTCTTCTGCGTGTCTTGCCGCTCTACACTCAGCAAAAAGCTTTTCCACCATATTTTGCAAGGAGAAACTCTGCCAGGAAAGAAAACATCCAAAATCTTGTTCTAAAGCTTGCACGGAGGTCTGCAAAGAGTTTGGCAAGAATGAAAGGTAGTTGTCCAAAACTCGTTCTTTTCCAATAGAATAACCATGGAAAAGGCAGGAGAGTGGTAAAGTACTGTTTTCTCTAAGTCTGAATGCTGCCCACACTGTGCCTGCGTGCTGCAGCTTGCATCTTCGCCTTTGGGAAGCTGCCGCTCGCCGATTCTCCCGGAGGCGAAGAAGCGGCTTCTTCGCACACAGAGCATTGTGGCGAGCGCAGGGAGCTCCTGAGAGCGGTTTGTGCCGAAAGAAGCCCGGGACCGGCACTTAGCTTCGGAGAGCTGCGTATCGGCGTCTTCTGCGTGTCTTGCCGCTCTACACTCAGGAAAAAGCTTTTCCACCATATTTTGCAAGGAGAAACTCTGCCAGGAAAGAAAACATCCAAAATCTTGTTCTAAAGCTTGCACGGAGGTCTGCAAAGAGTTTGGCAAGAATGAAAGGTAGTTGTCCAAAACTCGTTCTTTTCCAATAGAATAACCATGGAAAAGGCAGGAGAGTGGTAAAGTACTGTTTTCTCTAAGTCTGAATGCTGCCCACACTGTGCCTGCGTGCTGCAGCTTGCATCTTCGCCTTTGGGAAGCTGCCGCTCGCCGATTCTCCCGGAGGCGAAGAAGCGGCTTCTTCGCACACAGAGCATTGTGGCGAGCGCAGGGAGCTCCTGAGAGCGGTTTGTGCCGAAAGAAGCCCGGGACCGGCACTTAGCTTCGGAGAGCTGCGTATCTGCGTCTTCTGCGTGTCTTGCCGCTCTACACTCAGCAAAAAGCTTTTCCACCATATTTTGCAAGGAGAAACTCTGCCAGGAAAGAAAACATCCAAAATCTTGTTCTAAAGCTTGCACGGAGGTCTGCAAAGAGTTTGGCAAGAATGAAAGGTAGTTGTCCAAAACTCGTTCTTTTCCAATAGAATAACCATGGAAAAGGCAGGAGAGTGGTAAAGTACTGTTTTCTCTAAGTCTGAAGGCTGCCCACACTGTGCCTGTGTGCTGCAGCTTGCATCTTCGCCTTTGGGAAGCTGCCGCTCGCCGATTCTCCCGGAGGCGAAGAAGCGGCTTCTTCGCACACAGAGCATTGTGGCGAGCGCAGGGAGCTCCTGAGAGCGGTTTGTGCCGAAAGAAGCCCGGGACCGGCACTTAGCTTCGGAGAGCTGCGTATCGGCGTCTTCTGCGTGTCTTGCCGCTCTACACTCAGCAAAAAGCTTTTCCACCATATCTTGCAAGGAGAAACTCTGCCAGGAAAGAAAACATCCAAAATCTTGTTCTAAAGCTTGCACGGAGGTCTGCAAAGAGTTTGGCAAGAATGAAAGGTAGTTGTCCAAAACTCGTTCTTTTCCAATAGAATAACCATGGAAAAGGCAGGAGAGTGGTAAAGTACTGTTTTCTCTAAGTCTGAAGGCTGCCCACACTGTGCCAGTGTGCTGCAGCTTGCATCTTCGCCTTTGGGAAGCTGCCGCTCGCCGATTCTCCCGGAGGCGAAGAAGCGGCTTCTTCGCACACAGAGCATTGTGGCGAGCGCAGGGAGCTCCTGAGAGCGGTTTGTGCCGAAAGAAGCCCGGGACCGGCACTTAGCTTCGGAGAGCTGCGTATCTGCGTCTTCTGCGTGTCTTGCTGCTCTACACTCAGCCAAAAGCTTTTCCACCATATCTTGCAAGGAGAAACTCTGCCAGGAAAGAAAACATCCAAAATCTTGTTCTAAAGCTTGCACGGGGGTCTGCAAAGAGTTTGGCAAGAATGAAAGGTAGTTGTCCAAAACTCGTTCTTTTCCAATAGAATAACCATGGAAAAGGCAGGAGAGTGGTAAAGTACTGTTTTCTCTAAGTCTGAAGGCTGCCCACACTGTGCCTGTGTGCTGCAGCTTGCATCTTCGCCTTTGGGAAGCTGCCGCTCGCCGATTCTCCCGGAGGCCAAGAAGCGGCTTCTTCGCACACAGAGCATTGTGGCGAGCGCAGGGAGCTCCTGAGAGCGGTTTGTGCCGAAAGAAGCCCTGGACCGGCACTTAGCTTCGGAGAGCTGCGTATCGGCGTCTTCTGCGTGTCTTGCCGCTCTACACTCAGCAAAAAGCTTTTCCACCATATCTTGCAAGGAGAAACTCTGCCAGGAAAGAAAACATCCAAAATCTTGTTCTAAAGCTTGCACGGAGGTCTGCAAAGAGTTTGGCAAGAATGAAAGGTAGTTGTCCAAAACTCGTTCTTTTCCAATAGAATAACCATGGAAAAGGCAGGAGAGTGGTAAAGTACTGTTTTCTCTAAGTCTGAAGGCTGCCCACACTGTGCCTGTGTGCTGCAGCTTGCATCTTCGCCTTTGGGAAGCTGCCGCGCGCCGATTCTCCCGCAGGCGAAGAAGCGGCTTCTTCGCACACAGAGCATTGTGGCGAGCGCAGGGAGCTCCTGAGAGCGGTTTGTGCCGAAAGAAGCCCGGGACCGGCACTTAGCTTCGGAGAGCTGCGTATCTGCGTCTTCTGCGTGTCTTGCTGCTCTACACTCAGCCAAAAGCTTTTCCACCATATCTTGCAAGGAGAAACTCTGCCAGGAAAGAAAACATCCAAAATCTTGTTCTAAAGCTTGCACGGGGGTCTGCAAAGAGTTTGGCAAGAATGAAAGGTAGTTGTCCAAAACTCGTTCTTTTCCAATAGAATAACCATGGAAAAGGCAGGAGAGTGGTAAAGTACTGTTTTCTCTAAGTCTGAATGCTGCCCACACTGTGCCTGTGTGCTGCAGCTTGCATCTTCGCCTTTGGGAAGCTGCCGCTCGCCGATTCTCCCGGAGGCGAAGAAGCGGCTTCTTCGCACACAGAGCATTGTGGCGAGCGCAGGGAGCTCCTGAGAGCGGTTTGTGCCGAAAGAAGCCCGGGACCGGCACTTAGCTTCGGAGAGCTGCGTATCGGCGTCTTCTGCGTGTCTTGCCGCTCTACACTCAGCAAAAAGCTTTTCCACCATATTTTGCAAGGAGAAACTCTGCCAGGAAAGAAAACATCCAAAATCTTGTTCTAAAGCTTGCACGGAGGTCTGCAAAGAGTTTGGCAAGAATCAAAGGTAGTTGTCCAAAACTCGTTCTTTTCCAATAGAATAACCATGGAAAAGGCAGGAGAGTGGTAAAGTACTGTTTTCTCTAAGTCTGAAGGCTGCCCACACTGTGCCTGTGTGCTGCAGCTTGCATCTTCGCCTTTGAAAAGCTGCCGCTCGCCGATTCTCCCGGAGGCGAAGAAGCGGCTTCTTCGCACACAGAGCATTGTGGCGAGCGCAGGGAGCTCCTGAGAGCGGTTTGTGCCGAAAGAAGCCCGGGACCGGCACTTAGCTTCGGAGAGCTGCGTATCTGCGTCTTCTGCGTGTCTTGCCGCTCTACACTCAGCAAAAAGCTTTTCCACCATATCTTGCAAGGAGAAACTCTGCCAGGAAAGAAAACATCCAAAATCTTGTTCTAAAGCTTGCACGGAGGTCTGCAAAGCGTTTGGCAAGAATGAAAGGTAGTTGTCCAAAACTCGTTCTTTTGCAATAGAATAACCATGGAAAAGGCAGGAGAGTGGTAAAGTACTGGTTTCTCTAAGTCTGAAGGCTGCCCACACTGTGCCTGTGTGCTGCAGCTTGCATCTTCGCCTTTGGGAAGCTGCCGCTCGCCGATTCTCCCGGAGGCGAAGAAGCGGCTTCTTCGCACACAGAGCATTGTGGCGAGCGCAGGGAGCTCCTGAGAGCGGTTTGTGCCGAAAGAAGCCCGGGACCGGCACTTAGCTTCGGAGAGCTGCGTATCTGCGTCTTCTGCGTGTCTTGCCGCTCTACACTCAGCAAAAAGCTTTTCCAGCATATCTTGCAAGGAGAAACTCTGCCAGGAAAGAAAACATCCAAAATCTTGTTCTAAAGCTTGCACGGGGGTCTGCAAAGAGTTTGGCAAGAATGAAAGGTAGTTGTCCAAAACTCGTTCTTTTCCAATAGAATAACCATGGAAAAGGCAGGAGAGTGGTAAAGTACTGTTTTCTCTAAGTCTGAAGGCTGCCCACACTGTGCCTGTGTGCTGCAGCTTGCATCTTCGCCTTTGGGAAGCTGCCGCTCGCCGATTCTCCCGGAGGCGAAGAAGCGGCTTCTTCGCACACAGAGCATTGTGGCGAGCGCAGGGAGCTCCTGAGAGCGGTTTGTGCCGAAAGAAGCCCGGGACCGGCACTTAGCTTCGGAGAGCTGCGTATCGGCGTCTTCTGCGTGTCTTGCCGCTCTACACTCAGCAAAAAGCTTTTCCACCATATCTTGCAAGGAGAAACTCTGCCAGGAAAGAAAACATCCAAAATCTTGTTCTAAAGCTTGCACGGAGGTCTGCAAAGAGTTTGGCAAGAATGAAAGGTAGTTGTCCAAAACTCGTTCTTTTCCAATAGAATAACCATGGAAAAGGCAGGAGAGTGGTAAAGTACTGTTTTCTCTAAGTCTGAAGGCTGCCCACACTGTGCCTGTGTGCTGCAGCTTGCATCTTCGCCTTTGGGAAGCTGCCGCTCGCCGATTCTCCCGCAGGCGAAGAAGCGGCTTCTTCGCACACAGAGCATTGTGGCGAGCGCAGGGAGCTCCTGAGAGCGGTTTGTGCCGAAAGAAGCCCGGGACCGGCACTTAGCTTCGGAGAGCTGCGTATCGGCGTCTTCTGCGTGTCTTGCCGCTCTACACTCAGCAAAAAGCTTTTCCACCATATCTTGCAAGGAGAAACTCTGCCAGGAAAGAAAACATCCAAAATCTTGTTCTAAAGCTTGCACGGGGGTCTGCAAAGAGTTTGGCAAGAATCAAAGGTAGTTGTCCAAAACTCGTTCTTTTCCAATAGAATAACCATGGAAAAGGCAGGAGAGTGGTAAAGTACTGTTTTCTCTAAGTCTGAAGGCTGCCCACACTGTGCCTGTGTGCTGCAGCTTGCATCTTCGCCTTTGGGAAGCTGCCGCTCGCCGATTCTCCCGGAGGCGAAGAAGCGGCTTCTTCGCACACAGAGCATTGTGGCGAGCGCAGGGAGCTCCTGAGAGCGGTTTGTGCCGAAAGAAGCCCGGGACCGGCACTTAGCTTCGGAGAGCTGCGTATCTGCGTCTTCTGCGTGTCTTGCCGCTCTACACTCAGCAAAAAGCTTTTCCACCATATCTTGCAAGGAGAAACTCTGCCAGGAAAGAAAACATCCAAAATCTTGTTCTAAAGCTTGCACGGAGGTCTGCAAAGAGTTTGGCAAGAATGAAAGGTAGTTGTCCAAAACTCGTTCTTTTCCAATAGAATAACCATGGAAAAGGCAGGAGAGTGGTAAAGTACTGTTTTCTCTAAGTCTGAAGGCTGCCCACACTGTGCCTGTGTGCTGCAGCTTGCATCTTCGCCTTTGGGAAGCTGCCGCTCGCCGATTCTCCCGCAGGCCAAGAAGCGGCTTCTTCGCACACAGAGCATTGTGGCGAGCGCAGGGAGCTCCTGAGAGCGGTTTGTGCCGAAAGAAGCCCGGGACCGGCACTTAGCTTCGGAGAGCTGCGTATCTGCGTCTTCTGCGTGTCTTGCCGCTCTACACTCAGCAAAAAGCTTTTCCAGCATATCTTGCAAGGAGAAACTCTGCCAGGAAAGAAAACATCCAAAATCTTGTTCTAAAGCTTGCACGGGGGTCTGCAAAGAGTTTGGCAAGAATGAAAGGTAGTTGTCCAAAACTCGTTCTTTTCCAATAGAATAACCATGGAAAAGGCAGGAGAGTGGTAAAGTACTGTTTTCTCTAAGTCTGAAGGCTGCCCACACTGTGCCTGTGTGCTGCAGCTTGCATCTTCGCCTTTGGGAAGCTGCCGCTCGCCGATTCTCCCGGAGGCGAAGAAGCGGCTTCTTCGCACACAGAGCATTGTGGCGAGCGCAGGGAGCTCCTGAGAGCGGTTTGTGCCGAAAGAAGCCCGGGACCGGCACTTAGCTTCGGAGAGCTGCGTATCGGCGTCTTCTGCGTGTCTTGCCGCTCTACACTCAGCAAAAAGCTTTTCCACCATATCTTGCAAGGAGAAACTCTGCCAGGAAAGAAAACATCCAAAATCTTGTTCTAAAGCTTGCACGGAGGTCTGCAAAGAGTTTGGCAAGAATGAAAGGTAGTTGTCCAAAACTCGTTCTTTTCCAATAGAATAACCATGGAAAAGGCAGGAGAGTGGTAAAGTACTGTTTTCTCTAAGTCTGAAGGCTGCCCACACTGTGCCTGTGTGCTGCAGCTTGCATCTTCGCCTTTGGGAAGCTGCCGCTCGCCGATTCTCCCGCAGGCGAAGAAGCGGCTTCTTCGCACACAGAGCATTGTGGCGAGCGCAGGGAGCTCCTGAGAGCGGTTTGTGCCGAAAGAAGCCCGGGACCGGCACTTAGCTTCGGAGAGCTGCGTATCGGCGTCTTCTGCGTGTCTTGCCGCTCTACACTCAGCAAAAAGCTTTTCCAGCATATTTTGCAAGGAGAAACTCTGCCAGGAAAGAAAACATCCAAAATCTTGTTCTAAAGCTTGCACGGGGGTCTGCAAAGAGTTTGGCAAGAATGAAAGGTAGTTGTCCAAAACTCGTTCTTTTCCAATAGAATAACCATGGAAAAGGCAGGAGAGTGGTAAAGTACTGTTTTCTCTAAGTCTGAAGGCTGCCCACACTGTGCCTGTGTGCTGCAGCTTGCATCTTCGCCTTTGGGAAGCTGCCGCTCGCCGATTCTCCCGCAGGCGAAGAAGCGGCTTCTTCGCACACAGAGCATTGTGGCGAGCGCAGGGAGCTCCTGAGAGCGGTTTGTGCCGAAAGAAGCCCGGGACCGGCACTTAGCTTCGGAGAGCTGCGTATCTGCGTCTTCTGCGTGTCTTGCCGCTCTACACTCAGCAAAACTTTCCCAGCATATCTTGCAAGGAGAAACTCTGCCAGGAAAGAAAACATCCAAAATCTTGTTCTAAAGCTTGCACGGGGGTCTGCAAAGAGTTTGGCAAGAATGAAAGGTAGTTGTCCAAAACTCGTTCTTTTCCAATAGAATAACCATGGAAAAGGCAGGAGAGTGGTAAAGTACTGTTTTCTCTAAGTCTGAAGGCTGCCCACACTGTGCCTGTGTGCTGCAGCTTGCATCTTCGCCTTTGGGAAGCTGCCGCTCGCCGATTCTCCCGCAGGCGAAGACGCAGCTTCTTCGCACACAGAGCATTGTGGCGAGCGCAGGGAGCTCCTGAGAGCGGTTTGTGCCGAAAGAAGCCCGGGACCGGCACTTAGCTTCGGAGAGCTGCGTATCGGCGTCTTCTGCGTGTCTTGCCGCTCTACACTCAGCCAAAAGCTTTTCCACCATATTTTGCAAGGAGAAACTCTGCCAGGAAAGAAAACATCCAAAATCTTGTTCTAAAGCTTGCACGGAGGTCTGCAAAGAGTTTGGCAAGAATGAAAGGTAGTTGTCCAAAACTCGTTCTTTTCCAATAGAATAACCATGGAAAAGGCAGGAGAGTGGTAAAGTACTGTTTTCTCTAAGTCTGAAGGCTGCCCACACTGTGCCTGTGTGCTGCAGCTTGCATCTTCGCCTTTGGGAAGCTGCCGCTCGCCGATTCTCCCGGAGGCGAAGAAGCGGCTTCTTCGTACACAGAGCATTGTGGCGAGCGCAGGGAGCTCCTGAGAGCGGTTTGTGCCGAAAGAAGCCCGGGACCGGCACTTAGCTTCGGAGAGCTGCGTATCGGCGTCTTCTGCGTGTCTTGCCGCTCTACACTCAGCAAAAAGCTTTTCCACCATATCTTGCAAGGAGAAACTCTGCCAGGAAAGAAAACATCCAAAATCTTGTTCTAAAGCTTGCACGGAGGTCTGCAAAGAGTTTGGCAAGAATGAAAGGTAGTTGTCCAAAACTCGTTCTTTTCCAATAGAATAACCATGGAAAAGGCAGGAGAGTGGTAAAGTACTGTTTTCTCTAAGTCTGAAGGCTGCCCACACTGTGCCTGTGTGCTGCAGCTTGCATCTTCGCCTTTGGGAAGCTGCCGCTCGCCGATTCTCCCGGAGGCGAAGAAGCGGCTTCTTCGTACACAGAGCATTGTGGCGAGCGCAGGGAGCTCCTGAGAGCGGTTTGTGCCGAAAGAAGCCCGGGACCGGCACTTAGCTTCGGAGAGCTGCGTATCTGCGTCTTCTGCGTGTCTTGCCGCTCTACACTCAGCAAAAAGCTTTTCCACCATATCTTGCAAGGAGAAACTCTGCCAGGAAAGAAAACATCCAAAATCTTGTTCTAAAGCTTGCACGGGGGTCTGCAAAGAGTTTGGCAAGAATGAAAGGTAGTTGTCCAAAACTCGTTCTTTTCCAATAGAATAACCATGGAAAAGGCAGGAGAGTGGTAAAGTACTGTTTTCTCTAAGTCTGAAGGCTGCCCACACTGTGCCTGTGTGCTGCAGCTTGCATCTTCGCCTTTGGGAAGCTGCCGCTCGCCGATTCTCCCGGAGGCGAAGAAGCGGCTTCTTCGCACACAGAGCATTGTGGCGAGCGCAGGGAGCTCCTGAGAGCGGTTTGTGCCGAAAGAAGCCCGGGACCGGCACTTAGCTTCGGAGAGCTGCGTATCTGCGTCTTCTGCGTGTCTTGCCGCTCTACACTCAGCAAAAAGCTTTTCCACCATATCTTGCAAGGAGAAACTCTGCCAGGAAAGAAAACATCCAAAATCTTGTTCTAAAGCTTGCACGGAGGTCTGCAAAGAGTTTGGCAAGAATGAAAGGTAGTTGTCCAAAACTCGTTCTTTTCCAATAGAATAACCATGGAAAAGGCAGGAGAGTGGTAAAGTACTGTTTTCTCTAAGTCTGAATGCTGCCCACACTGTGCCTGTGTGCTGCAGCTTGCATCTTCGCCTTTGGGAAGCTGCCACTCGCCGATTCTCTCGCAGGCGAAGAAGCGGCTTCTTCGCACACAGAGCATTGTGGCGAGCGCAGGGAGCTCCTGAGAGCGGTTTGTGCCGAAAGAAGCCCGGGACCGGCACTTAGCTTCGGAGAGCTGCGTATCGGCGTCTTCTGCGTGTCTTGCCGCTCTACACTCAGCAAAAAGCTTTTCCACCATATCTTGCAAGGAGAAACTCTGCCAGGAAAGAAAACATCCAAAATCTTGTTCTAAAGCTTGCACGGAGGTCTGCAAAGAGTTTGGCAAGAATGAAAGGTAGTTGTCCAAAACTCGTTCTTTTCCAATAGAATAACCATGGAAAAGGCAGGAGAGTGGTAAAGTACTGTTTTCTCTAAGTCTGAAGGCTGCCCACACTGTGCCTGTGTGCTGCAGCTTGCATCTTCGCCTTTGGGAAGCTGCCGCTCGCCGATTCTCCCGGAGGCGAAGAAGCGGCTTCTTCGTACACAGAGCATTGTGGCGAGCGCAGGGAGCTCCTGAGAGCGGTTTGTGCCGAAAGAAGCCCGGGACCGGCACTTAGCTTCGGAGAGCTGCGTATCTGCGTCTTCTGCGTGTCTTGCCGCTCTACACTCAGCAAAAAGCTTTTCCACCATATCTTGCAAGGAGAAACTCTGCCAGGAAAGAAAACATCCAAAATCTTGTTCTAAAGCTTGCACGGGGGTCTGCAAAGAGTTTGGCAAGAATGAAAGGTAGTTGTCCAAAACTCGTTCTTTTCCAATAGAATAACCATGGAAAAGGCAGGAGAGTGGTAAAGTACTGTTTTCTCGAAGTCTGAAGGCTGCCCACACTGTGCCTGTGTGCTGCAGCTTGCATCTTCGCCTTTGGGAAGCTGCCGCTCGCCGATTCTCCCGGAGGCCAAGAAGCGGCTTCTTCGCACACAGAGCATTGTGGCGAGCGCAGGGAGCTCCTGAGAGCGGTTTGTGCCGAAAGAAGCCCGGGACCGGCACTTAGCTTCGGAGAGCTGCGTATCTGCGTCTTCTGCGTGTCTTGCCGCTCTACACTCAGCAAAAAGCTTTTCCACCATATCTTGCAAGGAGAAACTCTGCCAGGAAAGAAAACATCCAAAATCTTGTTCTAAAGCTTGCACGGAGGTCTGCAAAGAGTTTGGCAAGAATGAAAGGTAGTTGTCCAAAACTCGTTCTTTTCCAATAGAATAACCATGGAAAAGGCAGGAGAGTGGTAAAGTACTGTTTTCTCTAAGTCTGAATGCTGCCCACACTGTGCCTGTGTGCTGCAGCTTGCATCTTCGCCTTTGGGAAGCTGCCGCTCGCCGATTCTCCCGCAGGCGAAGAAGCGGCTTCTTCGCACACAGAGCATTGTGGCGAGCGCAGGGAGCTCCTGAGAGCGGTTTGTGCCGAAAGAAGCCCGGGACCGGCACTTAGCTTCGGAGAGCTGCGTATCGGCGTCTTCTGCGTGTCTTGCCGCTCTACACTCAGCAAAAAGCTTTTCCAGCATATTTTGCAAGGAGAAACTCTGCCAGGAAAGAAAACATCCAAAATCTTGTTCTAAAGCTTGCACGGGGGTCTGCAAAGAGTTTGGCAAGAATGAAAGGTAGTTGTCCAAAACTCGTTCTTTTCCAATAGAATAACCATGGAAAAGGCAGGAGAGTGGTAAAGTACTGTTTTCTCTAAGTCTGAAGGCTGCCCACACTGTGCCTGTGTGCTGCAGCTTGCATCTTCGCCTTTGGGAAGCTGCCGCTCGCCGATTCTCCCGGAGGCGAAGAAGCGGCTTCTTCGCACACAGAGCATTGTGGCGAGCGCAGGGAGCTCCTGAGAGCGGTTTGTGCCGAAAGAAGCCCGGGACCGGCACTTAGCTTCGGAGAGCTGCGTATCGGCGTCTTCTGCGTGTCTTGCCGCTCTACACTCAGCAAAAAGCTTTTCCACCATATTTTGCAAGGAGAAACTCTGCCAGGAAAGAAAACATCCAAAATCTTGTTCTAAAGCTTGCACGGAGGTCTGCAAAGAGTTTGGCAAGAATGAAAGGTAGTTGTCCAAAACTCGTTCTTTTCCAATAGAATAACCATGGAAAAGGCAGGAGAGTGGTAAAGTACTGTTTTCTCTAAGTCTGAAGGCTGCCCACACTGTGCCTGTGTGCTGCAGCTTGCATCTTCGCCTTTGGGAAGCTGCCGCTCGCCGATTCTCCCGGAGGCGAAGAAGCGGCTTCTTCGCACACAGAGCATTGTGGCGAGCGCAGGGAGCTCCTGAGAGCGGTTTGTACCGAAAGAAGCCCGGGACCGGCACTTAGCTTCGGAGAGCTGCGTATCTGCGTCTTCTGCGTGTCTTGCCGCTCTACACTCAGCCAAAAGCTTTTCCACCATATCTTGCAAGGAGAAACTCTGCCAGGAAAGAAAACATCCAAAATCTTGTTCTAAAGCTTGCACGGAGGTCTGCAAAGAGTTTGGCAAGAATGAAAGGTAGTTGTCCAAAACTCGTTCTTTTCCAATAGAATAACCATGGAAAAGGCAGGAGAGTGGTAAAGTACTGTTTTCTCTAAGTCTGAAGGCTGCCCACACTGTGCCTGTGTGCTGCAGCTTGCATCTTTGCCTTTGGGAAGCTGCCGCTCGCCGATTCTCCCGGAGGCCAAGAAGCGGCTTCTTCGCACACAGAGCATTGTGGCGAGCGCAGGGAGCTCCTGAGAGCGGTTTGTGCCGAAAGAAGCCCGGGACCGGCACTTAGCTTCGGAGAGCTGCGTATCTGCGTCTTCTGCGTGTCTTGCCGCTCTACACTCAGCAAAAAGCTTTTCCACCATATCTTGCAAGGAGAAACTCTGCCAGGAAAGAAAACATCCAAAATCTTGTTCTAAAGCTTGCACGGGGGTCTGCAAAGAGTTTGGCAAGAATGAAAGGTAGTTGTCCAAAACTCGTTCTTTTCCAATAGAATAACCATGGAAAAGGCAGGAGAGTGGTAAAGTACTGTTTTCTCTAAGTCTGAAGGCTGCCCACACTGTGCCTGTGTGCTGCAGCTTGCATCTTCGCCTTTGGGAAGCTGCCGCTCGCCGATTCTCCCGCAGGCGAAGACGCGGCTTCTTCGCACACAGAGCATTGTGGCGAGCGCAGGGAGCTCCTGAGAGCGGTTTGTGCCGAAAGAAGCCCGGGACCGGCACTTAGCTTCGGAGAGCTGCGTATCTGCGTCTTCTGCGTGTCTTGCCGCTCTACACTCAGCCAAAAGCTTTTCCACCATATCTTGCAAGGAGAAACTCTGCCAGGAAAGAAAACATCCAAAATCTTGTTCTAAAGCTTGCACGGGGGTCTGCAAAGAGTTTGGCAAGAATGAAAGGTAGTTGTCCAAAACTCGTTCTTTTCCAATAGAATAACCATGGAAAAGGCAGGAGAGTGGTAAAGTACTGTTTTCTCTAAGTCTGAAGGCTGCCCACACTGTGCCTGTGTGCTGCAGCTTGCATCTTCGCCTTTGGGAAGCTGCCGCTCGCCGATTCTCCCGCAGGCGAAGAAGCGGCTTCTTCGCACACAGAGCATTGTGGCGAGCGCAGGGAGCTCCTGAGAGCGGTTTGTGCCGAAAGAAGCCCGGGACCGGCACTTAGCTTCGGAGAGCTGCGTATCTGCGTCTTCTGCGTGTCTTGCCGCTCTACACTCAGCCAAAAGCTTTTCCACCATATTTTGCAAGGAGAAACTCTGCCAGGAAAGAAAACATCCAAAATCTTGTTCTAAAGCTTGCACGGAGGTCTGCAAAGAGTTTGGCAAGAATGAAAGGTAGTTGTCCAAATCTCGTTCTTTTCCAATAGAATAACCATGGAAAAGGCAGGAGAGTGGTAAAGTACTGTTTTCTCTAAGTCTGAAGGCTGCCCACACTGTGCCTGTGTGCTGCAGCTTGCATCTTCGCCTTTGGGAAGCTGCCGCTCGCCGATTCTCCCGGAGGCGAAGAAGCGGCTTCTTCGCACACAGAGCATTGTGGCGAGCGCAGGGAGCTCCTGAGAGCGGTTTGTGCCGAAAGAAGCCCGGGACCGGCACTTAGCTTCGGAGAGCTGCGTATCGGCGTCTTCTGCGTGTCTTGCCGCTCTACACTCAGCAAAAAGCTTTTCCACCATATCTTGCAAGGAGAAACTCTGCCAGGAAAGAAAACATCCAAAATCTTGTTCTAAAGCTTGCACGGAGGTCTGCAAAGAGTTTGGCAAGAATGAAAGGTAGTTGTCCAAAACTCGTTCTTTTCCAATAGAATAACCATGGAAAAGGCAGGAGAGTGGTAAAGTACTGTTTTCTCTAAGTCTGAATGCTGCCCACACTGTGCCTGTGTGCTGCAGCTTGCATCTTCGCCTTTGGGAAGCTGCCGCTCGCCGATTCTCCCGGAGGCGAAGAAGCGGCTTCTTCGCACACAGAGCATTGTGGCGAGCGCAGGGAGCTCCTGAGAGCGGTTTGTGCCGAAAGAAGCCCGGGACCGGCACTTAGCTTCGGAGAGCTGCGTATCTGCGTCTTCTGCGTGTCTTGCCGCTCTACACTCAGCAAAAAGCTTTTCCACCATATTTTGCAAGGAGAAACTCTGCCAGGAAAGAAAACATCCAAAATCTTGTTCTAAAGCTTGCACGGAGGTCTGCAAAGAGTTTGGCAAGAATGAAAGGTAGTTGTCCAAAACTCGTTCTTTTCCAATAGAATAACCATGGAAAAGGCAGGAGAGTGGTAAAGTACTGTTTTCTCTAAGTCTGAAGGCTGCCCACACTGTGCCTGTGTGCTGCAGCTTGCATCTTCGCCTTTGGGAAGCTGCCGCTCGCCGATTCTCCCGGAGGCGAAGAAGCGGCTTCTTCGCACACAGAGCATTGTGGCGAGCGCAGGGAGCTCCTGAGAGCGGTTTGTGCCGAAAGAAGCCCGGGACCGGCACTTAGCTTCGGAGAGCTGCGTATCTGCGTCTTCTGCGTGTCTTGCCGCTCTACACTCAGCCAAAAGCTTTTCCACCATATCTTGCAAGGAGAAACTCTGCCAGGAAAGAAAACATCCAAAATCTTGTTCTAAAGCTTGCACGGGGGTCTGCAAAGAGTTTGGCAAGAATCAAAGGTAGTTGTCCAAAACTCGTTCTTTTCCAATAGAATAACCATGGAAAAGGCAGGAGAGTGGTAAAGTACTGTTTTCTCTAAGTCTGAAGGCTGCCCACACTGTGCCTGTGTGCTGCAGCTTGCATCTTCGCCTTTGGGAAGCTGCCGCTCGCCGATTCTCCCGCAGGCGAAGAAGCGGCTTCTTCGCACACAGAGCATTGTGGCGAGCGCAGGGAGCTCCTGAGAGCGGTTTGTGCCGAAAGAAGCCCGGGACCGGCACTTAGCTTCGGAGAGCTGCGTATCTGCGTCTTCTGCGTGTCTTGTCGCTCTACACTCAGCAAAAAGCTTTCCCACCATATCTTGCAAGGAGAAACTCTGCCAGGAAAGAAAACATCCAAAATCTTGTTCTAAAGCTTGCACGGGGGTCTGCAAAGAGTTTGGCAAGAATGAAAGGTAGTTGTCCAAAACTCGTTCTTTTCCAATAGAATAACCATGGAAAAGGCAGGAGAGTGGTAAAGTACTGTTTTCTCTAAGTCTGAAGGCTGCCCACACTGTGCCTGTGTGCTGCAGCTTGCATCTTCGCCTTTGGGAAGCTGCCGCTCGCCGATTCTCCCGGAGGCGAAGAAGCGGCTTCTTCGCACACAGAGCATTGTGGCGAGCGCAGGGAGCTCCTGAGAGCGGTTTGTGCCGAAAGAAGCCCGGGACCGGCACTTAGCTTCGGAGAGCTGCGTATCTGCGTCTTCTGCGTGTCTTGCTGCTCTACACTCAGCAAAAAGCTTTTCCACCATATTTTGCAAGGAGAAACTCTGCCAGGAAAGAAAACATCCAAAATCTTGTTCTAAAGCTTGCACGGAGGTCTGCAAAGAGTTTGGCAAGAATGAAAGGTAGTTGTCCAAAAGTCGTTCTTTTCCAATAGAATAACCATGGAAAAGGCAGGAGAGTGGTAAAGTACTGTTTTCTCTAAGTCTGAAGGCTGCCCACACTGTGCCTGTGTGCTGCAGCTTGCATCTTCGCCTTTGGGAAGCTGCCGCTCGCCGATTCTCCCGGAGGCGAAGAAGCGGCTTCTTCGCACACAGAGCATTGTGGCGAGCGCAGGGAGCTCCTGAGAGCGGTTTGTGCCGAAAGAAGCCCGGGACCGGCACTTAGCTTCGGAGAGCTGCGTATCGGCGTCTTCTGCGTGTCTTGCCGCTCTACACTCAGCAAAAAGCTTTTCCAGCATATTTTGCAAGGAGAAACTCTGCCAGGAAAGAAAACATCCAAAATCTTGTTCTAAAGCTTGCACGGGGGTCTGCAAAGAGTTTGGCAAGAATGAAAGGTAGTTGTCCAAAACTCGTTCTTTTCCAATAGAATAACCATGGAAAAGGCAGGAGAGTGGTAAAGTACTGTTTTCTCTAAGTCTGAAGGCTGCCCACACTGTGCCTGTGTGCTGCAGCTTGCATCTTCGCCTTTGGGAAGCTGCCGCTCGCCGATTCTCCCGCAGGCGAAGACGCGGCTTCTTCGCACACAGAGCATTGTGGCGAGCGCAGGGAGCTCCTGAGAGCGGTTTGTGCCGAAAGAAGCCCGGGACCGGCACTTAGCTTCGGAGAGCTGCGTATCTGCGTCTTCTGCGTGTCTTGCCGCTCTACACTCAGCAAAAAGCTTTCCCACCATATTTTGCAAGGAGAAACTCTGCCAGGAAAGAAAACATCCAAAATCTTGTTCTAAAGCTTGCACGGAGGTCTGCAAAGAGTTTGGCAAGAATGAAAGGTAGTTGTCCAAAACTCGTTCTTTTCCAATAGAATAACCATGGAAAAGGCAGGAGAGTGGTAAAGTACTGTTTTCTCTAAGTCTGAAGGCTGCCCACACTGTGCCTGTGTGCTGCAGCTTGCATCTTCGCCTTTGGGAAGCTGCCGCTCGCCGATTCTCCCGGAGGCGAAGAAGCGGCTTCTTCGCACACAGAGCATTGTGGCGAGCGCAGGGAGCTCCTGAGAGCGGTTTGTGCCGAAAGAAGCCCGGGACCGGCACTTAGCTTCGGAGAGCTGCGTATCTGCGTCTTCTGCGTGTCTTGCCGCTCTACACTCAGCAAAAAGCTTTTCCACCATATCTTGCAAGGAGAAACTCTGCCAGGAAAGAAAACATCCAAAATCTTGTTCTAAAGCTTGCACGGAGGTCTGCAAAGAGTTTGGCAAGAATGAAAGGTAGTTGTCCAAAACTCGTTCTTTTCCAATAGAATAACCATGGAAAAGGCAGGAGAGTGGTAAAGTACTGTTTTCTCTAAGTCTGAATGCTGCCCACACTGTGCCTGTGTGCTGCAGCTTGCATCTTCGCCTTTGGGAAGCTGCCGCTCGCCGATTCTCCCGGATGCAAAGAAGCGGCTTCTTCGCACACAGAGCATTGTGGCGAGCGCGGGGAGCTCCTGAGAGCGGTTTGTGCCGAAAGAAGCCCGGGACCGGCACTTAGCTTCGGAGAGCTGCGTATCTGCGTCTTCTGCGTGTCTTGCTGCTCTACACTCAGCAAAAAGCTTTTCCACCATATTTTGCAAGGAGAAACTCTGCCAGGAAAGAAAACATCCAAAATCTTGTTCTAAAGCTTGCACGGAGGTCTGCAAAGAGTTTGGCAAGAATGAAAGGTAGTTGTCCAAAACTCGTTCTTTTCCAATAGAATAACCATGGAAAAGGCAGGAGAGTGGTAAAGTACTGTTTTCTCTAAGTCTGAAGGCTGCCCACACTGTGCCTGTGTGCTGCAGCTTGCATCTCCGCCTTTGGCAAGCTGCCGCTCGCCGATTCTCCCGCAGGCGAAGAAGCGGCTTCTTCGCACACAGAGCATTGTGGCGAGCGCAGGGAGCTCCTGAGAGCGGTTTGTGCCGAAAGAAGCCCGGGACCGGCACTTAGCTTCGGAGAGCTGCGTATCGGCGTCTTCTGCGTGTCTTGCCGCTCTACACTCAGCCAAAAGCTTTTCCACCATATTTTGCAAGGAGAAACTCTGCCAGGAAAGAAAACATCCAAAATCTTGTTCTAAAGCTTGCACGGAGGTCTGCAAAGAGTTTGGCAAGAATGAAAGGTAGTTGTCCAAAACTCGTTCTTTTCCAATAGAATAACCATGGAAAAGGCAGGAGAGTGGTAAAGTACTGTTTTCTCTAAGTCTGAAGGCTGCCCACACTGTGCCTGTGTGCTGCAGCTTGCATCTTCGCCTTTGGGAAGCTGCCGCTCGCCGATTCTCCCGCAGGCGAAGAAGCGGCTTCTTCGCACACAGAGCATTGTGGCGAGCGCAGGGAGCTCCTGAGAGCGGTTTGTGCCGAAAGAAGCCCGGGACCGGCACTTAGCTTCGGAGAGCTGCGTATCGGCGTCTTCTGCGTGTCTTGCCGCTCTACACTCAGCAAAAAGCTTTTCCACCATATCTTGCAAGGAGAAACTCTGCCAGGAAAGAAAACATCCAAAATCTTGTTCTAAAGCTTGCACGGGGGTCTGCAAAGAGTTTGGCAAGAATGAAAGGTAGTTGTCCAAAACTCGTTCTTTTCCAATAGAATAACCATGGAAAAGGCAGGAGAGTGGTAAAGTACTGTTTTCTCTAAGTCTGAAGGCTGCCCACACTGTGCCTGTGTGCTGCAGCTTGCATCTTCGCCTTTGGGAAGCTGCCGCTCGCCGATTCTCCCGCAGGCGAAGACGCGGCTTCTTCGCACACAGAGCATTGTGGCGAGCGCAGGGAGCTCCTGAGAGCGGTTTGTGCCGAAAGAAGCCCGGGACCGGCACTTAGCTTCGGAGAGCTGCGTATCTGCGTCTTCTGCGTGTCTTGCCGCTCTACACTCAGCAAAAAGCTTTCCCACCATATTTTGCAAGGAGAAACTCTGCCAGGAAAGAAAACATCCAAAATCTTGTTCTAAAGCTTGCACGGAGGTCTGCAAAGAGTTTGGCAAGAATGAAAGGTAGTTGTCCAAAACTCGTTCTTTTCCAATAGAATAACCATGGAAAAGGCAGGAGAGTGGTAAAGTACTGTTTTCTCTAAGTCTGAAGGCTGCCCACACTGTGCCTGTGTGCTGCAGCTTGCATCTTCGCCTTTGGGAAGCTGCCGCTCATCGATTCTCCCGCAGGCCAAGAAGCAGCTTCTTCGCACACAGAGCATTGTGGCGAGTGCAGGGAGCTCCTGAGAGCGGTTTGTGCCGAAAGAAGCCCGGGACCGGCACTTAGCTTCGGAGAGCTGCGTATCTGCGTCTTCTGCGTGTCTTGCCGCTCTACACTCAGCAAAAAGCTTTTCCACCATATCTTGCAAGGAGAAACTCTGCCAGGAAAGAAAACATCCAAAATCTTGTTCTAAAGCTTGCACGGAGGTCTGCAAAGAGTTTGGCAAGAATGAAAGGTAGTTGTCCAAAACTCGTTCTTTTCCAATAGAATAACCATGGAAAAGGCAGGAGAGTGGTAAAGTACTGTTTTCTCTAAGTCTGAAGGCTGCCCACACTGTGCCTGTGTGCTGCAGCTTGCATCTTCGCCTTTGGGAAGCTGCCGCTCGCCGATTCTCCCGGAGGCGAAGAAGCGGCTTCTTCGCACACAGAGCATTGTGGCGAGCGCAGGGAGCTCCTGAGAGCGGTTTGTGCCGAAAGAAGCCCGGGACCGGCACTTAGCTTCGGAGAGCTGCGTATCTGCGTCTTCTGCGTGTCTTGCTGCTCTACACTCAGCCAAAAGCTTTTCCACCATATTTTGCAAGGAGAAACTCTGCCAGGAAAGAAAACATCCAAAATCTTGTTCTAAAGCTTGCACGGAGGTCTGCAAAGAGTTTGGCAAGAATGAAAGGTAGTTGTCCAAAACTCGTTCTTTTCCAATAGAATAACCATGGAAAAGGCAGGAGAGTGGTAAAGTACTGTTTTCTCTAAGTCTGAAGGCTGCCCACACTGTGCCTGTGTGCTGCAGCTTGCATCTTCGCCTTTGGGAAGCTGCCGCTCGCCGATTCTCCAGGAGGCGAAGAAGCGGCTTCTTCGCACACAGAGCATTGTGGCGAGCGCAGGGAGCTCCTGAGAGCGGTTTGTGCCGAAAGAAGCCCGGGACCGGCACTTAGCTTCGGAGAGCTGCGTATCTGCGTCTTCTGCGTGTCTTGCTGCTCTACACTCAGCAAAAAGCTTTTCCACCATATTTTGCAAGGAGAAACTCTGCCAGGAAAGAAAACATCCAAAATCTTGTTCTAAAGCTTGCACGGGGGTCTGCAAAGAGTTTGGCAAGAATGAAAGGTAGTTGTCCAAAACTCGTTCTTTTCCAATAGAATAACCATGGAAAAGGCAGGAGAGTGGTAAAGTACTGTTTTCTCTAAGTCTGAATGCTGCCCACACTGTGCCTGTGTGCTGCAGCTTGCATCTTCGCCTTTGGGAAGCTGCCGCTCGCCGATTCTCCCGGAGGCGAAGAAGCGGCTTCTTCGCACACAGAGCATTGTGGCGAGCGCAGGGAGCTCCTGAGAGCGGTTTGTGCCGAAAGAAGCCCGGGACCGGCACTTAGCTTCGGAGAGCTGCGTATCGGCGTCTTCTGCGTGTCTTGCCGCTCTACACTCAGCAAAAAGCTTTTCCAGCATATTTTGCAAGGAGAAACTCTGCCAGGAAAGAAAACATCCAAAATCTTGTTCTAAAGCTTGCACGGGGGTCTGCAAAGAGTTTGGCAAGAATGAAAGGTAGTTGTCCAAAACTCGTTCTTTTCCAATAGAATAACCATGGAAAAGGCAGGAGAGTGGTAAAGTACTGTTTTCTCTAAGTCTGAAGGCTGCCCACACTGTGCCTGTGTGCTGCAGCTTGCATCTTCGCCTTTGGGAAGCTGCCGCTCGCCGATTCTCCCGGAGGCGAAGAAGCGGCTTCTTCGCACACAGAGCATTGTGGCGAGCGCAGGGAGCTCCTGAGAGCGGTTTGTGCCGAAAGAAGCCCGGGACCGGCACTTAGCTTCGGAGAGCTGCGTATCTGCGTCTTCTGCGTGTCTTGCCGCTCTACACTCAGCCAAAAGCTTTTCCACCATATCTTGCAAGGAGAAACTCTGCCAGGAAAGAAAACATCCAAAATCTTGTTCTAAAGCTTGCATGGGGGTCTGCAAAGAGTTTGGCAAGAATGAAAGGTAGTTGTGCAAAACTCGTTCTTTTCCAATAGAATAACCATGGAAAAGGCAGGAGAGTGGTAAAGTACTGTTTTCTCTAAGTCTGAAGGCTGCCCACACTGTGCCTGTGTGCTGCAGCTTGCATCTTCGCCTTTGGGAAGCTGCCGCTCGCCAATTCTCCCGGAGGCGAAGAAGCGGCTTCTTCGCACACAGAGCATTGTGGCGAGCGCAGGGAGCTCCTGAGAGCGGTTTGTGCCGAAAGAAGCCCGGGACCGGCACTTAGCTTCGGAGAGCTGCGTATCTGCGTCTTCTGCGTGTCTTGCCGCTCTACACTCAGCAAAAAGCTTTTCCACCATATCTTGCAAGGAGAAACTCTGCCAGGAAAGAAAACATCCAAAATCTTGTTCTAAAGCTTGCACGGAGGTCTGCAAAGAGTTTGGCAAGAATGAAAGGTAGTTGTCCAAAACTCGTTCTTTTCCAATAGAATAACCATGGAAAAGGCAGGAGAGTGGTAAAGTACTGTTTTCTCTAAGTCTGAAGGCTGCCCACACTGTGCCTGTGTGCTGCAGCTTGCATCTTCGCCTTTGGGAAGCTGCCGCTCGCCGATTCTCCCGGAGGCGAAGAAGCGGCTTCTTCGCACACAGAGCATTGTGGCGAGCGCAGGGAGCTCCTGAGAGCGGTTTGTGCCGAAAGAAGCCCGGGACCGGCACTTAGCTTCGGAGAGCTGCGTATCGGCGTCTTCTGCGTGTCTTGCCGCTCTACACTCAGCAAAAAGCTTTTCCACCATATTTTGCAAGGAGAAACTCTGCCAGGAAAGAAAACATCCAAAATCTTGTTCTAAAGCTTGCACGGGGGTCTGCAAAGAGTTTGGCAAGAATGAAAGGTAGTTGTCCAAAACTCGTTCTTTTCCAATAGAATAACCATGGAAAAGGCAGGAGAGTGGTAAAGTACTGTTTTCTCTAAGTCTGAAGGCTGCCCACACTGTGCCTGTGTGCTGCAGCTTGCATCTTCGCCTTTGGGAAGCTGCCGCTCGCCGATTCTCCCGGAGGCGAAGAAGCGGCTTCTTCGCACACAGAGCATTGTGGCGAGCGCAGGGAGCTCCTGAGAGCGGTTTGTGCCGAAAGAAGCCCGGGACCGGCACTTAGCTTCGGAGAGCTGCGTATCTGCGTCTTCTGCGTGTCTTGCCGCTCTACACTCAGCAAAAAGCTTTTCCACCATATCTTGCAAGGAGAAACTCTGCCAGGAAAGAAAACATCCAAAATCTTGTTCTAAAGCTTGCACGGAGGTCTGCAAAGAGTTTGGCAAGAATGAAAGGTAGTTGTCCAAAACTCGTTCTTTTCCAATAGAATAACCATGGAAAAGGCAGGAGAGTGGTAAAGTACTGTTTTCTCTAAGTCTGAAGGCTGCCCACACTGTGCCTGTGTGCTGCAGCTTGCATCTTCGCCTTTGGGAAGCTGCCGCTCGCCGATTCTCCCGGAGGCGAAGAAGCGGCTTCTTTGCACACAGAGCATTGTGGCGAGCGCAGGGAGCTCCTGAGAGCGGTTTGTGCCGAAAGAAGCCCGGGACCGGCACTTAGCTTCGGAGAGCTGCGTATCTGCGTCTTCTGCGTGTCTTGCCGCTCTACACTCAGCCAAAAGCTTTTCCACCATATCTTGCAAGGAGAAACTCTGCCAGGAAAGAAAACATCCAAAATCTTGTTCTAAAGCTTGCACGGGGGTCTGCAAAGAGTTTGGCAAGAATGAAAGGTAGTTGTGCAAAACTCGTTCTTTTCCAATAGAATAACCATGGAAAAGGCAGGAGAGTGGTAAAGTACTGTTTTCTCTAAGTCTGAAGGCTGCCCACACTGTGCCTGTGTGCTGCAGCTTGCATCTTCGCCTTTGGGAAGCTGCCGCTCGCCGATTCTCCCGGAGGCGAAGAAGCGGCTTCTTCGCACACAGAGCATTGTGGCGAGCGCAGGGAGCTCCTGAGAGCGGTTTGTGCCGAAAGAAGCCCGGGACCGGCACTTAGCTTCGGAGAGCTGCGTATCTGCGTCTTCTGCGTGTCTTGCTGCTCTACACTCAGCCAAAAGCTTTTCCACCATATTTTGCAAGGAGAAACTCTGCCAGGAAAGAAAACATCCAAAATCTTATTCTAAAGCTTGCACGGAGGTCTGCAAAGAGTTTGGCAAGAATGAAAGGTAGTTGTCCAAAACTCGTTCTTTTCCAATAGAATAACCATGGAAAAGGCAGGAGAGTGGTAAAGTACTGTTTTCTCTAAGTCTGAAGGCTGCCCACACTGTGCCTGTGTGCTGCAGCTTGCATCTTCGCCTTTGGGAAGCTGCCGCTCGCCGATTCTCCCGGAGGCGAAGAAGCGGCTTCTTCGCACACAGAGCATTGTGGCGAGCGCAGGGAGCTCCTGAGAGCGGTTTGTGCCGAAAGAAGCCCGGGACCGGCACTTAGCTTCGGAGAGCTGCGTATCTGCGTCTTCTGCGTGTCTTGCTGCTCTACACTCAGCAAAAAGCTTTTCCACCATATTTTGCAAGGAGAAACTCTGCCAGGAAAGAAAACATCCAAAATCTTGTTCTAAAGCTTGCACGGGGGTCTGCAAAGAGTTTGGCAAGAATGAAAGGTAGTTGTCCAAAACTCGTTCTTTTCCAATAGAATAACCATGGAAAAGGCAGGAGAGTGGTAAAGTACTGTTTTCTCTAAGTCTGAATGCTGCCCACACTGTGCCTGTGTGCTGCAGCTTGCATCTTCGCCTTTGGGAAGCTGCCGCTCGCCGATTCTCCCGGAGGCGAAGAAGCGGCTTCTTCGCACACAGAGCATTGTGGCGAGCGCAGGGAGCTCCTGAGAGCGGTTTGTGCCGAAAGAAGCCCGGGACCGGCACTTAGCTTCGGAGAGCTGCGTATCGGCGTCTTCTGCGTGTCTTGCCGCTCTACACTCAGCAAAAAGCTTTTCCAGCATATTTTGCAAGGAGAAACTCTGCCAGGAAAGAAAACATCCAAAATCTTGTTCTAAAGCTTGCACGGGGGTCTGCAAAGAGTTTGGCAAGAATGAAAGGTAGTTGTCCAAAACTCGTTCTTTTCCAATAGAATAACCATGGAAAAGGCAGGAGAGTGGTAAAGTACTGTTTTCTCTAAGTCTGAAGGCTGCCCACACTGTGCCTGTGTGCTGCAGCTTGCATCTTCGCCTTTGGGAAGCTGCCGCTCGCCGATTCTCCCGGAGGCGAAGAAGCGGCTTCTTCGCACACAGAGCATTGTGGCGAGCGCAGGGAGCTCCTGAGAGCGGTTTGTGCCGAAAGAAGCCCGGGACCGGCACTTAGCTTCGGAGAGCTGCGTATCTGCGTCTTCTGCGTGTCTTGCCGCTCTACACTCAGCCAAAAGCTTTTCCACCATATCTTGCAAGGAGAAACTCTGCCAGGAAAGAAAACATCCAAAATCTTGTTCTAAAGCTTGCACGGGGGTCTGCAAAGAGTTTGGCAAGAATGAAAGGTAGTTGTGCAAAACTCGTTCTTTTCCAATAGAATAACCATGGAAAAGGCAGGAGAGTGGTAAAGTACTGTTTTCTCTAAGTCTGAAGGCTGCCCACACTGTGCCTGTGTGCTGCAGCTTGCATCTTCGCCTTTGGGAAGCTGCCGCTCGCCGATTCTCCCGGAGGCGAAGAAGCGGCTTCTTCGCACACAGAGCATTGTGGCGAGCGCAGGGAGCTCCTGAGAGCGGTTTGTGCCGAAAGAAGCCCGGGACCGGCACTTAGCTTCGGAGAGCTGCGTATCTGCGTCTTCTGCGTGTCTTGCCGCTCTACACTCAGCAAAAAGCTTTTCCACCATATCTTGCAAGGAGAAACTCTGCCAGGAAAGAAAACATCCAAAATCTTGTTCTAAAGCTTGCACGGAGGTCTGCAAAGAGTTTGGCAAGAATGAAAGGTAGTTGTCCAAAACTCGTTCTTTTCCAATAGAATAACCATGGAAAAGGCAGGAGAGTGGTAAAGTACTGTTTTCTCTAAGTCTGAAGGCTGCCCACACTGTGCCTGTGTGCTGCAGCTTGCATCTTCGCCTTTGGGAAGCTGCCGCTCGCCGATTCTCCCGGAGGCGAAGAAGCGGCTTCTTCGCACACAGAGCATTGTGGCGAGCGCAGGGAGCTCCTGAGAGCGGTTTGTGCCGAAAGAAGCCCGGGACCGGCACTTAGCTTCGGAGAGCTGCGTATCGGCGTCTTCTGCGTGTCTTGCCGCTCTACACTCAGCAAAAAGCTTTTCCACCATATTTTGCAAGGAGAAACTCTGCCAGGAAAGAAAACATCCAAAATCTTGTTCTAAAGCTTGCACGGGGGTCTGCAAAGAGTTTGGCAAGAATGAAAGGTAGTTGTCCAAAACTCGTTCTTTTCCAATAGAATAACCATGGAAAAGGCAGGAGAGTGGTAAAGTACTGTTTTCTCTAAGTCTGAAGGCTGCCCACACTGTGCCTGTGTGCTGCAGCTTGCATCTTCGCCTTTGGGAAGCTGCCGCTCGCCGATTCTCCCGGAGGCGAAGAAGCGGCTTCTTCGCACACAGAGCATTGTGGCGAGCGCAGGGAGCTCCTGAGAGCGGTTTGTGCCGAAAGAAGCCCGGGACCGGCACTTAGCTTCGGAGAGCTGCGTATCTGCGTCTTCTGCGTGTCTTGCCGCTCTACACTCAGCAAAAAGCTTTTCCACCATATCTTGCAAGGAGAAACTCTGCCAGGAAAGAAAACATCCAAAATCTTGTTCTAAAGCTTGCACGGAGGTCTGCAAAGAGTTTGGCAAGAATGAAAGGTAGTTGTCCAAAACTCGTTCTTTTCCAATAGAATAACCATGGAAAAGGCAGGAGAGTGGTAAAGTACTGTTTTCTCTAAGTCTGAAGGCTGCCCACACTGTGCCTGTGTGCTGCAGCTTGCATCTTCGCCTTTGGGAAGCTGCCGCTCGCCGATTCTCCCGGAGGCGAAGAAGCGGCTTCTTCGCACACAGAGCATTGTGGCGAGCGCAGGGAGCTCCTGAGAGCGGTTTGTGCCGAAAGAAGCCCGGGACCGGCACTTAGCTTCGGAGAGCTGCGTATCTGCGTCTTCTGTGTGTCTTGCCGCTCTACACTCAGCCAAAAGCTTTTCCACCATATCTTGCAAGGAGAAACTCTGCCAGGAAAGAAAACATCCAAAATCTTGTTCTAAAGCTTGCACGGGGGTCTGCAAAGAGTTTGGCAAGAATGAAAGGTAGTTGTGCAAAACTCGTTCTTTTCCAATAGAATAACCATGGAAAAGGCAGGAGAGTGGTAAAGTACTGTTTTCTCTAAGTCTGAAGGCTGCCCACACTGTGCCTGTGTGCTGCAGCTTGCATCTTCGCCTTTGGGAAGCTGCCGCTCGCCGATTCTCCCGGAGGCGAAGAAGCGGCTTCTTCGCACACAGAGCATTGTGGCGAGCGCAGGGAGCTCCTGAGAGCGGTTTGTGCCGAAAGAAGCCCGGGACCGGCACTTAGCTTCGGAGAGCTGCGTATCTGCGTCTTCTGCGTGTCTTGCCGCTCTACACTCAGCAAAAAGCTTTTCCACCATATCTTGCAAGGAGAAACTCTGCCAGGAAAGAAAACATCCAAAATCTTGTTCTAAAGCTTGCACGGAGGTCTGCAAAGAGTTTGGCAAGAATGAAAGGTAGTTGTCCAAAACTCGTTCTTTTCCAATAGAATAACCATGGAAAAGGCAGGAGAGTGGTAAAGTACTGTTTTCTCTAAGTCTGAAGGCTGCCCACACTGTGCCTGTGTGCTGCAGCTTGCATCTTTGCCTTTGGGAAGCTGCCGCTCGCCGATTCTCCCGGAGGCGAAGAAGCGGCTTCTTCGCACACAGAGCATTGTGGCGAGCGCAGGGAGCTCCTGAGAGCGGTTTGTGCCGAAAGAAGCCCGGGACCGGCACTTAGCTTCGGAGAGCTGCGTATCGGCGTCTTCTGCGTGTCTTGCCGCTCTACACTCAGCAAAAAGCTTTTCCACCATATTTTGCAAGGAGAAACTCTGCCAGGAAAGAAAACATCCAAAATCTTGTTCTAAAGCTTGCACGGGGGTCTGCAAAGAGTTTGGCAAGAATGAAAGGTAGTTGTCCAAAACTCGTTCTTTTCCAATAGAATAACCATGGAAAAGGCAGGAGAGTGGTAAAGTACTGTTTTCTCTAAGTCTGAAGGCTGCCCACACTGTGCCTGTGTGCTGCAGCTTGCATCTTCGCCTTTGGGAAGCTGCCGCTCGCCGATTCTCCCGGAGGCGAAGAAGCGGCTTCTTCGCACACAGAGCATTGTGGCGAGCGCAGGGAGCTCCTGAGAGCGGTTTGTGCCGAAAGAAGCCCGGGACCGGCACTTAGCTTCGGAGAGCTGCGTATCTGCGTCTTCTGCGTGTCTTGCCGCTCTACACTCAGCAAAAAGCTTTTCCACCATATCTTGCAAGGAGAAACTCTGCCAGGAAAGAAAACATCCAAAATCTTGTTCTAAAGCTTGCACGGAGGTCTGCAAAGAGTTTGGCAAGAATGAAAGGTAGTTGTCCAAAACTCGTTCTTTTCCAATAGAATAACCATGGAAAAGGCAGGAGAGTGGTAAAGTACTGTTTTCTCTAAGTCTGAATGCTGCCCACACTGTGCCTGTGTGCTGCAGCTTGCATCTTCGCCTTTGGGAAGCTGCCGCTCGCCGATTCTCCCGGAGGAGAAGAAGCGGCTTCTTCGCACACAGAGCATTGTGGCGAGCGCAGGGAGCTCCTGAGAGCGGTTTGTGCCGAAAGAAGCCCGGGACCGGCACTTAGCTTCGGAGAGCTGCGTATCTGCGTCTTCTGCGTGTCTTGCCGCTCTACACTCAGCAAAAAGCTTTTCCACCATATCTTGCAAGGAGAAACTCTGCCAGGAAAGAAAACATCCAAAATCTTGTTCTAAAGCTTGCACGGAGGTCTGCAAAGAGTTTGGCAAGAATGAAAGGTAGTTGTCCAAAACTCGTTCTTTTCCAATAGAATAACCATGGAAAAGGCAGGAGAGTGGTAAAGTACTGTTTTCTCTAAGTCTGAAGGCTGCCCACACTGTGCCTGTGTGCTGCAGCTTGCATCTTCGCCTTTGGGAAGCTGCCGCTCGCCGATTCTCCCGCAGGCGAAGAAGCGGCTTCTTCGCACACAGAGCATTGTGGCGAGCGCAGGGAGCTCCTGAGAGCGGTTTGTGCCGAAAGAAGCCCGGGACCGGCACTTAGCTTCGGAGAGCTGCGTATCTGCGTCTTCTGCGTGTCTTGCCGCTCTACACTCAGCAAAAAGCTTTTCCACCATATCTTGCAAGGAGAAACTCTGCCAGGAAAGAAAACATCCAAAATCTTGTTCTAAAGCTTGCACGGGGGTCTGCAAAGAGTTTGGCAAGAATGAAAGGTAGTTGTCCAAAACTCGTTCTTTTCCAATAGAATAACCATGGAAAAGGCAGGAGAGTGGTAAAGTACTGTTTTCTCTAAGTCTGAAGGCTGCCCACACTGTGCCTGTGTGCTGCAGCTTGCATCTTCGCCTTTGGGAAGCTGCCGCTCGCCGATTCTCCCGCAGGCGAAGAAGCGGCTTCTTCGCACACAGAGCATTGTGGCGAGCGCAGGGAGCTCCTGAGAGCGGTTTGTGCCGAAAGAAGCCCGGGACCGGCACTTAGCTTCGGAGAGCTGCGTATCTGCGTCTTCTGCGTGTCTTGCCGCTCTACACTCAGCAAAAAGCTTTTCCACCATATCTTGCAAGGAGAAACTCTGCCAGGAAAGAAAACATCCAAAATCTTGTTCTAAAGCTTGCACGGAGGTCTGCAAAGAGTTTGGCAAGAATGAAAGGTAGTTGTCCAAAACTCGTTCTTTTGCAATAGAATAACCATGGAAAAGGCAGGAGAGTGGTAAAGTACTGTTTTCTCTAAGTCTGAATGCTGCCCACACTGTGCCTGTGTGCTGCAGCTTGCATCTTCGCCTTTGGGAAGCTGCCGCTCGCCGATTCTCCCGGATGCAAAGAAGCGGCTTCTTCGCACACAGAGCATTGTGGCGAGCGCGGGGAGCTCCTGAGAGCGGTTTGTGCCGAAAGAAGCCCGGGACCGGCACTTAGCTTCGGAGAGCTGCGTATCTGCGTCTTCTGCGTGTCTTGCTGCTCTACACTCAGCAAAAAGCTTTTCCACCATATTTTGCAAGGAGAAACTCTGCCAGGAAAGAAAACATCCAAAATCTTGTTCTAAAGCTTGCACGGAGGTCTGCAAAGAGTTTGGCAAGAATGAAAGGTAGTTGTCCAAAACTCGTTCTTTTCCAATAGAATAACCATGGAAAAGGCAGGAGAGTGGTAAAGTACTGTTTTCTCTAAGTCTGAAGGCTGCCCACACTGTGCCTGTGTGCTGCAGCTTGCATCTCCGCCTTTGGCAAGCTGCCGCTCGCCGATTCTCCCGGAGGCGAAGAAGCGGCTTCTTCGCACACAGAGCATTGTGGCGAGCGCAGGGAGCTCCTGAGAGCGGTTTGTGCCGAAAGAAGCCCGGGACCGGCACTTAGCTTCGGAGAGCTGCGTATCGGCGTCTTCTGCGTGTCTTGCCGCTCTACACTCAGCCAAAAGCTTTTCCACCATATTTTGCAAGGAGAAACTCTGCCAGGAAAGAAAACATCCAAAATCTTGTTCTAAAGCTTGCACGGAGGTCTGCAAAGAGTTTGGCAAGAATGAAAGGTAGTTGTCCAAAACTCGTTCTTTTCCAATAGAATAACCATGGAAAAGGCAGGAGAGTGGTAAAGTACTGTTTTCTCTAAGTCTGAAGGCTGCCCACACTGTGCCTGTGTGCTGCAGCTTGCATCTTCGCCTTTGGGAAGCTGCCGCTCGCCGATTCTCCAGGAGGCGAAGAAGCGGCTTCTTCGCACACAGAGCATTGTGGCGAGCGCAGGGAGCTCCTGAGAGCGGTTTGTGCCGAAAGAAGCCCGGGACCGGCACTTAGCTTCGGAGAGCTGCGTATCTGCGTCTTCTGCGTGTCTTGCTGCTCTACACTCAGCAAAAAGCTTTTCCACCATATTTTGCAAGGAGAAACTCTGCCAGGAAAGAAAACATCCAAAATCTTGTTCTAAAGCTTGCACGGGGGTCTGCAAAGAGTTTGGCAAGAATGAAAGGTAGTTGTCCAAAACTCGTTCTTTTCCAATAGAATAACCATGGAAAAGGCAGGAGAGTGGTAAAGTACTGTTTTCTCTAAGTCTGAATGCTGCCCACACTGTGCCTGTGTGCTGCAGCTTGCATCTTCGCCTTTGGGAAGCTGCCGCTCGCCGATTCTCCCGGAGGCGAAGAAGCGGCTTCTTCGCACACAGAGCATTGTGGCGAGCGCAGGGAGCTCCTGAGAGCGGTTTGTGCCGAAAGAAGCCCGGGACCGGCACTTAGCTTCGGAGAGCTGCGTATCGGCGTCTTCTGCGTGTCTTGCCGCTCTACACTCAGCAAAAAGCTTTTCCACCATATTTTGCAAGGAGAAACTCTGCCAGGAAAGAAAACATCCAAAATCTTGTTCTAAAGCTTGCACGGGGGTCTGCAAAGAGTTTGGCAAGAATGAAAGGTAGTTGTCCAAAACTCGTTCTTTTCCAATAGAATAACCATGGAAAAGGCAGGAGAGTGGTAAAGTACTGTTTTCTCTAAGTCTGAAGGCTGCCCACACTGTGCCTGTGTGCTGCAGCTTGCATCTTCGCCTTTGGGAAGCTGCCGCTCGCCGATTCTCCCGGAGGCGAAGAAGCGGCTTCTTCGCACACAGAGCATTGTGGCGAGCGCAGGGAGCTCCTGAGAGCGGTTTGTGCCGAAAGAAGCCCGGGACCGGCACTTAGCTTCGGAGAGCTGCGTATCGGCGTCTTCTGCGTGTCTTGCCGCTCTACACTCAGCAAAAAGCTTTTCCACCATATTTTGCAAGGAGAAACTCTGCCAGGAAAGAAAACATCCAAAATCTTGTTCTAAAGCTTGCACGGGGGTCTGCAAAGAGTTTGGCAAGAATGAAAGGTAGTTGTCCAAAACTCGTTCTTTTCCAATAGAATAACCATGGAAAAGGCAGGAGAGTGGTAAAGTACTGTTTTCTCTAAGTCTGAAGGCTGCCCACACTGTGCCTGTGTGCTGCAGCTTGCATCTTCGCCTTTGGGAAGCTGCCGCTCGCCGATTCTCCCGGAGGCGAAGAAGCGGCTTCTTCGCACACAGAGCATTGTGGCGAGCGCAGGGAGCTCCTGAGAGCGGTTTGTGCCGAAAGAAGCCCGGGACCGGCACTTAGCTTCGGAGAGCTGCGTATCTGCGTCTTCTGCGTGTCTTGCCGCTCTACACTCAGCAAAAAGCTTTTCCACCATATCTTGCAAGGAGAAACTCTGCCAGGAAAGAAAACATCCAAAATCTTGTTCTAAAGCTTGCACGGAGGTCTGCAAAGAGTTTGGCAAGAATGAAAGGTAGTTGTCCAAAACTCGTTCTTTTCCAATAGAATAACCATGGAAAAGGCAGGAGAGTGGTAAAGTACTGTTTTCTCTAAGTCTGAATGCTGCCCACACTGTGCCTGTGTGCTGCAGCTTGCATCTTCGCCTTTGGGAAGCTGCCGCTCGCCGATTCTCCCGGAGGCGAAGAAGCGGCTTCTTCGCACACAGAGCATTGTGGCGAGCGCAGGGAGCTCCTGAGAGCGGTTTGTGCCGAAAGAAGCCCGGGACCGGCACTTAGCTTCGGAGAGCTGCGTATCTGCGTCTTCTGCGTGTCTTGCCGCTCTACACTCAGCCAAAAGCTTTTCCACCATATCTTGCAAGGAGAAACTCTGCCAGGAAAGAAAACATCCAAAATCTTGTTCTAAAGCTTGCACGGGGGTCTGCAAAGAGTTTGGCAAGAATGAAAGGTAGTTGTGCAAAACTCGTTCTTTTCCAATAGAATAACCATGGAAAAGGCAGGAGAGTGGTAAAGTACTGTTTTCTCTAAGTCTGAAGGCTGCCCACACTGTGCCTGTGTGCTGCAGCTTGCATCTTCGCCTTTGGGAAGCTGCCGCTCGCCGATTCTCCCGGAGGCCAAGAAGCGGCTTCTTCGCACACAGAGCATTGTGGCGAGCGCAGGGAGCTCCTGAGAGCGGTTTGTGCCGAAAGAAGCCCGGGACCGGCACTTAGCTTCGGAGAGCTGCGTATCTGCGTCTTCTGCGTGTCTTGCCGCTCTACACTCAGCAAAAAGCTTTTCCACCATATCTTGCAAGGAGAAACTCTGCCAGGAAAGAAAACATCCAAAATCTTGTTCTAAAGCTTGCACGGAGGTCTGCAAAGAGTTTGGCAAGAATGAAAGGTAGTTGTCCAAAACTCGTTCTTTTCCAATAGAATAACCATGGAAAAGGCAGGAGAGTGGTAAAGTACTGTTTTCTCTAAGTCTGAAGGCTGCCCACACTGTGCCTGTGTGCTGCAGCTTGCATCTTCGCCTTTGGGAAGCTGCCGCTCGCCGATTCTCCCGGAGGCGAAGAAGCGGCTTCTTCGCACACAGAGCATTGTGGCGAGCGCAGGGAGCTCCTGAGAGCGGTTTGTGCCGAAAGAAGCCCGGGACCGGCACTTAGCTTCGGAGAGCTGCGTATCGGCGTCTTCTGCGTGTCTTGCCGCTCTACACTCAGCAAAAAGCTTTTCCACCATATTTTGCAAGGAGAAACTCTGCCAGGAAAGAAAACATCCAAAATCTTGTTCTAAAGCTTGCACGGGGGTCTGCAAAGAGTTTGGCAAGAATGAAAGGTAGTTGTCCAAAACTCGTTCTTTTCCAATAGAATAACCATGGAAAAGGCAGGAGAGTGGTAAAGTACTGTTTTCTCTAAGTCTGAAGGCTGCCCACACTGTGCCTGTGTGCTGCAGCTTGCATCTTCGCCTTTGGGAAGCTGCCGCTCGCCGATTCTCCCGGAGGCGAAGAAGCGGCTTCTTCGCACACAGAGCATTGTGGCGAGCGCAGGGAGCTCCTGAGAGCGGTTTGTGCCGAAAGAAGCCCGGGACCGGCACTTAGCTTCGGAGAGCTGCGTATCTGCGTCTTCTGCGTGTCTTGCCGCTCTACACTCAGCAAAAAGCTTTTCCACCATATCTTGCAAGGAGAAACTCTGCCAGGAAAGAAAACATCCAAAATCTTGTTCTAAAGCTTGCACGGAGGTCTGCAAAGAGTTTGGCAAGAATGAAAGGTAGTTGTCCAAAACTCGTTCTTTTCCAATAGAATAACCATGGAAAAGGCAGGAGAGTGGTAAAGTACTGTTTTCTCTAAGTCTGAATGCTGCCCACACTGTGCCTGTGTGCTGCAGCTTGCATCTTCGCCTTTGGGAAGCTGCCGCTCGCCGATTCTCCCGGAGGAGAAGAAGCGGCTTCTTCGCACACAGAGCATTGTGGCGAGCGCAGGGAGCTCCTGAGAGCGGTTTGTGCCGAAAGAAGCCCGGGACCGGCACTTAGCTTCGGAGAGCTGCGTATCTGCGTCTTCTGCGTGTCTTGCCGCTCTACACTCAGCAAAAAGCTTTTCCACCATATCTTGCAAGGAGAAACTCTGCCAGGAAAGAAAACATCCAAAATCTTGTTCTAAAGCTTGCACGGAGGTCTGCAAAGAGTTTGGCAAGAATGAAAGGTAGTTGTCCAAAACTCGTTCTTTTCCAATAGAATAACCATGGAAAAGGCAGGAGAGTGGTAAAGTACTGTTTTCTCTAAGTCTGAAGGCTGCCCACACTGTGCCTGTGTGCTGCAGCTTGCATCTTCGCCTTTGGGAAGCTTCCGCTCGCCGATTCTCCCGCAGGCGAAGAAGCGGCTTCTTCGCACACAGAGCATTGTGGCGAGCGCAGGGAGCTCCTGAGAGCGGTTTGTGCCGAAAGAAGCCCGGGACCGGCACTTAGCTTCGGAGAGCTGCGTATCTGCGTCTTCTGCGTGTCTTGCCGCTCTACACTCAGCAAAAAGCTTTTCCACCATATCTTGCAAGGAGAAACTCTGCCAGGAAAGAAAACATCCAAAATCTTGTTCTAAAGCTTGCACGGGGGTCTGCAAAGAGTTTGGCAAGAATGAAAGGTAGTTGTCCAAAACTCGTTCTTTTCCAATAGAATAACCATGGAAAAGGCAGGAGAGTGGTAAAGTACTGTTTTCTCTAAGTCTGAAGGCTGCCCACACTGTGCCTGTGTGCTGCAGCTTGCATCTTCGCCTTTGGGAAGCTGCCGCTCGCCGATTCTCCCGGATGCAAAGAAGCGGCTTCTTCGCACACAGAGCATTGTGGCGAGCGCGGGGAGCTCCTGAGAGCGGTTTGTGCCGAAAGAAGCCCGGGACCGGCACTTAGCTTCGGAGAGCTGCGTATCTGCGTCTTCTGCGTGTCTTGCTGCTCTACACTCAGCAAAAAGCTTTTCCACCATATTTTGCAAGGAGAAACTCTGCCAGGAAAGAAAACATCCAAAATCTTGTTCTAAAGCTTGCACGGAGGTCTGCAAAGAGTTTGGCAAGAATGAAAGGTAGTTGTCCAAAACTCGTTCTTTTCCAATAGAATAACCATGGAAAAGGCAGGAGAGTGGTAAAGTACTGTTTTCTCTAAGTCTGAAGGCTGCCCACACTGTGCCTGTGTGCTGCAGCTTGCATCTCCGCCTTTGGCAAGCTGCCGCTCGCCGATTCTCCCGGAGGCGAAGAAGCGGCTTCTTCGCACACAGAGCATTGTGGCGAGCGCAGGGAGCTCCTGAGAGCGGTTTGTGCCGAAAGAAGCCCGGGACCGGCACTTAGCTTCGGAGAGCTGCGTATCGGCGTCTTCTGCGTGTCTTGCCGCTCTACACTCAGCCAAAAGCTTTTCCACCATATTTTGCAAGGAGAAACTCTGCCAGGAAAGAAAACATCCAAAATCTTGTTCTAAAGCTTGCACGGAGGTCTGCAAAGAGTTTGGCAAGAATGAAAGGTAGTTGTCCAAAACTCGTTCTTTTCCAATAGAATAACCATGGAAAAGGCAGGAGAGTGGTAAAGTACTGTTTTCTCTAAGTCTGAAGGCTGCCCACACTGTGCCTGTGTGCTGCAGCTTGCATCTTCGCCTTTGGGAAGCTGCCGCTCGCCGATTCTCCCGCAGGCGAAGAAGCGGCTTCTTCGCACACAGAGCATTGTGGCGAGCGCAGGGAGCTCCTGAGAGCGGTTTGTGCCGAAAGAAGCCCGGGACCGGCACTTAGCTTCGGAGAGCTGCGTATCTGCGTCTTCTGCGTGTCTTGCTGCTCTACACTCAGCAAAAAGCTTTTCCACCATATTTTGCAAGGAGAAACTCTGCCAGGAAAGAAAACATCCAAAATCTTGTTCTAAAGCTTGCACGGGGGTCTGCAAAGAGTTTGGCAAGAATGAAAGGTAGTTGTCCAAAACTCGTTCTTTTCCAATAGAATAACCATGGAAAAGGCAGGAGAGTGGTAAAGTACTGTTTTCTCTAAGTCTGAATGCTGCCCACACTGTGCCTGTGTGCTGCAGCTTGCATCTTCGCCTTTGGGAAGCTGCCGCTCGCCGATTCTCCCGGAGGCGAAGAAGCGGCTTCTTCGCACACAGAGCATTGTGGCGAGCGCAGGGAGCTCCTGAGAGCGGTTTGTGCCGAAAGAAGCCCGGGACCGGCACTTAGCTTCGGAGAGCTGCGTATCGGCGTCTTCTGCGTGTCTTGCCGCTCTACACTCAGCAAAAAGCTTTTCCACCATATTTTGCAAGGAGAAACTCTGCCAGGAAAGAAAACATCCAAAATCTTGTTCTAAAGCTTGCACGGGGGTCTGCAAAGAGTTTGGCAAGAATGAAAGGTAGTTGTCCAAAACTCGTTCTTTTCCAATAGAATAACCATGGAAAAGGCAGGAGAGTGGTAAAGTACTGTTTTCTCTAAGTCTGAAGGCTGCCCACACTGTGCCTGTGTGCTGCAGCTTGCATCTTCGCCTTTGGGAAGCTGCCGCTCGCCGATTCTCCCGGAGGCGAAGAAGCGGCTTCTTCGCACACAGAGCATTGTGGCGAGCGCAGGGAGCTCCTGAGAGCGGTTTGTGCCGAAAGAAGCCCGGGACCGGCACTTAGCTTCGGAGAGCTGCGTATCTGCGTCTTCTGCGTGTCTTGCCGCTCTACACTCAGCCAAAAGCTTTTCCACCATATCTTGCAAGGAGAAACTCTGCCAGGAAAGAAAACATCCAAAATCTTGTTCTAAAGCTTGCACGGGGGTCTGCAAAGAGTTTGGCAAGAATGAAAGGTAGTTGTCCAAAACTCGTTCTTTTCCAATAGAATAACCATGGAAAAGGCAGGAGAGTGGTAAAGTACTGTTTTCTCTAAGTCTGAAGGCTGCCCACACTGTGCCTGTGTGCTGCAGCTTGCATCTTCGCCTTTGGGAAGCTGCCGCTCGCCGATTCTCCCGGAGGCGAAGAAGCGGCTTCTTCGCACACAGAGCATTGTGGCGAGCGCAGGGAGCTCCTGAGAGCGGTTTGTGCCGAAAGAAGCCCGGGACCGGCACTTAGCTTCGGAGAGCTGCGTATCTGCGTCTTCTGCGTGTCTTGCCGCTCTACACTCAGCAAAAAGCTTTTCCACCATATCTTGCAAGGAGAAACTCTGCCAGGAAAGAAAACATCCAAAATCTTGTTCTAAAGCTTGCACGGAGGTCTGCAAAGAGTTTGGCAAGAATGAAAGGTAGTTGTCCAAAACTCGTTCTTTTCCAATAGAATAACCATGGAAAAGGCAGGAGAGTGGTAAAGTACTGTTTTCTCTAAGTCTGAAGGCTGCCCACACTGTGCCTGTGTGCTGCAGCTTGCATCTTCGCCTTTGGGAAGCTGCCGCTCGCCGATTCTCCCGGAGGCGAAGAAGCGGCTTCTTCGCACACAGAGCATTGTGGCGAGCGCAGGGAGCTCCTGAGAGCGGTTTGTGCCGAAAGAAGCCCGGGACCGGCACTTAGCTTCGGAGAGCTGCGTATCTGCGTCTTCTGCGTGTCTTGCCGCTCTACACTCAGCAAAAAGCTTTTCCACCATATCTTGCAAGGAGAAACTCTGCCAGGAAAGAAAACATCCAAAATCTTGTTCTAAAGCTTGCACGGGGGTCTGCAAAGAGTTTGGCAAGAATGAAAGGTAGTTGTCCAAAACTCGTTCTTTTCCAATAGAATAACCATGGAAAAGGCAGGAGAGTGGTAAAGTACTGTTTTCTCTAAGTCTGAAGGCTGCCCACACTGTGCCTGTGTGCTGCAGCTTGCATCTTCGCCTTTGGGAAGCTGCCGCTCGCCGATTCTCCCGGAGGCGAAGAAGCGGCTTCTTCGCACACAGAGCATTGTGGCGAGCGCAGGGAGCTCCTGAGAGCGGTTTGTGCCGAAAGAAGCCCGGGACCGGCACTTAGCTTCGGAGAGCTGCGTATCGGCGTATTCTGCGTGTCTTGCCGCTCTACACTCAGCAAAAAGCTTTTCCACCATATTTTGCAAGGAGAAACTCTGCCAGGAAAGAAAACATCCAAAATCTTGTTCTAAAGCTTGCACGGAGGTCTGCAAAGAGTTTGGCAAGAATGAAAGGTAGTTGTCCAAAACTCGTTCTTTTCCAATAGAATAACCATGGAAAAGGCAGGAGAGTGGTAAAGTACTGTTTTCTCTAAGTCTGAATGCTGCCCACACTGTGCCTGTGTGCTGCAGCTTGCATCTTCGCCTTTGGGAAGCTGCCGCTCGCCGATTCTCCCGGAGGAGAAGAAGCGGCTTCTTCGCACACAGAGCATTGTGGCGAGCGCAGGGAGCTCCTGAGAGCGGTTTGTGCCGAAAGAAGCCCGGGACCGGCACTTAGCTTCGGAGAGCTGCGTATCTGCGTCTTCTGCGTGTCTTGCCGCTCTACACTCAGCAAAAAGCTTTTCCACCATATCTTGCAAGGAGAAACTCTGCCAGGAAAGAAAACATCCAAAATCTTGTTCTAAAGCTTGCACGGAGGTCTGCAAAGAGTTTGGCAAGAATGAAAGGTAGTTGTCCAAAACTCGTTCTTTTCCAATAGAATAACCATGGAAAAGGCAGGAGAGTGGTAAAGTACTGTTTTCTCTAAGTCTGAATGCTGCCCACACTGTGCCTGTGTGCTGCAGCTTGCATCTTCGCCTTTGGGAAGCTGCCGCTCGCCGATTCTCCCGGAGGCGAAGAAGCGGCTTCTTCGCACACAGAGCATTGTGGCGAGCGCAGGGAGCTCCTGAGAGCGGTTTGTGCCGAAAGAAGCCCGGGACCGGCACTTAGCTTCGGAGAGCTGCGTATCTGCGTCTTCTGCGTGTCTTGCCGCTCTACACTCAGCCAAAAGCTTTTCCACCATATCTTGCAAGGAGAAACTCTGCCAGGAAAGAAAACATCCAAAATCTTGTTCTAAAGCTTGCACGGAGGTCTGCAAAGAGTTTGGCAAGAATGAAAGGTAGTTGTCCAAAACTTGTTCTTTTCCAATAGAATAACCATGGAAAAGGCAGGAGAGTGGTAAAGTACTGTTTTCTCTAAGTCTGAAGGCTGCCCACACTGTGCCTGTGTGCTGCAGCTTGCATCTTCGCCTTTGGGAAGCTGCCGCTCGCCGATTCTCCCGGAGGCCAAGAAGCGGCTTCTTCGCACACAGAGCATTGTGGCGAGCGCAGGGAGCTCCTGAGAGCGGTTTGTGCCGAAAGAAGCCCGGGACCGGCACTTAGCTTCGGAGAGCTGCGTATCTGCGTCTTCTGCGTGTCTTGCCGCTCTACACTCAGCAAAAAGCTTTTCCAGCATATCTTGCAAGGAGAAACTCTGCCAGGAAAGAAAACATCCAAAATCTTGTTCTAAAGCTTGCACGGGGGTCTGCAAAGAGTTTGGCAAGAATGAAAGGTAGTTGTCCAAAACTCGTTCTTTTCCAATAGAATAACCATGGAAAAGGCAGGAGAGTGGTAAAGTACTGGTTTCTCTAAGTCTGAAGGCTGCCCACACTGTGCCTGTGTGCTGCAGCTTGCATCTTCGCCTTTGGGAAGCTGCCGCTCGCCGATTCTCCCGGAGGCGAAGAAGCGGCTTCTTCGCACACAGAGCATTGTGGCGAGCGCAGGGAGCTCCTGAGAGCGGTTTGTGCCGAAAGAAGCCCGGGACCGGCACTTAGCTTCGGAGAGCTGCGTATCGGCGTCTTCTGCGTGTCTTGCCGCTCTACACTCAGCAAAAAGCTTTTCCACCATATCTTGCAAGGAGAAACTCTGCCAGGAAAGAAAACATCCAAAATCTTGTTCTAAAGCTTGCACGGGGGTCTGCAAAGAGTTTGGCAAGAATGAAATGTAGTTGTGCAAAACTCGTTCTTTTCCAATAGAATAACCATGGAAAAGGCAGGAGAGTGGTAAAGTACTGTTTTCTCTAAGTCTGAAGGCTGCCCACACTGTGCCTGTGTGCTGCAGCTTGCATCTTCGCCTTTGGGAAGCTGCCGCTCGCCGATTCTCCCGGAGGAGAAGAAGCGGCTTCTTCGCACACAGAGCATTGTGGCGAGCGCAGGGAGCTCCTGAGAGCGGTTTGTGCCGAAAGAAGCCCGGGACCGGCACTTAGCTTCGGAGAGCTGCGTATCTGCGTCTTCTGCGTGTCTTGCCGCTCTACACTCAGCAAAAAGCTTTTCCACCATATCTTGCAAGGAGAAACTCTGCCAGGAAAGAAAACATCCAAAATCTTGTTCTAAAGCTTGCACGGAGGTCTGCAAAGAGTTTGGCAAGAATGAAAGGTAGTTGTCCAAAACTCGTTCTTTTCCAATTGAATAACCATGGAAAAGGCAGGAGAGTGGTAAAGTACTGTTTTCTCTAAGTCTGAAGGCTGCCCACACTGTGCCTGTGTGCTGCAGCTTGCATCTTCGCCTTTGGGAAGCTGCCGCTCGCCGATTCTCCCGGAGGAGAAGAAGCGGCTTCTTCGCACACAGAGCATTGTGGCGAGCGCAGGGAGCTCCTGAGAGCGGTTTGTGCCGAAAGAAGCCCGGGACCGGCACTTAGCTTCGGAGAGCTGCGTATCTGCGTCTTCTGCGTGTCTTGCCGCTCTACACTCAGCAAAAAGCTTTTCCACCATATCTTGCAAGGAGAAACTCTGCCAGGAAAGAAAACATCCAAAATCTTGTTCTAAAGCTTGCACGGAGGTCTGCAAAGAGTTTGGCAAGAATGAAAGGTAGTTGTCCAAAACTCGTTCTTTTCCAATAGAATAACCATGGAAAAGGCAGGAGAGTGGTAAAGTACTGTTTTCTCTAAGTCTGAATGCTGCCCACACTGTGCCTGTGTGCTGCAGCTTGCATCTTCGCCTTTGGGAAGCTGCCGCTCGCCGATTCTCCCGGATGCAAAGAAGCGGCTTCTTCGCACACAGAGCATTGTGGCGAGCGCGGGGAGCTCCTGAGAGCGGTTTGTGCCGAAAGAAGCCCGGGACCGGCACTTAGCTTCGGAGAGCTGCGTATCTGCGTCTTCTGCGTGTCTTGCTGCTCTACACTCAGCAAAAAGCTTTTCCACCATATTTTGCAAGGAGAAACTCTGCCAGGAAAGAAAACATCCAAAATCTTGTTCTAAAGCTTGCACGGAGGTCTGCAAAGAGTTTGGCAAGAATGAAAGGTAGTTGTCCAAAACTCGTTCTTTTCCAATAGAATAACCATGGAAAAGGCAGGAGAGTGGTAAAGTACTGTTTTCTCTAAGTCTGAAGGCTGCCCACACTGTGCCTGTGTGCTGCAGCTTGCATCTCCGCCTTTGGCAAGCTGCCGCTCGCCGATTCTCCCGGAGGCGAAGAAGCGGCTTCTTCGCACACAGAGCATTGTGGCGAGCGCAGGGAGCTCCTGAGAGCGGTTTGTGCCGAAAGAAGCCCGGGACCGGCACTTAGCTTCGGAGAGCTGCGTATCGGCGTCTTCTGCGTGTCTTGCCGCTCTACACTCAGCAAAAAGCTTTTCCACCATATCTTGCAAGGAGAAACTCTGCCAGGAAAGAAAACATCCAAAATCTTGTTCTAAAGCTTGCACGGAGGTCTGCAAAGAGTTTGGCAAGAATGAAAGGTAGTTGTCCAAAACTCGTTCTTTTCCAATAGAATAACCATGGAAAAGGCAGGAGAGTGGTAAAGTACTGTTTTCTCTAAGTCTGAAGGCTGCCCACACTGTGCCTGTGTGCTGCAGCTTGCATCTTCGCCTTTGGGAAGCTGCCGCTCGCCGATTCTCCCGCAGACGAAGAAGCGGCTTCTTCGCACACAGAGCATTGTGGCGAGCGCAGGGAGCTCCTGAGAGCGGTTTGTGCCGAAAGAAGCCCGGGACCGGCACTTAGCTTCGGAGAGCTGCGTATCTGCGTCTTCTGCGTGTCTTGCCGCTCTACACTCAGCAAAAAGCTTTTCCACCATATCTTGCAAGGAGAAACTCTGCCAGGAAAGAAAACATCCAAAATCTTGTTCTAAAGCTTGCACGGAGGTCTGCAAAGAGTTTGGCAAGAATGAAAGGTAGTTGTCCAAAACTCGTTCTTTTCCAATAGAATAACCATGGAAAAGGCAGGAGAGTGGTAAAGTACTGTTTTCTCTAAGTCTGACGGCTGCCCACACTGTGCCTGTGTGCTGCAGCTTGCATCTTCGCCTTTGGGAAGCTGCCGCTCGCCGATTCTCCCGGAGGCCAAGAAGCGGCTTCTTCGCACACAGAGCATTGTGGCGAGCGCAGGGAGCTCCTGAGAGCGGTTTGTGCCGAAAGAAGCCCGGGACCGGCACTTAGCTTCGGAGAGCTGCGTATCTGCGTCTTCTGCGTGTCTTGCCGCTCTACACTCAGCAAAAAGCTTTTGCAGCATATCTTGCAAGGAGAAACTCTGCCAGGAAAGAAAACATCCAAAATCTTGTTCTAAAGCTTGCACGGGGGTCTGCAAAGAGTTTGGCAAGAATGAAAGGTAGTTGTCCAAAACTCGTTCTTTTCCAATAGAATAACCATGGAAAAGGCAGGAGAGTGGTAAAGTACTGTTTTCTCTAAGTCTGAAGGCTGCCCACACTGTGCCTGTGTGCTGCAGCTTGCATCTTCGCCTTTGGGAAGCTGCCGCTCGCCGATTCTCCCGGAGGCGAAGAAGCGGCTTCTTCGCACACAGAGCATTGTGGCGAGCGCAGGGAGCTCCTGAGAGCGGTTTGTGCCGAAAGAAGCCCGGGACCGGCACTTAGCTTCGGAGAGCTGCGTATCTGCGTCTTCTGCGTGTCTTGCCGCTCTACACTCAGCAAAAAGCTTTTCCACCATATCTTGCAAGGAGAAACTCTGCCAGGAAAGAAAACATCCAAAATCTTGTTCTAAAGCTTGCACGGGGGTCTGCAAAGAGTTTGGCAAGAATGAAATGTAGTTGTGCAAAACTCGTTCTTTTCCAATAGAATAACCATGGAAAAGGCAGGAGAGTGGTAAAGTACTGTTTTCTCTAAGTCTGAAGGCTGCCCACACTGTGCCTGTGTGCTGCAGCTTGCATCTTCGCCTTTGGGAAGCTGCCGCTCGCCGATTCTCCCGGAGGAGAAGAAGCGGCTTCTTCGCACACAGAGCATTGTGGCGAGCGCAGGGAGCTCCTGAGAGCGGTTTGTGCCGAAAGAAGCCCGGGACCGGCACTTAGCTTCGGAGAGCTGCGTATCTGCGTCTTCTGCGTGTCTTGCCGCTCTACACTCAGCAAAAAGCTTTTCCACCATATCTTGCAAGGAGAAACTCTGCCAGGAAAGAAAACATCCAAAATCTTGTTCTAAAGCTTGCACGGAGGTCTGCAAAGAGTTTGGCAAGAATGAAAGGTAGTTGTCCAAAACTCGTTCTTTTCCAATAGAATAACCATGGAAAAGGCAGGAGAGTGGTAAAGTACTGTTTTCTCTAAGTCTGAAGGCTGCCCACACTGTGCCTGTGTGCTGCAGCTTGCATCTTCGCCTTTGGGAAGCTGCCGCTCGCCGATTCTCCCGGAGGAGAAGAAGCGGCTTCTTCGCACACAGAGCATTGTGGCGAGCGCAGGGAGCTCCTGAGAGCGGTTTGTGCCGAAAGAAGCCCGGGACCGGCACTTAGCTTCGGAGAGCTGCGTATCTGCGTCTTCTGCGTGTCTTGCCGCTCTACACTCAGCAAAAAGCTTTTCCACCATATCTTGCAAGGAGAAACTCTGCCAGGAAAGAAAACATCCAAAATCTTGTTCTAAAGCTTGCACGGAGGTCTGCAAAGAGTTTGGCAAGAATGAAAGGTAGTTGTCCAAAACTCGTTCTTTTCCAATAGAATAACCATGGAAAAGGCAGGAGAGTGGTAAAGTACTGTTTTCTCTAAGTCTGAAGGCTGCCCACACTGTGCCTGTGTGCTGCAGCTTGCATCTTCGCCTTTGGGAAGCTGCCGCTCGCCGATTCTCCCGGATGCAAAGAAGCGGCTTCTTCGCACACAGAGCATTGTGGCGAGCGCAGGGAGCTCCTGAGAGCGGTTTGTGCCGAAAGAAGCCCGGGACCGGCACTTAGCTTCGGAGAGCTGCGTATCTGCGTCTTCTGCGTGTCTTGCTGCTCTACACTCAGCAAAAAGCTTTTCCACCATATTTTGCAAGGAGAAACTCTGCCAGGAAAGAAAACATCCAAAATCTTGTTCTAAAGCTTGCACGGGGGTCTGCAAAGAGTTTGGCAAGAATGAAAGGTAGTTGTCCAAAACTCGTTCTTTTCCAATAGAATAACCATGGAAAAGGCAGGAGAGTGGTAAAGTACTGGTTTCTCTAAGTCTGAAGGCTGCCCACACTGTGCCTGTGTGCTGCAGCTTGCATCTTCGCCTTTGGGAAGCTGCCGCTCGCCGATTCTCCCGGAGGCCAAGAAGCGGCTTCTTCGCACACAGAGCATTGTGGCGAGCGCAGGGAGCTCCTGAGAGCGGTTTGTGCCGAAAGAAGCCCGGGACCGGCACTTAGCTTCGGAGAGCTGCGTATCTGCGTCTTCTGCGTGTCTTGCCGCTCTACACTCAGCAAAAAGCTTTTCCACCATATCTTGCAAGGAGAAACTCTGCCAGGAAAGAAAACATCCAAAATCTTGTTCTAAAGCTTGCACGGAGGTCTGCAAAGAGTTTGGCAAGAATGAAAGGTAGTTGTCCAAAACTCGTTCTTTTCCAATAGAATAACCATGGAAAAGGCAGGAGAGTGGTAAAGTACTGTTTTCTCTAAGTCTGAAGGCTGCCCACACTGTGCCTGTGTGCTGCAGCTTGCATCTTCGCCTTTGGGAAGCTGCCGCTCGCCGATTCTCCCGGAGGCGAAGAAGCGGCTTCTTCGCACACAGAGCATTGTGGCGAGCGCAGGGAGCTCCTGAGAGCGGTTTGTGCCGAAAGAAGCCCGGGACCGGCACTTAGCTTCGGAGAGCTGCGTATCTGCGTCTTCTGCGTGTCTTGCCGCTCTACACTCAGCCAAAAGCTTTTCCACCATATCTTGCAAGGAGAAACTCTGCCAGGAAAGAAAACATCCAAAATCTTGTTCTAAAGCTTGCACGGAGGTCTGCAAAGAGTTTGGCAAGAATGAAAGGTAGTTGTCCAAAACTCGTTCTTTTCCAATAGAATAACCATGGAAAAGGCAGGAGAGTGGTAAAGTACTGTTTTCTCTAAGTCTGAAGGCTGCCCACACTGTGCCTGTGTGCTGCAGCTTGCATCTTCGCCTTTGGGAAGCTGCCGCTCGCCGATTCTCCCGGAGGCGAGGAAGCGGCTTCTTCGCACACAGAGCATTGTGGCGAGCGCAGGGAGCTCCTGAGAGCGGTTTGTGCCGAAAGAAGCCCGGGACCGGCACTTAGCTTCGGAGAGCTGCGTATCTGCGTCTTCTGCGTGTCTTGCCGCTCTACACTCAGCAAAAAGCTTTTCCACCATATCTTGCAAGGAGAAACTCTGCCAGGAAAGAAAACATCCAAAATCTTGTTCTAAAGCTTGCACGGAGGTCTGCAAAGAGTTTGGCAAGAATGAAAGGTAGTTGTCCAAAACTCGTTCTTTTCCAATAGAATAACCATGGAAAAGGCAGGAGAGTGGTAAAGTACTGTTTTCTCTAAGTCTGAATGCTGCCCACACTGTGCCTGTGTGCTGCAGCTTGCATCTTCGCCTTTGGGAAGCTGCCGCTCGCCGATTCTCCCGGAGGCGAAGAAGCGGCTTCTTCGCACACAGAGCATTGTGGCGAGCGCAGGGAGCTCCTGAGAGCGGTTTGTGCCGAAAGAAGCCCGGGACCGGCACTTAGCTTCGGAGAGCTGCGTATCTGCGTCTTCTGCGTGTCTTGCCGCTCTACACTCAGCAAAAAGCTTTTCCACCATATCTTGCAAGGAGAAACTCTGCCAGGAAAGAAAACATCCAAAATCTTGTTCTAAAGCTTGCACGGAGGTCTGCAAAGAGTTTGGCAAGAATGAAAGGTAGTTGTCCAAAACTCGTTCTTTTCCAATAGAATAACCATGGAAAAGGCAGGAGAGTGGTAAAGTACTGTTTTCTCTAAGTCTGAAGGCTGCCCACACTGTGCCTGTGGGCTGCAGCTTGCATCTTCGCCTTTGGGAAGCTGCCGCTCGCCGATTCTCCCGGAGGCGAAGAAGCGGCTTCTTCGCACACAGAGCATTGTGGCGAGCGCAGGGAGCTCCTGAGAGCGGTTTGTGCCGAAAGAAGCCCGGGACCGGCACTTAGCTTCGGAGAGCTGCATATCTGCGTCTTCTGCGTGTCTTGCCGCTCTACACTCAGCAAAAAGCTTTTCCACCATATCTTGCAAGGAGAAACTCTGCCAGGAAAGAAAACATCCAAAATCTTGTTCTAAAGCTTGCACGGAGGTCTGCAAAGAGTTTGGCAAGAATGAAAGGTAGTTGTCCAAAACTCGTTCTTTTCCAATAGAATAACCATGGAAAAGGCAGGAGAGTGGTAAAGTACTGTTTTCTCTAAGTCTGAAGGCTGCCCACACTGTGCCTGTGTGCTGCAGCTTGCATCTTCGCCTTTGGGAAGCTGCCGCTCGCCGATTCTCCCGGAGGCCAAGAAGCGGCTTCTTCGCACACAGAGCATTGTGGCGAGCGCAGGGAGCTCCTGAGAGCGGTTTGTGCCGAAAGAAGCCCGGGACCGGCACTTAGCTTCGGAGAGCTGCGTATCTGCGTCTTCTGCGTGTCTTGCCGCTCTACACTCAGCAAAAAGCTTTTCCACCATATCTTGCAAGGAGAAACTCTGCCAGGAAAGAAAACATCCAAAATCTTGTTCTAAAGCTTGCACGGAGGTCTGCAAAGAGTTTGGCAAGAATGAAAGGTAGTTGTCCAAAACTCGTTCTTTTCCAATAGAATAACCATGGAAAAGGCAGGAGAGTGGTAAAGTACTGTTTTCTCTAAGTCTGAATGCTGCCCACACTGTGCCTGTGTGCTGCAGCTTGCATCTTCGCCTTTGGGAAGCTGCCGCTCGCCGATTCTCCCGGAGGCGAAGAAGCGGCTTCTTCGCACACAGAGCATTGTGGCGAGCGCAGGGAGCTCCTGAGAGCGGTTTGTGCCGAAAGAAGCCCGGGACCGGCACTTAGCTTCGGAGAGCTGCGTATCTGCGTCTTCTGCGTGTCTTGCTGCTCTACACTCAGCAAAAAGCTTTTCCACCATATTTTGCAAGGAGAAACTCTGCCAGGAAAGAAAACATCCAAAATCTTGTTCTAAAGCTTGCACGGGGGTCTGCAAAGAGTTTGGCAAGAATGAAAGGTAGTTGTCCAAAACTCGTTCTTTTCCAATAGAATAACCATGGAAAAGGCAGGAGAGTGGTAAAGTACTGTTTTCTCTAAGTCTGAAGGCTGCCCACACTGTGCCTGTGTGCTGCAGCTTGCATCTTCGCCTTTGGGAAGCTGCCGCTCGCCGATTCTCCCGGAGGCGAAGAAGCGGCTTCTTCGCACACAGAGCATTGTGGCGAGCGCAGGGAGCTCCTGAGAGCGGTTTGTGCCGAAAGAAGCCCGGGACCGGCACTTAGCTTCGGAGAGCTGCGTATCGGCGTCTTCTGCGTGTCTTGCCGCTCTACACTCAGCAAAAAGCTTTTCCACCATATTTTGCAAGGAGAAACTCTGCCAGGAAAGAAAACATCCAAAATCTTGTTCTAAAGCTTGCACGGAGGTCTGCAAAGAGTTTGGCAAGAATGAAAGGTAGTTGTCCAAAACTCGTTCTTTTCCAATAGAATAACCATGGAAAAGGCAGGAGAGTGGTAAAGTACTGTTTTCTCTAAGTCTGAAGGCTGCCCACACTGTGCCTGTGTGCTGCAGCTTGCATCTTCGCCTTTGGGAAGCTGCCGCTCGCCGATTCTCCCGCAGGCGAAGAAGCGGCTTCTTCGCACACAGAGCATTGTGGCGAGCGCAGGGAGCTCCTGAGAGCGGTTTGTGCCGAAAGAAGCCCGGGACCGGCACTTAGCTTCGGAGAGCTGCGTATCTGCGTCTTCTGCGTGTCTTGCCGCTCTACACTCAGCAAAAAGCTTTTCCACCATATCTTGCAAGGAGAAACTCTGCCAGGAAAGAAAACATCCAAAATCTTGTTCTAAAGCTTGCACGGGGGTCTGCAAAGAGTTTGGCAAGAATGAAAGGTAGTTGTCCAAAAGTCGTTCTTTTCCAATAGAATAACCATGGAAAAGGCAGGAGAGTGGTAAAGTACTGTTTTCTCTAAGTCTGAAGGCTGCCCACACTGTGCCTGTGTGCTGCAGCTTGCATCTTCGCCTTTGGGAAGCTGCCGCTCGCCGATTCTCCCGCAGGCGAAGAAGCGGCTTCTTCGCACACAGAGCATTGTGGCGAGCGCAGGGAGCTCCTGAGAGCGGTTTGTGCCGAAAGAAGCCCGGGACCGGCACTTAGCTTCGGAGAGCTGCGTATCTGCGTCTTCTGCGTGTCTTGCTGCTCTACACTCAGCAAAAAGCTTTTCCACCATATTTTGCAAGGAGAAACTCTGCCAGGAAAGAAAACATCCAAAATCTTGTTCTAAAGCTTGCACGGAGGTCTGCAAAGAGTTTGGCAAGAATGAAAGGTAGTTGTCCAAAACTCGTTCTTTTCCAATAGAATAACCATGGAAAAGGCAGGAGAGTGGTAAAGTACTGTTTTCTCTAAGTCTGAAGGCTGCCCACACTGTGCCTGTGTGCTGCAGCTTGCATCTTCGCCTTTGGGAAGCTGCCGCTCGCCGATTCTCCCGGAGGCGAAGAAGCGGCTTCTTCGCACACAGAGCATTGTGGCGAGCGCAGGGAGCTCCTGAGAGCGGTTTGTGCCGAAAGAAGCCCGGGACCGGCACTTAGCTTCGGAGAGCTGCGTATCTGCGTCTTCTGCGTGTCTTGCCGCTCTACACTCAGCAAAAAGCTTTTCCACCATATCTTGCAAGGAGAAACTCTGCCAGGAAAGAAAACATCCAAAATCTTGTTCTAAAGCTTGCACGGAGGTCTGCAAAGAGTTTGGCAAGAATGAAAGGTAGTTGTCCAAAAGTCGTTCTTTTCCAATAGAATAACCATGGAAAAGGCAGGAGAGTGGTAAAGTACTGTTTTCTCTAAGTCTGAATGCTGCCCACACTGTGCCTGTGTGCTGCAGCTTGCATCTTCGCCTTTGGGAAGCTGCCGCTCGCCGATTCTCCCGGAGGCGAAGAAGCGGCTTCTTCGCACACAGAGCATTGTGGCGAGCGCAGGGAGCTCCTGAGAGCGGTTTGTGCCGAAAGAAGCCCGGGACCGGCACTTAGCTTCGGAGAGCTGCGTATCTGCGTCTTCTGCGTGTCTTGCCGCTCTACACTCAGCAAAAAGCTTTTCCACCATATCTTGCAAGGAGAAACTCTGCCAGGAAAGAAAACATCCAAAATCTTGTTCTAAAGCTTGCACGGAGGTCTGCAAAGAGTTTGGCAAGAATGAAAGGTAGTTGTCCAAAACTCGTTCTTTTCCAATAGAATAACCATGGAAAAGGCAGGAGAGTGGTAAAGTACTGTTTTCTCTAAGTCTGAAGGCTGCCCACACTGTGCCTGTGTGCTGCAGCTTGCATCTTCGCCTTTGGGAAGCTGCCGCTCGCCGATTCTCCCGGAGGCGAAGAAGCGGCTTCTTCGCACACAGAGCATTATGGCGAGCGCAGGGAGCTCCTGAGAGCGGTTTGTGCCGAAAGAAGCCCGGGACCGGCACTTAGCTTCGGAGAGCTGCGTATCTGCGTCTTCTGCGTGTCTTGCCGCTCTACACTCAGCAAAAAGCTTTTCCACCATATCTTGCAAGGAGAAACTCTGCCAGGAAAGAAAACATCCAAAATCTTGTTCTAAAGCTTGCACGGAGGTCTGCAAAGAGTTTGGCAAGAATGAAAGGTAGTTGTCCAAAACTCGTTCTTTTCCAATAGAATAACCATGGAAAAGGCAGGAGAGTGGTAAAGTACTGTTTTCTCTAAGTCTGAAGGCTGCCCACACTGTGCCTGTGTGCTGCAGCTTGCATCTTCGCCTTTGGGAAGCTGCCGCTCGCCGATTCTCCCGGAGGCCAAGAAGCGGCTTCTTCGCACACAGAGCATTGTGGCGAGCGCAGGGAGCTCCTGAGAGCGGTTTGTGCCGAAAGAAGCCCGGGACCGGCACTTAGCTTCGGAGAGCTGCGTATCTGCGTCTTCTGCGTGTCTTGCTGCTCTACACTCAGCAAAAAGCTTTTCCACCATATTTTACAAGGAGAAACTCTGCCAGGAAAGAAAACATCCAAAATCTTGTTCTAAAGCTTGCACGGGGGTCTGCAAAGAGTTTGGCAAGAATGAAAGGTAGTTGTCCAAAACACGTTCTTTTCCAATAGAATAACCATGGAAAAGGCAGGAGAGTGGTAAAGTACTGTTTTCTCTAAGTCTGAAGGCTGCCCACACTGTGCCTGTGTGCTGCAGCTTGCATCTTCGCCTTTGGGAAGCTGCCGCTCGCCGATTCTCCCGGAGGCGAAGAAGCGGCTTCTTTGCACACAGAGCATTGTGGCGAGCGCAGGGAGCTCCTGAGAGCGGTTTGTGCCGAAAGAAGCCCGGGACCGGCACTTAGCTTCGGAGAGCTGCGTATCTGCGTCTTCTGCGTGTCTTGCCGCTCTACACTCAGCAAAAAGCTTTTGCAGCATATCTTGCAAGGAGAAACTCTGCCAGGAAAGAAAACATCCAAAATCTTGTTCTAAAGCTTGCAGGCAGGTCTGCAAAGAGTTTGGCAAGAATGAAAGGTAGTTGTCCAAAACTCGTTCTTTTCCAATAGAATAACCATGGAAAAGGCAGGAGAGTGGTAAAGTACTGTTTTCTCTAAGTCTGAAGGCTGCCCACACTGTGCCTGTGTGCTGCAGCTTGCATCTTCGCCTTTGGGAAGCTGCCGCTCGCCGATTCTCCCGGAGGCGAAGAAGCGGCTTCTTCGCACACAGAGCATTGTGGCGAGCGCAGGGAGCTCCTGAGAGCGGTTTGTGCCGAAAGAAGCCCGGGACCGGCACTTAGCTTCGGAGAGCTGCGTATCTGCGTCTTCTGCATGTCTTGCTGCTCTACACTCAGCAAAAAGCTTTTCCACCATATCTTGCAAGGAGAAACTCTGCCAGGAAAGAAAACATCCAAAATCTTGTTCTAAAGCTTGCACGGAGGTCTGCAAAGAGTTTGGCAAGAATGAAAGGTAGTTGTCCAAAACTCGTTCTTTTCCAATAGAATAACCATGGAAAAGGCAGGAGAGTGGTAAAGTACTGTTTTCTCTAAGTCTGAAGGCTGCCCACACTGTGCCTGTGGGCTGCAGCTTGCATCTTCGCCTTTGGGAAGCTGCCGCTCGCCGATTCTCCCGGAGGCGAAGAAGCGGCTTCTTCGCACACAGAGCATTGTGGCGAGCGCAGGGAGCTCCTGAGAGCGGTTTGTGCCGAAAGAAGCCCGGGACCGGCACTTAGCTTCGGAGAGCTGCGTATCGGCGTCTTCTGCGTGTCTTGCCGCTCTACACTCAGCAAAAAGCTTTTCCACCATATTTTGCAAGGAGAAACTCTGCCAGGAAAGAAAACATCCAAAATCTTGTTCTAAAGCTTGCACGGAGGTCTGCAAAGAGTTTGGCAAGAATGAAAGGTAGTTGTCCAAAACTCGTTCTTTTCCAATAGAATAACCATGGAAAAGGCAGGAGAGTGGTAAAGTACTGTTTTCTCTAAGTCTGAATGCTGCCCACACTGTGCCTGTGTGCTGCAGCTTGCATCTTCGCCTTTGGGAAGCTGCCGCTCGCCGATTCTCCCGGAGGCGAAGAAGCGGCTTCTTCGCACACAGAGCATTGTGGCGAGCGCAGGGAGCTCCTGAGAGCGGTTTGTGCCGAAAGAAGCCCGGGACCGGCACTTAGCTTCGGAGAGCTGCGTATCTGCGTCTTCTGCGTGTCTTGCCGCTCTACACTCAGCAAAAAGCTTTTCCACCATATCTTGCAAGGAGAAACTCTGCCAGGAAAGAAAACATCCAAAATCTTGTTCTAAAGCTTGCACGGAGGTCTGCAAAGAGTTTGGCAAGAATGAAAGGTAGTTGTCCAAAACTCGTTCTTTTCCAATAGAATAACCATGGAAAAGGCAGGAGAGTGGTAAAGTACTGTTTTCTCTAAGTCTGAAGGCTGCCCACACTGTGCCTGTGTGCTGCAGCTTGCATCTTCGCCTTTGGGAAGCTGCCGCTCGCCGATTCTCCCGGAGGCGAAGAAGCGGCTTCTTCGCACACAGAGCATTGTGGCGAGCGCAGGGAGCTCCTGAGAGCGGTTTGTGCCGAAAGAAGCCCGGGACCGGCACTTAGCTTCGGAGAGCTGCGTATCTGCGTCTTCTGCGTGTCTTGCCGCTCTACACTCAGCAAAAAGCTTTTCCACCATATCTTGCAAGGAGAAACTCTGCCAGGAAAGAAAACATCCAAAATCTTGTTCTAAAGCTTGCACGGGGGTCTGCAAAGAGTTTGGCAAGAATGAAAGGTAGTTGTCCAAAACTCGTTCTTTTCCAATAGAATAACCATGGAAAAGGCAGGAGAGTGGTAAAGTACTGTTTTCTCTAAGTCTGAAGGCTGCCCACACTGTGCCTGTGTGCTGCAGCTTGCATCTTCGCCTTTGGGAAGCTGCCGCTCGCCGATTCTCCCGGAGGCCAAGAAGCGGCTTCTTCGCACACAGAGCATTGTGGCGAGCGCAGGGAGCTCCTGAGAGCGGTTTGTGCCGAAAGAAGCCCGGGACCGGCACTTAGCTTCGGAGAGCTGCGTATCTGCGTCTTCTGCGTGTCTTGCCGCTCTACACTCAGCAAAAAGCTTTTCCACCATATCTTGCAAGGAGAAACTCTGCCAGGAAAGAAAACATCCAAAATCTTGTTCTAAAGCTTGCACGGAGGTCTGCAAAGAGTTTGGCAAGAATGAAAGGTAGTTGTCCAAAACTCGTTCTTTTCCAATAGAATAACCATGGAAAAGGCAGGAGAGTGGTAAAGTACTGTTTTCTCTAAGTCTGAAGGCTGCCCACACTGTGCCTGTGTGCTGCAGCTTGCATCTTCGCCTTTGGGAAGCTGCCGCTCGCCGATTCTCCCGCAGGCGAAGAAGCGGCTTCTTCGCACACAGAGCATTGTGGCGAGCGCAGGGAGCTCCTGAGAGCGGTTTGTGCCGAAAGAAGCCCGGGACCGGCACTTAGCTTCGGAGAGCTGCGTATCTGCGTCTTCTGCGTGTCTTGCTGCTCTACACTCAGCAAAAAGCTTTTCCACCATATTTTGCAAGGAGAAACTCTGCCAGGAAAGAAAACATCCAAAATCTTGTTCTAAAGCTTGCACGGGGGTCTGCAAAGAGTTTGGCAAGAATGAAAGGTAGTTGTCCAAAACACGTTCTTTTCCAATAGAATAACCATGGAAAAGGCAGGAGAGTGGTAAAGTACTGTTTTCTCTAAGTCTGAAGGCTGCCCACACTGTGCCTGTGTGCTGCAGCTTGCATCTTCGCCTTTGGGAAGCTGCCGCTCGTCGATTCTCCCGGAGGCCAAGAAGCGGCTTCTTCGCACACACAGCATTGTGGCGAGCGCAGGGAGCTCCTGAGAGCGGTTTGTGCCGAAAGAAGCCCGGGACCGGCACTTAGCTTCGGAGAGCTGCGTATCTGCGTCTTCTGCGTGTCTTGCCGCTCTACACTCAGCAAAAAGCTTTTCCAGCATATCTTGCAAGGAGAAACTCTGCCAGGAAAGAAAACATCCAAAATCTTGTTCTAAAGCTTGCACGGGGGTCTGCAAAGAGTTTGGCAAGAATGAAAGGTAGTTGTCCAAAACTCGTTCTTTTCCAAAAGAATAACCATGGAAAAGGCAGGAGAGTGGTAAAGTACTGTTTTCTCTAAGTCTGAAGGCTGCCCACACTGTGCCTGTGTGCTGCAGCTTGCATCTTCGCCTTTGGGAAGCTGCCGCTCGCCGATTCTCCCGGAGGCGAAGAAGCGGCTTCTTCGCACACAGAGCATTGTGGCGAGCACAGGGAGCTCCTGAGAGCGGTTTGTGCCGAAAGAAGCCCGGGACCGGCACTTAGCTTCGGAGAGCTGCGTATCTGCGTCTTCTGCGTGTCTTGCCGCTCTACACTCAGCAAAAAGCTTTCCCACCATATCTTGCAAGGAGAAACTCTGCCAGGAAAGAAAACATCCAAAATCTTGTTCTAAAGCTTGCACGGGGGTCTGCAAAGAGTTTGGCAAGAATGAAAGGTAGTTGTACAAAACTCGTTCTTTTCCAATAGAATAACCATGGAAAAGGCAGGAGAGTGGTAAAGTACTGTTTTCTCTAAGTCTGAAGGCTGCCCACACTGTGCCTGTGTGCTGCAGCTTGCATCTTCGCCTTTGGGAAGCTGCCGCTCGCCGATTCTCCCGGAGGCGAAGAAGCGGCTTCTTCGCACACAGAGCATTGTGGCGAGCGCAGGGAGCTCCTGAGAGCGGTTTGTGCCGAAAGAAGCCCGGGACCGGCACTTAGCTTCGGAGAGCTGCGTATCTGCGTCTTCTGCGTGTCTTGCCGCTCTACACTCAGCAAAAAGCTTTTCCACCATATCTTGCAAGGAGAAACTCTGCCAGGAAAGAAAACATCCAAAATCTTGTTCTAAAGCTTGCACGGGGGTCTGCAAAGAGTTTGGCAAGAATGAAAGGTAGTTGTCCAAAACTCGTTCTTTTCCAATAGAATAACCATGGAAAAGGCAGGAGAGTGGTAAAGTACTGTTTTCTCTAAGTCTGAAGGCTGCCCACACTGTGCCTGTGTGCTGCAGCTTGCATCTTCGCCTTTGGGAAGCTGCCGCTCGCCGATTCTCCCGGAGGCGAAGAAGCGGCTTCTTCGCACACAGAGCATTGTGGCGAGCGCAGGGAGCTCCTGAGAGCGGTTTGTGCCGAAAGAAGCCCGGGACCGGCACTTAGCTTCGGAGAGCTGCGTATCTGCGTCTTCTGCGTGTCTTGCCGCTCTACACTCAGCAAAAAGCTTTTCCACCATATCTTGCAAGGAGAAACTCTGCCAGGAAAGAAAACATCCAAAATCTTGTTCTAAAGCTTGCACGGGGGTCTGCAAAGAGTTTGGCAAGAATGAAAGGTAGTTGTCCAAAACTCGTTCTTTTCCAATAGAATAACCATGGAAAAGGCAGGAGAGTGGTAAAGTACTGTTTTCTCTAAGTCTGAAGGCTGCCCACACTGTGCCTGTGTGCTGCAGCTTGCATCTTCGCCTTTGGGAAGCTGCCGCTCGCCGATTCTCCCGGAGGCGAAGAAGCGGCTTCTTCGCACACAGAGCATTGTGGCGAGCGCAGGGAGCTCCTGAGAGCGGTTTGTGCCGAAAGAAGCCCGGGACCGGCACTTAGCTTCGGAGAGCTGCGTATCTGCGTCTTCTGCGTGTCTTGCCGCTCTACACTCAGCAAAAAGCTTTTCCACCATATCTTGCAAGGAGCAACTCTGCCAGGAAAGAAAACATCCAAAATCTTGTTCTAAAGCTTGCACGGAGGTCTGCAAAGAGTTTGGCAAGAATGAAAGGTAGTTGTCCAAAACTCGTTCTTTTCCAATAGAATAACCATGGAAAAGGCAGGAGAGTGGTAAAGTACTGTTTTCTCTAAGTCTGAATGCTGCCCACACTGTGCCTGTGTGCTGCAGCTTGCATCTTTGCCTTTGGGAAGCTGCCGCTCGCCGATTCTCCCGGAGGCGAAGAAGCGGCTTCTTCGCACACAGAGCATTGTGGCGAGCGCAGGGAGCTCCTGAGAGCGGTTTGTGCCGAAAGAAGCCCGGGACCGGCACTTAGCTTCGGAGAGCTGCGTATCTGCGTCTTCTGCGTGTCTTGCTGCTCTACACTCAGCAAAAAGCTTTTCCACCATATTTTGCAAGGAGAAACTCTGCCAGGAAAGAAAACATCCAAAATCTTGTTCTAAAGCTTGCACGGGGGTCTGCAAAGAGTTTGGCAAGAATGAAAGGTAGTTGTCCAAAACTCGTTCTTTTCCAATAGAATAACCATGGAAAAGGCAGGAGAGTGGTAAAGTACTGTTTTCTCTAAGTCTGAAGGCTGCCCACACTGTGCCTGTGTGCTGCAGCTTGCATCTTCGCCTTTGGGAAGCTGCCGCTCGCCGATTCTCCCGGAGGCCAAGAAGCGGCTTCTTCGCACACAGAGCATTGTGGCGAGCGCAGGGAGCTCCTGAGAGCGGTTTGTGCCGAAAGAAGCCCGGGACCGGCACTTAGCTTCGGAGAGCTGCGTATCGGCGTCTTCTGCGTGTCTTGCCGCTCTACACTCAGCAAAAAGCTTTTCCACCATATTTTGCAAGGAGAAACTCTGCCAGGAAAGAAAACATCCAAAATCTTGTTCTAAAGCTTGCACGGAGGTCTGCAAAGAGTTTGGCAAGAATGAAAGGTAGTTGTCCAAAACTCGTTCTTTTCCAATAGAATAACCATGGAAAAGGCAGGAGAGTGGTAAAGTACTGTTTTCTCTAAGTCTGAAGGCTGCCCACACTGTGCCTGTGTGCTGCAGCTTGCATCTTCGCCTTTGGGAAGCTGCCGCTCGCCGATTCTCCCGGAGGCGAAGAAGCGGCTTCTTCGCACACAGAGCATTGTGGCGAGCGCAGGGAGCTCCTGAGAGCGGTTTGTGCCGAAAGAAGCCCGGGACCGGCACTTAGCTTCGGAGAGCTGCGTATCGGCGTCTTCTGCGTGTCTTGCCGCTCTACACTCAGCCAAAAGCTTTTCCACCATATCTTGCAAAGAGAAACTCTGCCAGGAAAGAAAACATCCAAAATCTTGTTCTAAAGCTTGCACGGGGGTGTGCAAAGAGTTTGGCAAGAATGAAAGGTAGTTGTCCAAAAGTCGTTCTTTTCCAATAGAATAACCATGGAAAAGGCAGGAGAGTGGTAAAGTACTGTTTTCTCTAAGTCTGAAGGCTGCCCACACTGTGCCTGTGTGCTGCAGCTTGCATCTTCGCCTTTGGGAAGCTGCCGCTCGCCGATTCTCCCGGAGGCGAAGAAGCGGCTTCTTCGCACACAGAGCATTGTGGCGAGCGCAGGGAGCTCCTGAGAGCGGTTTGTGCCGAAAGAAGCCCGGGACCGGCACTTAGCTTCGGAGAGCTGCGTATCTGCGTCTTCTGCGTGTCTTGCCGCTCTACACTCAGCAAAAAGCTTTTCCACCATATCTTGCAAGGAGAAACTCTGCCAGGAAAGAAAACATCCAAAATCTTGTTCTAAAGCTTGCACGGAGGTCTGCAAAGAGTTTGGCAAGAATGAAAGGTAGTTGTCCAAAACTCGTTCTTTTCCAATAGAATAACCATGGAAAAGGCAGGAGAGTGGTAAAGTACTGTTTTCTCTAAGTCTGAAGGCTGCCCACACTGTGCCTGTGTGCTGCAGCTTGCATCTTCGCCTTTGGGAAGCTGCCGCTCGCCGATTCTCCCGGAGGCGAAGAAGCGGCTTCTTCGCACACAGAGCATTGTGGCGAGCGCAGGGAGCTCCTGAGAGCGGTTTGTGCCGAAAGAAGCCCGGGACCGGCACTTAGCTTCGGAGAGCTGCGTATCTGCGTCTTCTGCGTGTCTTGCCGCTCTACACTCAGCAAAAAGCTTTTCCACCATATCTTGCAAGGAGAAACTCTGCCAGGAAAGAAAACATCCAAAATCTTGTTCTAAAGCTTGCACGGGGGTCTGCAAAGAGTTTGGCAAGAATGAAAGGTAGTTGTCCAAAACTCGTTCTTTTCCAATAGAATAACCATGGAAAAGGCAGGAGAGTGGTAAAGTACTGTTTTCTCTAAGTCTGAAGGCTGCCCACACTGTGCCTGTGTGCTGCAGCTTGCATCTTCGCCTTTGGGAAGCTGCCGCTCGCCGATTCTCCCGGAGGCCAAGAAGCGGCTTCTTCGCACACAGAGCATTGTGGCGAGCGCAGGGAGCTCCTGAGAGCGGTTTGTGCCGAAAGAAGCCCGGGACCGGCACTTAGCTTCGGAGAGCTGCGTATCTGCGTCTTCTGCGTGTCTTGCCGCTCTACACTCAGCAAAAAGCTTTTCCACCATATCTTGCAAGGAGAAACTCTGCCAGGAAAGAAAACATCCAAAATCTTGTTCTAAAGCTTGCACGGAGGTCTGCAAAGAGTTTGGCAAGAATGAAAGGTAGTTGTCCAAAACTCGTTCTTTTCCAATAGAATAACCATGGAAAAGGCAGGAGAGTGGTAAAGTACTGTTTTCTCTAAGTCTGAAGGCTGCCCACACTGTGCCTGTGTGCTGCAGCTTGCATCTTCGCCTTTGGGAAGCTGCCGCTCGCCGATTCTCCCGCAGGCGAAGAAGCGGCTTCTTCGCACACAGAGCATTGTGGCGAGCGCAGGGAGCTCCTGAGAGCGGTTTGTGCCGAAAGAAGCCCGGGACCGGCACTTAGCTTCGGAGAGCTGCGTATCTGCGTCTTCTGCGTGTCTTGCCGCTCTACACTCAGCAAAAAGCTTTTCCACCATATCTTGCAAGGAGAAACTCTGCCAGGAAAGAAAACATCCAAAATCTTGTTCTAAAGCTTGCACGGGGGTGTGCAAAGAGTTTGGCAAGAATGAAAGGTAGTTGTCCAAAACTCGTTCTTTTCCAATAGAATAACCATGGAAAAGGCAGGAGAGTGGTAAAGTACTGGTTTCTCTAAGTCTGAAGGCTGCCCACACTGTGCCTGTGTGCTGCAGCTTGCATCTTCGCCTTTGGGAAGCTGCCGCTCGCCGATTCTCCCGGAGGCGAAGAAGCGGCTTCTTCGCACACAGAGCATTGTGGCGAGCGCAGGGAGCTCCTGAGAGCGGTTTGTGCCGAAAGAAGCCCGGGACCGGCACTTAGCTTCGGAGAGCTGCGTATCTGCGTCTTCTGCGTGTCTTGCCGCTCTACACTCAGCAAAAAGCTTTTCCACCATATCTTGCAAGGAGAAACTCTGCCAGGAAAGAAAACATCCAAAATCTTGTTCTAAAGCTTGCACGGGGGTCTGCAAAGAGTTTGGCAAGAATGAAAGGTAGTTGTCCAAAACTCGTTCTTTTCCAATAGAATAACCATGGAAAAGGCAGGAGAGTGGTAAAGTACTGTTTTCTCTAAGTCTGAAGGCTGCCCACACTGTGCCTGTGTGCTGCAGCTTGCATCTTCGCCTTTGGGAAGCTGCCGCTCGCCGATTCTCCCGGAGGAGAAGAAGCGGCTTCTTCGCACACAGAGCATTGTGGCGAGCGCAGGGAGCTCCTGAGAGCGGTTTGTGCCGAAAGAAGCCCGGGACCGGCACTTAGCTTCGGAGAGCTGCGTATCTGCGTCTTCTGCGTGTCTTGCCGCTCTACACTCAGCAAAAAGCTTTTCCACCATATCTTGCAAGGAGAAACTCTGCCAGGAAAGAAAACATCCAAAATCTTGTTCTAAAGCTTGCACGGAGGTCTGCAAAGAGTTTGGCAAGAATGAAAGGTAGTTGTCCAAAACTCGTTCTTTTCCAATAGAATAACCATGGAAAAGGCAGGAGAGTGGTAAAGTACTGTTTTCTCTAAGTCTGAAGGCTGCCCACACTGTGCCTGTGTGCTGCAGCTTGCATCTTCGCCTTTGGGAAGCTGCCGCTCGCCGATTCTCCCGGAGGCGAAGAAGCGGCTTCTTCGCACACAGAGCATTGTGGCGAGCGCAGGGAGCTCCTGAGAGCGGTTTGTGCCGAAAGAAGCCCGGGACCGGCACTTAGCTTCGGAGAGCTGCGTATCTGCGTCTTCTGCGTGTCTTGCTGCTCTACACTCAGCAAAAAGCTTTTCCACCATATCTTGCAAGGAGAAACTCTGCCAGGAAAGAAAACATCCAAAATCTTGTTCTAAAGCTTGCACGGGGGTGTGCAAAGAGTTTGGCAAGAATGAAAGGTAGTTGTCCAAAACTCGTTCTTTTCCAATAGAATAACCATGGAAAAGGCAGGAGAGTGGTAAAGTACTGTTTTCTCTAAGTCTGAAGGCTGCCCACACTGTGCCTGTGTGCTGCAGCTTGCATCTTCGCCTTTGGGAAGCTGCCGCTCGCCGATTCTCCCGGAGGCGAAGAAGCGGCTTCTTCGCACACAGAGCATTGTGGCGAGCGCAGGGAGCTCCTGAGAGCGGTTTGTGCCGAAAGAAGCCCGGGACCGGCACTTAGCTTCGGAGAGCTGCGTATCGGCGTCTTCTGCGTGTCTTGCCGCTCTACACTCAGCAAAAAGCTTTTCCACCATATTTTGCAAGGAGAAACTCTGCCAGGAAAGAAAACATCCAAAATCTTGTTCTAAAGCTTGCACGGAGGTCTGCAAAGAGTTTGGCAAGAATGAAAGGTAGTTGTCCAAAACTCGTTCTTTTCCAATAGAATAACCATGGAAAAGGCAGGAGAGTGGTAAAGTACTGTTTTCTCTAAGTCTGAATGCTGCCCACACTGTGCCTGTGTGCTGCAGCTTGCATCTTCGCCTTTGGGAAGCTGCCGCTCGCCGATTCTCCCGGAGGCGAAGAAGCGGCTTCTTCGCACACAGAGCATTGTGGCGAGCGCAGGGAGCTCCTGAGAGCGGTTTGTGCCGAAAGAAGCCCGGGACCGGCACTTAGCTTCGGAGAGCTGCGTATCTGCGTCTTCTGCGTGTCTTGCCGCTCTACACTCAGCAAAAAGCTTTCCCACCATATCTTGCAAGGAGAAACTCTGCCAGGAAAGAAAACATCCAAAATCTTGTTCTAAAGCTTGCACGGAGGTCTGCAAAGAGTTTGGCAAGAATGAAAGGTAGTTGTCCAAAACTCGTTCTTTTCCAATAGAATAACCATGGAAAAGGCAGGAGAGTGGTAAAGTACTGTTTTCTCTAAGTCTGAAGGCTGCCCACACTGTGCCTGTGTGCTGCAGCTTGCATCTTCGCCTTTGGGAAGCTGCCGCTCGCCGATTCTCCCGGAGGCGAAGAAGCGGCTTCTTCGCACACAGAGCATTGTGGCGAGCGCAGGGAGCTCCTGAGAGCGGTTTGTGCCGAAAGAAGCCCGGGACCGGCACTTAGCTTCGGAGAGCTGCGTATCTGCGTCTTCTGCGTGTCTTGCCGCTCTACACTCAGCAAAAAGCTTTTCCACCATATCTTGCAAGGAGAAACTCTGCCAGGAAAGAAAACATCCAAAATCTTGTTCTAAAGCTTGCACGGAGGTCTGCAAAGAGTTTGGCAAGAATGAAAGGTAGTTGTCCAAAACTCGTTCTTTTCCAATAGAATAACCATGGAAAAGGCAGGAGAGTGGTAAAGTACTGTTTTCTCTAAGTCTGAAGGCTGCCCACACTGTGCCTGTGTGCTGCAGCTTGCATCTTCGCCTTTGGGAAGCTGCCGCTCGCCGATTCTCCCGGAGGCGAAGAAGCGGCTTCTTCGCACACAGAGCATTGTGGCGAGCGCAGGGAGCTCCTGAGAGCGGTTTGTGCCGAAAGAAGCCCGGGACCGGCACTTAGCTTCGGAGAGCTGCGTATCGGCGTCTTCTGCGTGTCTTGCCGTTCTACACTCAGCAAAAAGCTTTTCCAGCATATTTTGCAAGGAGAAACTCTGCCAGGAAAGAAAACATCCAAAATCTTGTTCTAAAGCTTGCACGGGGGTCTGCAAAGAGTTTGGCAAGAATGAAAGGTAGTTGTCCAAAACTCGTTCTTTTCCAATAGAATAACCATGGAAAAGGCAGGAGAGTGGTAAAGTACTGTTTTCTCTAAGTCTGAAGGCTGCCCACACTGTGCCTGTGTGCTGCAGCTTGCATCTTCGCCTTTGGGAAGCTGCCGCTCGCCGATTCTCCCGCAGGCGAAGAAGCGGCTTCTTCGCACACAGAGCATTGTGGCGAGCGCAGGGAGCTCCTGAGAGCGGTTTGTGCCGAAAGAAGCCCGGGACCGGCACTTAGCTTCGGAGAGCTGCGTATCTGCGTCTTCTGCGTGTCTTGCCGCTCTACACTCAGCCAAAAGCTTTTCCACCATATTTTGCAAGGAGAAACTCTGCCAGGAAAGAAAACATCCAAAATCTTGTTCTAAAGCTTGCACGGAGGTCTGCAAAGAGTTTGGCAAGAATGAAAGGTAGTTGTCCAAATCTCGTTCTTTTCCAATAGAATAACCATGGAAAAGGCAGGAGAGTGGTAAAGTACTGTTTTCTCTAAGTCTGAAGGCTGCCCACACTGTGCCTGTGTGCTGCAGCTTGCATCTTCGCCTTTGGGAAGCTGCCGCTCGCCGATTCTCCCGGAGGCGAAGAAGCGGCTTCTTCGCACACAGAGCATTGTGGCGAGCGCAGGGAGCTCCTGAGAGCGGTTTGTGCCGAAAGAAGCCCGGGACCGGCACTTAGCTTCGGAGAGCTGCGTATCTGCGTCTTCTGCGTGTCTTGCCGCTCTACACTCAGCAAAAAGCTTTCCCACCATATCTTGCAAGGAGAAACTCTGCCAGGAAAGAAAACATCCAAAATCTTGTTCTAAAGCTTGCACGGAGGTCTGCAAAGAGTTTGGCAAGAATGAAAGGTAGTTGTCCAAAACTCGTTCTTTTCCAATAGAATAACCATGGAAAAGGCAGGAGAGTGGTAAAGTACTGTTTTCTCTAAGTCTGAAGGCTGCCCACACTGTGCCTGTGTGCTGCAGCTTGCATCTTCGCCTTTGGGAAGCTGCCGCTCGCCGATTCTCCCGGAGGCGAAGAAGCGGCTTCTTCGCACACAGAGCATTGTGGCGAGCGCAGGGAGCTCCTGAGAGCGGTTTGTGCCGAAAGAAGCCCGGGACCGGCACTTAGCTTCGGAGAGCTGCGTATCTGCGTCTTCTGCGTGTCTTGCCGCTCTACACTCAGCAAAAAGCTTTTCCACCATATCTTGCAAGGAGAAACTCTGCCAGGAAAGAAAACATCCAAAATCTTGTTCTAAAGCTTGCACGGAGGTCTGCAAAGAGTTTGGCAAGAATGAAAGGTAGTTGTCCAAAACTCGTTCTTTTCCAATAGAATAACCATGGAAAAGGCAGGAGAGTGGTAAAGTACTGTTTTCTCTAAGTCTGAAGGCTGCCCACACTGTGCCTGTGTGGTGCAGCTTGCATCTTCGCCTTTGGGAAGCTGCCGCTCGCCGATTCTCCCGGAGGCGAAGAAGCGGCTTCTTCGCACACAGAGCATTGTGGCGAGCGCAGGGAGCTCCTGAGAGCGGTTTGTGCCGAAAGAAGCCCGGGACCGGCACTTAGCTTCGGAGAGCTGCGTATCTGCGTCTTCTGCGTGTCTTGCCGCTCTACACTCAGCAAAAAGCTTTTCCACCATATCTTGCAAGGAGAAACTCTGCCAGGAAAGAAAACATCCAAAATCTTGTTCTAAAGCTTGCACGGAGGTCTGCAAAGAGTTTGGCAAGAATGAAAGGTAGTTGTCCAAAACTCGTTCTTTTCCAATAGAATAACCATGGAAAAGGCAGGAGAGTGGTAAAGTACTGTTTTCTCTAAGTCTGAAGGCTGCCCACACTGTGCCTGTGTGCTGCAGCTTGCATCTTCGCCTTTGGGAAGCTGCCGCTCGCCGATTCTCCCGCAGGCGAAGAAGCGGCTTCTTCGCACACAGAGCATTGTGGCGAGCGCAGGGAGCTCCTGAGAGCGGTTTGTGCCGAAAGAAGCCCGGGACCGGCACTTAGCTTCGGAGAGCTGCGTATCTGCGTCTTCTGCGTGTCTTGCCGCTCTACACTCAGCAAAAAGCTTTTCCACCATATCTTGCAAGGAGAAACTATGCCAGGAAAGAAAACATCCAAAATCTTGTTCTAAAGCTTGCACGGGGGTCTGCAAAGAGTTTGGCAAGAATGAAAGGTAGTTGTCCAAAACTCGTTCTTTTCCAATAGAATAACCATGGAAAAGGCAGGAGAGTGGTAAAGTACTGTTTTCTCTAAGTCTGAAGGCTGCCCACACTGTGCCTGTGTGCTGCAGCTTGCATCTTCGCCTTTGGGAAGCTGCCGCTCGCCGATTCTCCCGCAGGCGAAGAAGCGGCTTCTTCGCACACAGAGCATTGTGGCGAGCGCAGGGAGCTCCTGAGAGCGGTTTGTGCCGAAAGAAGCCCGGGACCGGCACTTAGCTTCGGAGAGCTGCGTATCTGCGTCTTCTGCGTGTCTTGCCGCTCTACACTCAGCAAAAAGCTTTTCCACCATATCTTGCAAGGAGAAACTCTGCCAGGAAAGAAAACATCCAAAATCTTGTTCTAAAGCTTGCACGGGGGTCTGCAAAGAGTTTGGCAAGAATGAAAGGTAGTTGTCCAAAACTCGTTCTTTTCCAATAGAATAACCATGGAAAAGGCAGGAGAGTGGTAAAGTACTGTTTTCTCTAAGTCTGAAGGCTGCCCACACTGTGCCTGTGTGCTGCAGCTTGCATCTTCGCCTTTGGGAAGCTGCCGCTCGCCGATTCTCCCGGAGGCGAAGAAGCGGCTTCTTCGCACACAGAGCATTGTGGCCAGCGCAGGGAGCTCCTGAGAGCGGTTTGTGCCGAAAGAAGCCCGGGACCGGCACTTAGCTTCGGAGAGCTGCGTATCTGCGTCTTCTGCGTGTCTTGCCGCTCTACACTCAGCAAAAAGCTTTTCCACCATATCTTGCAAGGAGAAACTCTGCCAGGAAAGAAAACATCCAAAATCTTGTTCTAAAGCTTGCACGGGGGTCTGCAAAGAGTTTGGCAAGAATGAAAGGTAGTTGTCCAAAACTCGTTCTTTTCCAATAGAATAACCATGGAAAAGGCAGGAGAGTGGTAAAGTACTGTTTTCTCGAAGTCTGAAGGCTGCCCACACTGTGCCTGTGTGGTGCAGCTTGCATCTTCGCCTTTGGGAAGCTGCCGCTCGCCGATTCTCCCGGAGGCGAAGAAGCGGCTTCTTCGCACACAGAGCATTGTGGCGAGCGCAGGGAGCTCCTGAGAGCGGTTTGTGCCGAAAGAAGCCCGGGACCGGCACTTAGCTTCGGAGAGCTGCGTATCTGCGTCTTCTGCGTGTCTTGCCGCTCTACACTCAGCAAAAAGCTTTTCCACCATATCTTGCAAGGAGAAACTCTGCCAGGAAAGAAAACATCCAAAATCTTGTTCTAAAGCTTGCACGGGGGTCTGCAAAGAGTTTGGCAAGAATGAAAGGTAGTTGTCCAAAACTCGTTCTTTTCCAATAGAATAACCATGGAAAAGGCAGGAGAGTGGTAAAGTACTGTTTTCTCTAAGTCTGAATGCTGCCCACACTGTGCCTGTGTGGTGCAGCTTGCATCTTCGCCTTTGGGAAGCTGCCGCTCGCCGATTCTCCCGGAGGCGAAGAAGTGGCTTCTTCGCACACAGAGCATTGTGGCGAGCGCAGGGAGCTCCTGAGAGCGGTTTGTGCCGAAAGAAGCCCGGGACCGGCACTTAGCTTCGGAGAGCTGCGTATCTGCGTCTTCTGCGTGTCTTGCCGCTCTACACTCAGCAAAAAGCTTTTCCACCATATCTTGCAAGGAGAAACTCTGCCAGGAAAGAAAACATCCAAAATCTTGTTCTAAAGCTTGCACGGGGGTCTGCAAAGAGTTTGGCAAGAATGAAAGGTAGTTGTCCAAAACTCGTTCTTTTCCAATAGAATAACCATGGAAAAGGCAGGAGAGTGGTAAAGTACTGTTTTCTCTAAGTCTGAAGGCTGCCCACACTGTGCCTGTGTGCTGCAGCTTGCATCTTCGCCTTTGGGAAGCTGCCGCTCGCCGATTCTCCCGCAGGCGAAGAAGTGGCTTCTTCGCACACAGAGCATTGTGGCGAGCGCAGGGAGCTCCTGAGAGCGGTTTGTGCCGAAAGAAGCCCGGGACCGGCACTTAGCTTCGGAGAGCTGCGTATCTGCGTCTTCTGCGTGTCTTGCCGCTCTACACTCAGCAAAAAGCTTTTCCACCATATCTTGCAAGGAGAAACTCTGCCAGGAAAGAAAACATCCAAAATCTTGTTCTAAAGCTTGCACGGGGGTCTGCAAAGAGTTTGGCAAGAATGAAAGGTAGTTGTCCAAAACTCGTTCTTTTCCAATAGAATAACCATGGAAAAGGCAGGAGAGTGGTAAAGTACTGTTTTCTCTAAGTCTGAAGGCTGCCCACACTGTGCCTGTGTGCTGCAGCTTGCATCTTCGCCTTTGGGAAGCTGCCGCTCGCCGATTCTCCCGGAGGCAAAGAAGCGGCTTCTTCGCACACAGAGCATTGTGGTGAGCGCAGGGAGCTCCTGAGAGCGGTTTGTGCCAAAAGAAGCCCGGGACCGGCACTTAGCTTCGGAGAGCTGCGTATCTGCGTCTTCTGCGTGTCTTGCCGCTCTACACTCAGCAAAAATCTTTTCCACCATATCTTGCAAATAGAAACTCTGCCAGGAAAGAAAACATCCAAAATCTTGTTCTAAAGCTTGCACGGAGGTCTGCAAAGAGTTTGGCAAGAATGAAAGGTAGTTGGCCAAAACTCGTTCTTTTCCAATAGAAAAACCATGGAAAAGGCAGGAGAGTGGTAAAGTACTGTTTTCTCTAAGTCTGAAGGCTGCCCACACTGTGCCTGCATGGTGCGGCTTGCATCTTCGCCTTTGGGAAGCTGCCGCTCGCCGATTCCCCCGGAGGCGAAGAAGCGGCTTCTTCGCACACAGAGCATTGGGCCGGTCGTGGTGAGCAGCTAAGAGCGGCTTCTGGCGAAAGAAGCCCGGGACCGGCACTTAGCTTCGGAGAGCTGCGTATCTGCGTCTTCTGCGTGTCTTGCCGCTCTACACTCAGCAAAAAGCTTTTCCACCATATCTTGCAAGGAGAAACTCTGCCAGGAAAGAAAACATCCAAAATCTTGTTCTAAAGCTTGCACGGGGGTCTGCAAAGAGTTTGGCAAGAATGAAAGGTAGTTGTCCAAAACTCGTTCTTTTCCAATAGAATAACCATGGAAAAGGCAGGAGAGTGGTAAAGTACTGTTTTCTCTAAGTCTGAAGGCTGCCCACACTGTGCCTGTGTGCTGCAGCTTGCATCTTCGCCTTTGGGAAGCTGCCGCTCGCCGATTCTCCCGCAGGCGAAGAAGCGGCTTCTTCGCACACAGAGCATTGTGGCGAGCGCAGGGAGCTCCTGAGAGCGGTTTGTGCCGAAAGAAGCCCGGGACCGGCACTTAGCTTCGGAGAGCTGCGTATCTGCGTCTTCTGCGTGTCTTGCCGCTCTACACTCAGCAAAAAGCTTTTCCACCATATCTTGCAAGGAGAAACTCTGCCAGGAAAGAAAACATCCAAAATCTTGTTCTAAAGCTTGCACGGGGGTCTGCAAAGAGTTTGGCAAGAATGAAAGGTAGTTGTCCAAAACTCGTTCTTTTCCAATAGAATAACCATGGAAAAGGCAGGAGAGTGGTAAAGTACTGTTTTCTCTAAGTCTGAAGGCTGCCCACACTGTGCCTGCATGGTGCGGCTTGCATCTTCGCCTTTGGGAAGCTGCCGCTCGCCGATTCTCCCGGAGGCGAAGAAGCGGCTTCTTCGCACACAGAGCATTGGGCCGGTCGTGGTGAGCAGCTAAGAGAGGCTTCTGCCGAAAGAAGCCCGGGACCGGCACTTAGCTTCGGAGAGCTGCGTATCTGCGTCTTCTGCGTGTCTTGCCGCTCTACACTCAGCAAAAAGCTTTTCCACCATATCTTGCAAGGAGAAACTCTGCCAGGAAAGAAAACATCCAAAATCTTGTTCTAAAGCTTGCACGGGGGTCTGCAAAGAGTTTGGCAAGAATGAAAGGTAGTTGTCCAAAACTCGTTCTTTTCCAATAGAATAACCATGGAAAAGGCAGGAGAGTGGTAAAGTACTGTTTTCTCGAAGTCTGAATGCTGCCCACACTGTGCCTGTGTGCTGCAGCTTGCATCTTCGCCTTTGGGAAGCTGCCGCTCGCCGATTCTCCCAGAGGCGAAGAAGCGGCTTCTTCGCACACAGAGCATTGTGGCGAGCGCAGGGAGCTCCTGAGAGCGGTTTGTGCCGAAAGAAGCCCGGGACCGGCACTTAGCTTCGGAGAGCTGCGTATCTGCGTCTTCTGCGTGTCTTGCCGCTCTACACTCAGCCAAAAGCTTTTCCACCATATCTTGCAAGGAGAAACTCTGCCAGGAAAGAAAACATCCAAAATCTTGTTCTAAAGCTTGCACGGGGGTGTGCAAAGAGTTTGGCAAGAATGAAAGGTAGTTGTCCAAAACTCGTTCTTTTCCAATAGAATAACCATGGAAAAGGCAGGAGAGTGGTAAAGTACTGTTTTCTCTAAGTCTGAAGGCTGCCCACACTGTGCCTGTGTGCTGCAGCTTGCATCTTCGCCTTTGGGAAGCTGCCGCTCGCCGATTCTCCCGCAGGCGAAGAAGCGGCTTCTTCGCACACAGAGCATTGTGGCGAGCGCAGGGAGCTCCTGAGAGCGGTTTGTGCCGAAAGAAGCCCGGGACCGGCACTTAGCTTCGGAGAGCTGCGTATCTGCGTCTTCTGCGTGTCTTGCCGCTCTACACTCAGCAAAAAGCTTTTCCACCATATCTTGCAAGGAGAAACTCTGCCAGGAAAGAAAACATCCAAAATCTTGTTCTAAAGCTTGCACGGGGGTCTGCAAAGAGTTTGGCAAGAATGAAAGGTAGTTGTCCAAAACTCGTTCTTTTCCAATAGAATAACCATGGAAAAGGCAGGAGAGTGGTAAAGTACTGTTTTCTCGAAGTCTGAATGCTGCCCACACTGTGCCTGTGTGCTGCAGCTTGCATCTTCGCCTTTGGGAAGCTGCCGCTCGCCGATTCTCCCGGAGGCGAAGAAGCGGCTTCTTCGCACACAGAGCATTGTGGCGAGCGCAGGGAGCTCCTGAGAGCGGTTTGTGCCGAAAGAAGCCCGGGACCGGCACTTAGCTTCGGAGAGCTGCGTATCTGCGTCTTCTGCGTGTCTTGCCGCTCTACACTCAGCAAAAAGCTTTTCCACCATATCTTGCAAGGAGAAACTCTGCCAGGAAAGAAAACATCCAAAATCTTGTTCTAAAGCTTGCACGGGGGTCTGCAAAGAGTTTGGCAAGAATGAAAGGTAGTTGTCCAAAACTCGTTCTTTTCCAATAGAATAACCATGGAAAAGGCAGGAGAGTGGTAAAGTACTGTTTTCTCTAAGTCTGAAGGCTGCCCACACTGTGCCTGTGTGCTGCAGCTTGCATCTTCGCCTTTGGGAAGCTGCCGCTCGCCGATTCTCCCGGAGGCGAAGAAGCGGCTTCTTCGCACACAGAGCATTGTGGTGAGCGCAGGGAGCTCCTGAGAGCGGTTTGTGCCGAAAGAAGCCCGGGACCGGCACTTAGCTTCGGAGAGCTGCGTATCTGCGTCTTCTGCGTGTCTTGCCGCTCTACACTCAGCAAAAAGCTTTTCCACCATATCTTGCAAGGAGAAACTCTGCCAGGAAAGAAAACATCCAAAATCTTGTTCTAAAGCTTGCACGGGGGTCTGCAAAGAGTTTGGCAAGAATGAAAGGTAGTTGTCCAAAACTCGTTCTTTTCCAATAGAATAACCATGGAAAAGGCAGGAGAGTGGTAAAGTACTGTTTTCTCTAAGTCTGAAGGCTGCCCACACTGTGCCTGCATGGTGCGGCTTGCATCTTCGCCTTTGGGAAGCTGCCGCTCGCCGATTCTCCCGGAGGCGAAGAAGCGGCTTCTTCGCACACAGAGCATTGGGCCGGTCGTGGTGAGCAGCTAAGAGAGGCTTCTGCCGAAAGAAGCCCGGGACCGGCACTTAGCTTCGGAGAGCTGCGTATCTGCGTCTTCTGCGTGTCTTGCCGCTCAACACTCAGCAAAAAGCTTTTCCACCATATCTTGCAAAGAGAAACTCTGCCAGGAAAGAAAACATCCAAAATCTTGTTCTAAAGCTTGCACGGAGGTCTGCAAAGAGTTTTGCAAGAATGAAAGGTAGTTGTCCAAAACTCGTTCTTTTCCAATAGAATAACCATGGAAAAGGCAGGAGAGTGGTAAAGTACTGTTTTCTCTAAGTCTGAATGCTGCCCACACTGTGCCTGTGTGGTGCAGCTTGCATCTTCGCCTTTGGGAAGCTGCCGCTCGCCGATTCTCCCGGAGGCGAAGAAGCGGCTTCTTCGCACACAGAGCATTGTGGCGAGCGCAGGGAGCTCCTGAGAGCGGTTTGTGCCGAAAGAAGCCCGGGACCGGCACTTAGCTTCGGAGAGCTGCGTATCTGCGTCTTCTGCGTGTCTTGCCGCTCTACACTCAGCAAAAAGCTTTTCCACCATATCTTGCAAGGAGAAACTCTGCCAGGAAAGAAAACATCCAAAATCTTGTTCTAAAGCTTGCACGGGGGTCTGCAAAGAGTTTGGCAAGAATGAAAGGTAGTTGTCCAAAACTCGTTCTTTTCCAATAGAATAACCATGGAAAAGGCAGGAGAGTGGTAAAGTACTGTTTTCTCTAAGTCTGAAGGCTGCCCACACTGTGCCTGTGTGCTGCAGCTTGCATCTTCGCCTTTGGGAAGCTGCCGCTCGCCGATTCTCCCGGAGGCGAAGAAGCGGCTTCTTCGCACACAGAGCATTGTGGCGAGCGCAGGGAGCTCCTGAGAGCGGTTTGTGCCGAAAGAAGCCCGGGACCGGCACTTAGCTTCGGAGAGCTGCGTATCTGCGTCTTCTGCGTGTCTTGCCGCTCTACACTCAGCAAAAAGCTTTTCCACCATATCTTGCAAGGAGAAACTCTGCCAGGAAAGAAAACATCCAAAATCTTGTTCTAAAGCTTGCACGGAGGTCTGCAAAGAGTTTGGCAAGAATGAAAGGTAGTTGTCCAAAACTCGTTCTTTTCCAATAGAATAACCATGGAAAAGGCAGGAGAGTGGTAAAGTACTGTTTTCTCTAAGTCTGAAGGCTGCCCACACTGTGCCTGTGTGCTGCAGCTTGCATCTTCGCCTTTGGGAAGCTGCCGCTCGCCGATTCTCCCGCAGGCGAAGAAGCGGCTTCTTCGCACACAGAGCATTGTGGCGAGCGCAGGGAGCTCCTGAGAGCGGTTTGTGCCGAAAGAAGCCCGGGACCGGCACTTAGCTTCGGAGAGCTGCGTATCTGCGTCTTCTGCGTGTCTTGCCGCTCTACACTCAGCAAAAAGCTTTTCCACCATATCTTGCAAGGAGAAACTCTGCCAGGAAAGAAAACATCCAAAATCTTGTTCTAAAGCTTGCACGGGGGTCTGCAAAGAGTTTGGCAAGAATGAAAGGTAGTTGTCCAAAACTCGTTCTTTTCCAATAGAATAACCATGGAAAAGGCAGGAGAGTGGTAAAGTACTGTTTTCTCTAAGTCTGAAGGCTGCCCACACTGTGCCTGTGTGCTGCAGCTTGCATCTTCGCCTTTGGGAAGCTGCCGCTCGCCGATTCTCCCGCAGGCGAAGAAGCGGCTTCTTCGCACACAGAGCATTGTGGCGAGCGCAGGGAGCTCCTGAGAGCGGTTTGTGCCGAAAGAAGCCCGGGACCGGCACTTAGCTTCGGAGAGCTGCGTATCTGCGTCTTCTGCGTGTCTTGCCGCTCTACACTCAGCAAAAAGCTTTTCCACCATATCTTGCAAGGAGAAACTCTGCCAGGAAAGAAAACATCCAAAATCTTGTTCTAAAGCTTGCACGGGGGTCTGCAAAGAGTTTGGCAAGAATGAAAGGTAGTTGTCCAAAACTCGTTCTTTTCCAATAGAATAACCATGGAAAAGGCAGGAGAGTGGTAAAGTACTGTTTTCTCGAAGTCTGAATGCTGCCCACACTGTGCCTGTGTGCTGCAGCTTGCATCTTCGCCTTTGGGAAGCTGCCGCTCGCCGATTCTCCCGGAGGCGAAGAAGCGGCTTCTTCGCACACAGAGCATTGTGGCGAGCGCAGGGAGCTCCTGAGAGCGGTTTGTGCCGAAAGAAGCCCGGGACCGGCACTTAGCTTCGGAGAGCTGCGTATCTGCGTCTTCTGCGTGTCTTGCCGCTCTACACTCAGCAAAAAGCTTTTCCACCATATCTTGCAAGGAGAAACTCTGCCAGGAAAGAAAACATCCAAAATCTTGTTCTAAAGCTTGCACGGGGGTCTGCAAAGAGTTTGGCAAGAATGAAAGGTAGTTGTCCAAAACTCGTTCTTTTCCAATAGAATAACCATGGAAAAGGCAGGAGAGTGGTAAAGTACTGTTTTCTCTAAGTCTGAAGGCTGCCCACACTGTGCCTGTGTGCTGCAGCTTGCATCTTCGCCTTTGGGAAGCTGCCGCTCGCCGATTCTCCCGGAGGCGAAGAAGCGGCTTCTTCGCACACAGAGCATTGTGGTGAGCGCAGGGAGCTCCTGAGAGCGGTTTGTGCCGAAAGAAGCCCGGGACCGGCACTTAGCTTCGGAGAGCTGCGTATCTGCGTCTTCTGCGTGTCTTGCCGCTCTACACTCAGCAAAAAGCTTTTCCACCATATCTTGCAAGGAGAAACTCTGCCAGGAAAGAAAACATCCAAAATCTTGTTCTAAAGCTTGCACGGGGGTCTGCAAAGAGTTTGGCAAGAATGAAAGGTAGTTGTCCAAAACTCGTTCTTTTCCAATAGAATAACCATGGAAAAGGCAGGAGAGTGGTAAAGTACTGTTTTCTCTAAGTCTGAAGGCTGCCCACACTGTGCCTGCATGGTGCGGCTTGCATCTTCGCCTTTGGGAAGCTGCCGCTCGCCGATTCTCCCGGAGGCGAAGAAGCGGCTTCTTCGCACACAGAGCATTGGGCCGGTCGTGGTGAGCAGCTAAGAGAGGCTTCTGCCGAAAGAAGCCCGGGACCGGCACTTAGCTTCGGAGAGCTGCGTATCTGCGTCTTCTGCGTGTCTTGCCGCTCAACACTCAGCAAAAAGCTTTTCCACCATATCTTGCAAAGAGAAACTCTGCCAGGAAAGAAAACATCCAAAATCTTGTTCTAAAGCTTGCACGGAGGTCTGCAAAGAGTTTTGCAAGAATGAAAGGTAGTTGTCCAAAACTCGTTCTTTTCCAATAGAATAACCATGGAAAAGGCAGGAGAGTGGTAAAGTACTGTTTTCTCTAAGTCTGAATGCTGCCCACACTGTGCCTGTGTGGTGCAGCTTGCATCTTCGCCTTTGGGAAGCTGCCGCTCGCCGATTCTCCCGGAGGCGAAGAAGCGGCTTCTTCGCACACAGAGCATTGTGGCGAGCGCAGGGAGCTCCTGAGAGCGGTTTGTGCCGAAAGAAGCCCGGGACCGGCACTTAGCTTCGGAGAGCTGCGTATCTGCGTCTTCTGCGTGTCTTGCCGCTCTACACTCAGCAAAAAGCTTTTCCACCATATCTTGCAAGGAGAAACTCTGCCAGGAAAGAAAACATCCAAAATCTTGTTCTAAAGCTTGCACGGAGGTCTGCAAAGAGTTTGGCAAGAATGAAAGGTAGTTGTCCAAAACTCGTTCTTTTCCAATAGAATAACCATGGAAAAGGCAGGAGAGTGGTAAAGTACTGTTTTCTCTAAGTCTGAAGGCTGCCCACACTGTGCCTGTGTGCTGCAGCTTGCATCTTCGCCTTTGGGAAGCTGCCGCTCGCCGATTCTCCCGGAGGCGAAGAAGCGGCTTCTTCGCACACAGAGCATTGTGGCGAGCGCAGGGAGCTCCTGAGAGCGGTTTGTGCCGAAAGAAGCCCGGGACCGGCACTTAGCTTCGGAGAGCTGCGTATCTGCGTCTTCTGCGTGTCTTGCCGCTCTACACTCAGCAAAAAGCTTTTCCACCATATCTTGCAAGGAGAAACTCTGCCAGGAAAGAAAACATCCAAAATCTTGTTCTAAAGCTTGCACGGAGGTCTGCAAAGAGTTTGGCAAGAATGAAAGGTAGTTGTCCAAAACTCGTTCTTTTCCAATAGAATAACCATGGAAAAGGCAGGAGAGTGGTAAAGTACTGTTTTCTCTAAGTCTGAAGGCTGCCCACACTGTGCCTGTGTGCTGCAGCTTGCATCTTCGCCTTTGGGAAGCTGCCGCTCGCCGATTCTCCCGCAGGCGAAGAAGCGGCTTCTTCGCACACAGAGCATTGTGGCGAGCGCAGGGAGCTCCTGAGAGCGGTTTGTGCCGAAAGAAGCCCGGGACCGGCACTTAGCTTCGGAGAGCTGCGTATCTGCGTCTTCTGCGTGTCTTGCCGCTCTACACTCAGCAAAAAGCTTTTCCACCATATCTTGCAAGGAGAAACTCTGCCAGGAAAGAAAACATCCAAAATCTTGTTCTAAAGCTTGCACGGGGGTCTGCAAAGAGTTTGGCAAGAATGAAAGGTAGTTGTCCAAAACTCGTTCTTTTCCAATAGAATAACCATGGAAAAGGCAGGAGAGTGGTAAAGTACTGTTTTCTCTAAGTCTGAAGGCTGCCCACACTGTGCCTGTGTGCTGCAGCTTGCATCTTCGCCTTTGGGAAGCTGCCGCTCGCCGATTCTCCCGGAGGCGAAGAAGCGGCTTCTTCGCACACAGAGCATTGTGGCGAGCGCAGGGAGCTCCTGAGAGCGGTTTGTGCCGAAAGAAGCCCGGGACCGGCACTTAGCTTCGGAGAGCTGCGTATCTGCGTCTTCTGCGTGTCTTGCCGCTCTACACTCAGCAAAAAGCTTTTCCACCATATCTTGCAAGGAGAAACTCTGCCAGGAAAGAAAACATCCAAAATCTTGTTCTAAAGCTTGCACGGAGGTCTGCAAAGAGTTTGGCAAGAATGAAAGGTAGTTGTCCAAAACTCGTTCTTTTCCAATAGAATAACCATGGAAAAGGCAGGAGAGTGGTAAAGTACTGTTTTCTCTAAGTCTGAAGGCTGCCCACACTGTGCCTGTGTGCTGCAGCTTGCATCTTCGCCTTTGGGAAGCTGCCGCTCGCCGATTCTCCCGGAGGCGAAGAAGCGGCTTCTTCGCACACAGAGCATTGTGGCGAGCGCAGGGAGCTCCTGAGAGCGGTTTGTGCCGAAAGAAGCCCGGGACCGGCACTTAGCTTCGGAGAGCTGCGTATCTGCGTCTTCTGCGTGTCTTGCCGCTCTACACTCAGCAAAAAGCTTTTCCACCATATCTTGCAAGGAGAAACTCTGCCAGGAAAGAAAACATCCAAAATCTTGTTCTAAAGCTTGCACGGGGGTCTGCAAAGAGTTTGGCAAGAATGAAAGGTAGTTGTCCAAAACTCGTTCTTTTCCAATAGAATAACCATGGAAAAGGCAGGAGAGTGGTAAAGTACTGTTTTCTCGAAGTCTGAAGGCTGCCCACACTGTGCCTGTGTGGTGCAGCTTGCATCTTCGCCTTTGGGAAGCTGCCGCTCGCCGATTCTCCCGGAGGCGAAGAAGCGGCTTCTTCGCACACAGAGCATTGTGGCGAGCGCAGGGAGCTCCTGAGAGCGGTTTGTGCCGAAAGAAGCCCGGGACCGGCACTTAGCTTCGGAGAGCTGCGTATCTGCGTCTTCTGCGTGTCTTGCCGCTCTACACTCAGCAAAAAGCTTTTCCACCATATCTTGCAAGGAGAAACTCTGCCAGGAAAGAAAACATCCAAAATCTTGTTCTAAAGCTTGCACGGGGGTCTGCAAAGAGTTTGGCAAGAATGAAAGGTAGTTGTCCAAAACTCGTTCTTTTCCAATAGAATAACCATGGAAAAGGCAGGAGAGTGGTAAAGTACTGTTTTCTCTAAGTCTGAATGCTGCCCACACTGTGCCTGTGTGGTGCAGCTTGCATCTTCGCCTTTGGGAAGCTGCCGCTCGCCGATTCTCCCGGAGGCGAAGAAGTGGCTTCTTCGCACACAGAGCATTGTGGCGAGCGCAGGGAGCTCCTGAGAGCGGTTTGTGCCGAAAGAAGCCCGGGACCGGCACTTAGCTTCGGAGAGCTGCGTATCTGCGTCTTCTGCGTGTCTTGCCGCTCTACACTCAGCAAAAAGCTTTTCCACCATATCTTGCAAGGAGAAACTCTGCCAGGAAAGAAAACATCCAAAATCTTGTTCTAAAGCTTGCACGGGGGTCTGCAAAGAGTTTGGCAAGAATGAAAGGTAGTTGTCCAAAACTCGTTCTTTTCCAATAGAATAACCATGGAAAAGGCAGGAGAGTGGTAAAGTACTGTTTTCTCTAAGTCTGAAGGCTGCCCACACTGTGCCTGTGTGCTGCAGCTTGCATCTTCGCCTTTGGGAAGCTGCCGCTCGCCGATTCTCCCGCAGGCGAAGAAGCGGCTTCTTCGCACACAGAGCATTGTGGCGAGCGCAGGGAGCTCCTGAGAGCGGTTTGTGCCGAAAGAAGCCCGGGACCGGCACTTAGCTTCGGAGAGCTGCGTATCTGCGTCTTCTGCGTGTCTTGCCGCTCTACACTCAGCAAAAAGCTTTTCCACCATATCTTGCAAGGAGAAACTCTGCCAGGAAAGAAAACATCCAAAATCTTGTTCTAAAGCTTGCACGGGGGTCTGCAAAGAGTTTGGCAAGAATGAAAGGTAGTTGTCCAAAACTCGTTCTTTTCCAATAGAATAACCATGGAAAAGGCAGGAGAGTGGTAAAGTACTGTTTTCTCTAAGTCTGAAGGCTGCCCACACTGTGCCTGTGTGCTGCAGCTTGCATCTTCGCCTTTGGGAAGCTGCCGCTCGCCGATTCTCCCGGAGGCAAAGAAGCGGCTTCTTCGCACACAGAGCATTGTGGTGAGCGCAGGGAGCTCCTGAGAGCGGTTTGTGCCAAAAGAAGCCCGGGACCGGCACTTAGCTTCGGAGAGCTGCGTATCTGCGTCTTCTGCGTGTCTTGCCGCTCTACACTCAGCAAAAATCTTTTCCACCATATCTTGCAAATAGAAACTCTGCCAGGAAAGAAAACATCCAAAATCTTGTTCTAAAGCTTGCACGGAGGTCTGCAAAGAGTTTGGCAAGAATGAAAGGTAGTTGGCCAAAACTCGTTCTTTTCCAATAGAAAAACCATGGAAAAGGCAGGAGAGTGGTTAAGTACTGTTTTCTCTAAGTCTGAAGGCTGCCCACACTGTGCCTGCATGGTGCGGCTTGCATCTTCGCCTTTGGGAAGCTGCCGCTCGCCGATTCCCCCGGAGGCGAAGAAGCGGCTTCTTCGCACACAGAGCATTGGGCCGGTCGTGGTGAGCAGCTAAGAGCGGCTTCTGGCGAAAGAAGCCCGGGACCGGCACTTAGCTTCGGAGAGCTGCGTATCTGCGTCTTCTGCGTGTCTTGCCGCTCTACACTCAGCAAAAAGCTTTTCCACCATATCTTGCAAGGAGAAACTCTGCCAGGAAAGAAAACATCCAAAATCTTGTTCTAAAGCTTGCACGGGGGTCTGCAAAGAGTTTGGCAAGAATGAAAGGTAGTTGTCCAAAACTCGTTCTTTTCCAATAGAATAACCATGGAAAAGGCAGGAGAGTGGTAAAGTACTGTTTTCTCTAAGTCTGAAGGCTGCCCACACTGTGCCTGTGTGCTGCAGCTTGCATCTTCGCCTTTGGGAAGCTGCCGCTCGCCGATTCTCCCGCAGGCGAAGAAGCGGCTTCTTCGCACACAGAGCATTGTGGCGAGCGCAGGGAGCTCCTGAGAGCGGTTTGTGCCGAAAGAAGCCCGGGACCGGCACTTAGCTTCGGAGAGCTGCGTATCTGCGTCTTCTGCGTGTCTTGCCGCTCTACACTCAGCAAAAAGCTTTTCCACCATATCTTGCAAGGAGAAACTCTGCCAGGAAAGAAAACATCCAAAATCTTGTTCTAAAGCTTGCACGGGGGTCTGCAAAGAGTTTGGCAAGAATGAAAGGTAGTTGTCCAAAACTCGTTCTTTTCCAATAGAATAACCATGGAAAAGGCAGGAGAGTGGTAAAGTACTGTTTTCTCTAAGTCTGAATGCTGCCCACACTGTGCCTGTGTGGTGCAGCTTGCATCTTCGCCTTTGGGAAGCTGCCGCTCGCCGATTCTCCCGGAGGCGAAGAAGCGGCTTCTTCGCACACAGAGCATTGGGCCGGTCGTGGTGAGCAGCTAAGAGAGGCTTCTGCCGAAAGAAGCCCGGGACCGGCACTTAGCTTCGGAGAGCTGCGTATCTGCGTCTTCTGCGTGTCTTGCCGCTCTACACTCAGCAAAAAGCTTTTCCACCATATCTTGCAAGGAGAAACTCTGCCAGGAAAGAAAACATCCAAAATCTTGTTCTAAAGCTTGCACGGGGGTCTGCAAAGAGTTTGGCAAGAATGAAAGGTAGTTGTCCAAAACTCGTTCTTTTCCAATAGAATAACCATGGAAAAGGCAGGAGAGTGGTAAAGTACTGTTTTCTCTAAGTCTGAATGCTGCCCACACTGTGCCTGTGTGCTGCAGCTTGCATCTTCGCCTTTGGGAAGCTGCCGCTCGCCGATTCTCCCAGAGGCGAAGAAGCGGCTTCTTCGCACACAGAGCATTGTGGCGAGCGCAGGGAGCTCCTGAGAGCGGTTTGTGCCGAAAGAAGCCCGGGACCGGCACTTAGCTTCGGAGAGCTGCGTATCTGCGTCTTCTGCGTGTCTTGCCGCTCTACACTCAGCAAAAAGCTTTTCCACCATATCTTGCAAGGAGAAACTCTGCCAGGAAAGAAAACATCCAAAATCTTGTTCTAAAGCTTGCACGGGGGTTTGCAAAGAGTTTGGCAAGAATGAAAGGTAGTTGTCCAAAACTCGTTCTTTTCCAATAGAATAACCATGGAAAAGGCAGGAGAGTGGTAAAGTACTGTTTTCTCTAAGTCTGAAGGCTGCCCACACTGTGCCTGTGTGCTGCAGCTTGCATCTTCGCCTTTGGGAAGCTGCCGCTCGCCGATTCTCCCGCAGGCGAAGAAGCGGCTTCTTCGCACACAGAGCATTGTGGCGAGCGCAGGGAGCTCCTGAGAGCGGTTTGTGCCGAAAGAAGCCCGGGACCGGCACTTAGCTTCGGAGAGCTGCGTATCTGCGTCTTCTGCGTGTCTTGCCGCTCTACACTCAGCAAAAAGCTTTTCCACCATATCTTGCAAGGAGAAACTCTGCCAGGAAAGAAAACATCCAAAATCTTGTTCTAAAGCTTGCACGGGGGTCTGCAAAGAGTTTGGCAAGAATGAAAGGTAGTTGTCCAAAACTCGTTCTTTTCCAATAGAATAACCATGGAAAAGGCAGGAGAGTGGTAAAGTACTGTTTTCTCTAAGTCTGAAGGCTGCCCACACTGTGCCTGTGTGCTGCAGCTTGCATCTTCGCCTTTGGGAAGCTGCCGCTCGCCGATTCTCCCGGAGGCGAAGAAGCGGCTTCTTCGCACACAGAGCATTGTGGCGAGCGCAGGGAGCTCCTGAGAGCGGTTTGTGCCGAAAGAAGCCCGGGACCGGCACTTAGCTTCGGAGAGCTGCGTATCTGCGTCTTCTGCGTGTCTTGCCGCTCTACACTCAGCAAAAAGCTTTTCCACCATATCTTGCAAGGAGAAACTCTGCCAGGAAAGAAAACATCCAAAATCTTGTTCTAAAGCTTGCACGGGGGTCTGCAAAGAGTTTGGCAAGAATGAAAGGTAGTTGTCCAAAACTCGTTCTTTTCCAATAGAATAACCATGGAAAAGGCAGGAGAGTGGTAAAGTACTGTTTTCTCTAAGTCTGAAGGCTGCCCACACTGTGCCTGTGTGCTGCAGCTTGCATCTTCGCCTTTGGGAAGCTGCCGCTCGCCGATTCTCCCGCAGGCGAAGAAGCGGCTTCTTCGCACACAGAGCATTGTGGTGAGCGCAGGGAGCTCCTGAGAGCGGTTTGTGCCGAAAGAAGCCCGGGACCGGCACTTAGCTTCGGAGAGCTGCGTATCTGCGTCTTCTGCGTGTCTTGCCGCTCTACACTCAGCAAAAAGCTTTTCCACCATATCTTGCAAGGAGAAACTCTGCCAGGAAAGAAAACATCCAAAATCTTGTTCTAAAGCTTGCACGGGGGTCTGCAAAGAGTTTGGCAAGAATGAAAGGTAGTTGTCCAAAACTCGTTCTTTTCCAATAGAATAACCATGGAAAAGGCAGGAGAGTGGTAAAGTACTGTTTTCTCTAAGTCTGAAGGCTGCCCACACTGTGCCTGCATGGTGCGGCTTGCATCTTCGCCTTTGGGAAGCTGCCGCTCGCCGATTCTCCCGGAGGCGAAGAAGCGGCTTCTTCGCACACAGAGCATTGGGCCGGTCGTGGTGAGCAGCTAAGAGAGGCTTCTGCCGAAAGAAGCCCGGGACCGGCACTTAGCTTCGGAGAGCTGCGTATCTGCGTCTTCTGCGTGTCTTGCCGCTCAACACTCAGCAAAAAGCTTTTCCACCATATCTTGCAAAGAGAAACTCTGCCAGGAAAGAAAACATCCAAAATCTTGTTCTAAAGCTTGCACGGAGGTCTGCAAAGAGTTTTGCAAGAATGAAAGGTAGTTGTCCAAAACTCGTTCTTTTCCAATAGAATAACCATGGAAAAGGCAGGAGAGTGGTAAAGTACTGTTTTCTCTAAGTCTGAATGCTGCCCACACTGTGCCTGTGTGGTGCAGCTTGCATCTTCGCCTTTGGGAAGCTGCCGCTCGCCGATTCTCCCGGAGGCGAAGAAGCGGCTTCTTCGCACACAGAGCATTGTGGCGAGCGCAGGGAGCTCCTGAGAGCGGTTTGTGCCGAAAGAAGCCCGGGACCGGCACTTAGCTTCGGAGAGCTGCGTATCTGCGTCTTCTGCGTGTCTTGCCGCTCTACACTCAGCAAAAAGCTTTTCCACCATATCTTGCAAATAGAAACTCTGCCAGGAAAGAAAACATCCAAAATCTTGTTCTAAAGCTTGCACGGAGGTCTGCAAAGAGTTTGGCAAGAATGAAAGGTAGTTGGCCAAAACTCGTTCTTTTCCAATAGAATAACCATGGAAAAGGCAGGAGAGTGGTAAAGTACTGTTTTCTCTAAGTCTGAAGGCTGCCCACACTGTGCCTGCATGGTGCGGCTTGCATCTTCGCCTTTGGGAAGCTGCCGCTCGCCGATTCTCCCGCAGGCGAAGAAGCGGCTTCTTCGCACACAGAGCATTGTGGTGAGCGCAGGGAGCTCCTGAGAGCGGTTTGTGCCGAAAGAAGCCCGGGACCGGCACTTAGCTTCGGAGAGCTGCGTATCTGCGTCTTCTGCGTGTCTTGCCGCTCTACACTCAGCAAAAATCTTTTCCACCATATCTTGCAAATAGAAACTCTGCCAGGAAAGAAAACATCCAAAATCTTGTTCTAAAGCTTGCACGGAGGTCTGCAAAGAGTTTGGCAAGAATGAAAGGTAGTTGGCCAAAACTCGTTCTTTTCCAATAGAAAAACCATGGAAAAGGCAGGAGAGTGGTTAAGTACTGTTTTCTCTAAGTCTGAAGGCTGCCCACACTGTGCCTGCATGGTGCGGCTTGCATCTTCGCCTTTGGGAAGCTGCCGCTCGCCGATTCCCCCGGAGGCGAAGAAGCGGCTTCTTCGCACACAGAGCATTGGGCCGGTCGTGGTGAGCAGCTAAGAGCGGCTTCTGGCGAAAGAAGCCCGGGACCGGCACTTAGCTTCGGAGAGCTGCGTATCTGCGTCTTCTGCGTGTCTTGCCGCTCTACACTCAGCAAAAAGCTTTTCCACCATATCTTGCAAGGAGAAACTCTGCCAGGAAAGAAAACATCCAAAATCTTGTTCTAAAGCTTGCACGGGGGTCTGCAAAGAGTTTGGCAAGAATGAAAGGTAGTTGTCCAAAACTCGTTCTTTTCCAATAGAATAACCATGGAAAAGGCAGGAGAGTGGTAAAGTACTGTTTTCTCTAAGTCTGAAGGCTGCCCACACTGTGCCTGTGTGCTGCAGCTTGCATCTTCGCCTTTGGGAAGCTGCCGCTCGCCGATTCTCCCGCAGGCGAAGAAGCGGCTTCTTCGCACACAGAGCATTGTGGCGAGCGCAGGGAGCTCCTGAGAGCGGTTTGTGCCGAAAGAAGCCCGGGACCGGCACTTAGCTTCGGAGAGCTGCGTATCTGCGTCTTCTGCGTGTCTTGCTGCTCTACACTCAGCAAAAAGCTTTTCCACCATATCTTGCAAGGAGAAACTCTGCCAGGAAAGAAAACATCCAAAATCTTGTTCTAAAGCTTGCACGGGGGTCTGCAAAGAGTTTGGCAAGAATGAAAGGTAGTTGTCCAAAACTCGTTCTTTTCCAATAGAATAACCATGGAAAAGGCAGGAGAGTGGTAAAGTACTGCTTTCTCTAAGTCTGAAGGCTGCCCACACTGTGCCTGCATGGTGCGGCTTGCATCTTCGCCTTTGGGAAGCTGCCGCTCGCCGATTCTCCCGGAGGCGAAGAAGCGGCTTCTTCGCACACAGAGCATTGGGCCGGTCGTGGTGAGCAGCTAAGAGAGGCTTCTGCCGAAAGAAGCCCGGGACCGGCACTTAGCTTCGGAGAGCTGCGTATCTGCGTCTTCTGCGTGTCTTGCCGCTCTACACTCAGCAAAAAGCTTTTCCACCATATCTTGCAAGGAGAAACTCTGCCAGGAAAGAAAACATCCAAAATCTTGTTCTAAAGCTTGCACGGGGGTCTGCAAAGAGTTTGGCAAGAATGAAAGGTAGTTGTCCAAAACTCGTTCTTTTCCAATAGAATAACCATGGAAAAGGCAGGAGAGTGGTAAAGTACTGTTTTCTCTAAGTCTGAATGCTGCCCACACTGTGCCTGTGTGCTGCAGCTTGCATCTTCGCCTTTGGGAAGCTGCCGCTCGCCGATTCTCCCAGAGGCGAAGAAGCGGCTTCTTCGCACACAGAGCATTGTGGCGAGCGCAGGGAGCTCCTGAGAGCGGTTTGTGCCGAAAGAAGCCCGGGACCGGCACTTAGCTTCGGAGAGCTGCGTATCTGCGTCTTCTGCGTGTCTTGCCGCTCTACACTCAGCAAAAAGCTTTTCCACCATATCTTGCAAGGAGAAACTCTGCCAGGAAAGAAAACATCCAAAATCTTGTTCTAAAGCTTGCACGGGGGTTTGCAAAGAGTTTGGCAAGAATGAAAGGTAGTTGTCCAAAACTCGTTCTTTTCCAATAGAATAACCATGGAAAAGGCAGGAGAGTGGTAAAGTACTGTTTTCTCTAAGTCTGAAGGCTGCCCACACTGTGCCTGTGTGCTGCAGCTTGCATCTTCGCCTTTGGGAAGCTGCCGCTCGCCGATTCTCCCGCAGGCGAAGAAGCGGCTTCTTCGCACACAGAGCATTGTGGCGAGCGCAGGGAGCTCCTGAGAGCGGTTTGTGCCGAAAGAAGCCCGGGACCGGCACTTAGCTTCGGAGAGCTGCGTATCTGCGTCTTCTGCGTGTCTTGCCGCTCTACACTCAGCAAAAAGCTTTTCCACCATATCTTGCAAGGAGAAACTCTGCCAGGAAAGAAAACATCCAAAATCTTGTTCTAAAGCTTGCACGGGGGTCTGCAAAGAGTTTGGCAAGAATGAAAGGTAGTTGTCCAAAACTCGTTCTTTTCCAATAGAATAACCATGGAAAAGGCAGGAGAGTGGTAAAGTACTGTTTTCTCGAAGTCTGAATGCTGCCCACACTGTGCCTGTGTGCTGCAGCTTGCATCTTCGCCTTTGGGAAGCTGCCGCTCGCCGATTCTCCCGGAGGCGAAGAAGCGGCTTCTTCGCACACAGAGCATTGTGGCGAGCGCAGGGAGCTCCTGAGAGCGGTTTGTGCCGAAAGAAGCCCGGGACCGGCACTTAGCTTCGGAGAGCTGCGTATCTGCGTCTTCTGCGTGTCTTGCCGCTCTACACTCAGCAAAAAGCTTTTCCACCATATCTTGCAAGGAGAAACTCTGCCAGGAAAGAAAACATCCAAAATCTTGTTCTAAAGCTTGCACGGGGGTCTGCAAAGAGTTTGGCAAGAATGAAAGGTAGTTGTCCAAAACTCGTTCTTTTCCAATAGAATAACCATGGAAAAGGCAGGAGAGTGGTAAAGTACTGTTTTCTCTAAGTCTGAAGGCTGCCCACACTGTGCCTGTGTGCTGCAGCTTGCATCTTCGCCTTTGGGAAGCTGCCGCTCGCCGATTCTCCCGGAGGCGAAGAAGCGGCTTCTTCGCACACAGAGCATTGTGGTGAGCGCAGGGAGCTCCTGAGAGCGGTTTGTGCCGAAAGAAGCCCGGGACCGGCACTTAGCTTCGGAGAGCTGCGTATCTGCGTCTTCTGCGTGTCTTGCCGCTCTACACTCAGCAAAAAGCTTTTCCACCATATCTTGCAAGGAGAAACTCTGCCAGGAAAGAAAACATCCAAAATCTTGTTCTAAAGCTTGCACGGGGGTCTGCAAAGAGTTTGGCAAGAATGAAAGGTAGTTGTCCAAAACTCGTTCTTTTCCAATAGAATAACCATGGAAAAGGCAGGAGAGTGGTAAAGTACTGTTTTCTCTAAGTCTGAAGGCTGCCCACACTGTGCCTGCATGGTGCGGCTTGCATCTTCGCCTTTGGGAAGCTGCCGCTCGCCGATTCTCCCGGAGGCGAAGAAGCGGCTTCTTCGCACACAGAGCATTGGGCCGGTCGTGGTGAGCAGCTAAGAGAGGCTTCTGCCGAAAGAAGCCCGGGACCGGCACTTAGCTTCGGAGAGCTGCGTATCTGCGTCTTCTGCGTGTCTTGCCGCTCAACACTCAGCAAAAAGCTTTTCCACCATATCTTGCAAAGAGAAACTCTGCCAGGAAAGAAAACATCCAAAATCTTGTTCTAAAGCTTGCACGGAGGTCTGCAAAGAGTTTTGCAAGAATGAAAGGTAGTTGTCCAAAACTCGTTCTTTTCCAATAGAATAACCATGGAAAAGGCAGGAGAGTGGTAAAGTACTGTTTTCTCTAAGTCTGAATGCTGCCCACACTGTGCCTGTGTGGTGCAGCTTGCATCTTCGCCTTTGGGAAGCTGCCGCTCGCCGATTCTCCCGGAGGCGAAGAAGCGGCTTCTTCGCACACAGAGCATTGTGGCGAGCGCAGGGAGCTCCTGAGAGCGGTTTGTGCCGAAAGAAGCCCGGGACCGGCACTTAGCTTCGGAGAGCTGCGTATCTGCGTCTTCTGCGTGTCTTGCCGCTCTACACTCAGCAAAAAGCTTTTCCACCATATCTTGCAAATAGAAACTCTGCCAGGAAAGAAAACATCCAAAATCTTGTTCTAAAGCTTGCACGGAGGTCTGCAAAGAGTTTGGCAAGAATGAAAGGTAGTTGGCCAAAACTCGTTCTTTTCCAATAGAATAACCATGGAAAAGGCAGGAGAGTGGTAAAGTACTGTTTTCTCTAAGTCTGAAGGCTGCCCACACTGTGCCTGCATGGTGCGGCTTGCATCTTCGCCTTTGGGAAGCTGCCGCTCGCCGATTCTCCCGCAGGCGAAGAAGCGGCTTCTTCGCACACAGAGCATTGTGGTGAGCGCAGGGAGCTCCTGAGAGCGGTTTGTGCCGAAAGAAGCCCGGGACCGGCACTTAGCTTCGGAGAGCTGCGTATCTGCGTCTTCTGCGTGTCTTGCCGCTCTACACTCAGCAAAAATCTTTTCCACCATATCTTGCAAATAGAAACTCTGCCAGGAAAGAAAACATCCAAAATCTTGTTCTAAAGCTTGCACGGAGGTCTGCAAAGAGTTTGGCAAGAATGAAAGGTAGTTGGCCAAAACTCGTTCTTTTCCAATAGAAAAACCATGGAAAAGGCAGGAGAGTGGTTAAGTACAGTTTTCTCTAAGTCTGAAGGCTGCCCACACTGTGCCTGCATGGTGCGGCTTGCATCTTCGCCTTTGGGAAGCTGCCGCTCGCCGATTCCCCCGGAGGCGAAGAAGCGGCTTCTTCGCACACAGAGCATTGGGCCGGTCGTGGTGAGCAGCTAAGAGCGGCTTCTGGCGAAAGAAGCCCGGGACCGGCACTTAGCTTCGGAGAGCTGCGTATCTGCGTCTTCTGCGTGTCTTGCCGCTCTACACTCAGCAAAAAGCTTTTCCACCATATCTTGCAAGGAGAAACTCTGCCAGGAAAGAAAACATCCAAAATCTTGTTCTAAAGCTTGCACGGGGGTCTGCAAAGAGTTTGGCAAGAATGAAAGGTAGTTGTCCAAAACTCGTTCTTTTCCAATAGAATAACCATGGAAAAGGCAGGAGAGTGGTAAAGTACTGTTTTCTCTAAGTCTGAAGGCTGCCCACACTGTGCCTGTGTGCTGCAGCTTGCATCTTCGCCTTTGGGAAGCTGCCGCTCGCCGATTCTCCCGCAGGCGAAGAAGCGGCTTCTTCGCACACAGAGCATTGTGGCGAGCGCAGGGAGCTCCTGAGAGCGGTTTGTGCCGAAAGAAGCCCGGGACCGGCACTTAGCTTCGGAGAGCTGCGTATCTGCGTCTTCTGCGTGTCTTGCCGCTCTACACTCAGCAAAAAGCTTTTCCACCATATCTTGCAAGGAGAAACTCTGCCAGGAAAGAAAACATCCAAAATCTTGTTCTAAAGCTTGCACGGGGGTCTGCAAAGAGTTTGGCAAGAATGAAAGGTAGTTGTCCAAAACTCGTTCTTTTCCAATAGAATAACCATGGAAAAGGCAGGAGAGTGGTAAAGTACTGGTTTCCCTAAGTCTGAAGGCTGCCCACACTGTGCCTGCATGGTGCGGCTTGCATCTTCCCCTTTGGGAAGCTGCCGCTCGCCGATTCTCCCGGAGGCGAAGAAGCGGCTTCTTCGCACACAGAGCATTGGGCCGGTCGTGGTGAGCAGCTAAGAGAGGCTTCTGCCGAAAGAAGCCCGGGACCGGCACTTAGCTTCGGAGAGCTGCGTATCTGCGTCTTCTGCGTGTCTTGCCGCTCTACACTCAGCAAAAAGCTTTTCCACCATATCTTGCAAGGAGAAACTCTGCCAGGAAAGAAAACATCCAAAATCTTGTTCTAAAGCTTGCACGGGGGTCTGCAAAGAGTTTGGCAAGAATGAAAGGTAGTTGTCCAAAACTCGTTCTTTTCCAATAGAATAACCATGGAAAAGGCAGGAGAGTGGTAAAGTACTGTTTTCTCTAAGTCTGAATGCTGCCCACACTGTGCCTGTGTGCTGCAGCTTGCATCTTCGCCTTTGGGAAGCTGCCGCTCGCCGATTCTCCCAGAGGCGAAGAAGCGGCTTCTTCGCACACAGAGCATTGTGGCGAGCGCAGGGAGCTCCTGAGAGCGGTTTGTGCCGAAAGAAGCCCGGGACCGGCACTTAGCTTCGGAGAGCTGCGTATCTGCGTCTTCTGCGTGTCTTGCCGCTCTACACTCAGCAAAAAGCTTTTCCACCATATCTTGCAAGGAGAAACTCTGCCAGGAAAGAAAACATCCAAAATCTTGTTCTAAAGCTTGCACGGGGGTCTGCAAAGAGTTTGGCAAGAATGAAAGGTAGTTGTCCAAAACTCGTTCTTTTCCAATAGAATAACCATGGAAAAGGCAGGAGAGTGGTAAAGTACTGTTTTCTCTAAGTCTGAAGGCTGCCCACACTGTGCCTGCATGGTGCGGCTTGCATCTTCGCCTTTGGGAAGCTGCCGCTCGCCGATTCTCCCGCAGGCGAAGAAGCGGCTTCTTCGCACACAGAGCATTGGGCCGGTCGTGGTGAGCAGCTAAGAGAGGCTTCTGCCGAAAGAAGCCCGGGACCGGCACTTAGCTTCGGAGAGCTGCGTATCTGCGTCTTCTGCGTGTCTTGCCGCTCAACACTCAGCAAAAAGCTTTTCCACCATATCTTGCAAAGAGAAACTCTGCCAGGAAAGAAAACATCCAAAATCTTGTTCTAAAGCTTGCACGGAGGTCTGCAAAGAGTTTTGCAAGAATGAAAGGTAGTTGTCCAAAACTCGTTCTTTTCCAATAGAATAACCATGGAAAAGGCAGGAGAGTGGTAAAGTACTGTTTTCTCTAAGTCTGAATGCTGCCCACACTGTGCCTGTGTGGTGCAGCTTGCATCTTCGCCTTTGGGAAGCTGCCGCTCGCCGATTCTCCCGGAGGCGAAGAAGCGGCTTCTTCGCACACAGAGCATTGTGGCGAGCGCAGGGAGCTCCTGAGAGCGGTTTGTGCCGAAAGAAGCCCGGGACCGGCACTTAGCTTCGGAGAGCTGCGTATCTGCGTCTTCTGCGTGTCTTGCCGCTCTACACTCAGCAAAAAGCTTTTCCACCATATCTTGCAAATAGAAACTCTGCCAGGAAAGAAAACATCCAAAATCTTGTTCTAAAGCTTGCACGGAGGTCTGCAAAGAGTTTGGCAAGAATGAAAGGTAGTTGGCCAAAACTCGTTCTTTTCCAATAGAATAACCATGGAAAAGGCAGGAGAGTGGTAAAGTACTGTTTTCTCTAAGTCTGAAGGCTGCCCACACTGTGCCTGCATGGTGCGGCTTGCATCTTCGCCTTTGGGAAGCTGCCGCTCGCCGATTCTCCCGGAGGCGAAGAAGCGGCTTCTTCGCACACAGAGCATTGTGGTGAGCGCAGGGAGCTCCTGAGAGCGGTTTGTGCCGAAAGAAGCCCGGGACCGGCACTTAGCTTCGGAGAGCTGCGTATCTGCGTCTTCTGCGTGTCTTGCCGCTCTACACTCAGCAAAAAGCTTTTCCACCATATCTTGCAAGGAGAAACTCTGCCAGGAAAGAAAACATCCAAAATCTTGTTCTAAAGCTTGCACGGGGGTCTGCAAAGAGTTTGGCAAGAATGAAAGGTAGTTGTCCAAAACTCGTTCTTTTCCAATAGAATAACCATGGAAAAGGCAGGAGAGTGGTAAAGTACTGCTTTCTCTAAGTCTGAAGGCTGCCCACACTGTGCCTGCATGGTGCGGCTTGCATCTTCGCCTTTGGGAAGCTGCCGCTCGCCGATTCTCCCGGAGGCGAAGAAGCGGCTTCTTCGCACACAGAGCATTGGGCCGGTCGTGGTGAGCAGCTAAGAGAGGCTTCTGCCGAAAGAAGCCCGGGACCGGCACTTAGCTTCGGAGAGCTGCGTATCTGCGTCTTCTGCGTGTCTTGCCGCTCAACACTCAGCAAAAAGCTTTTCCACCATATCTTGCAAAGAGAAACTCTGCCAGGAAAGAAAACATCCAAAATCTTGTTCTAAAGCTTGCACGGAGGTCTGCAAAGAGTTTTGCAAGAATGAAAGGTAGTTGTCCAAAACTCGTTCTTTTCCAATAGAATAACCATGGAAAAGGCAGGAGAGTGGTAAAGTACTGTTTTCTCTAAGTCTGAATGCTGCCCACACTGTGCCTGTGTGGTGCAGCTTGCATCTTCGCCTTTGGGAAGCTGCCGCTCGCCGATTCTCCCGGAGGCGAAGAAGCGGCTTCTTCGCACACAGAGCATTGTGGCGAGCGCAGGGAGCTCCTGAGAGCGGTTTGTGCCGAAAGAAGCCCGGGACCGGCACTTAGCTTCGGAGAGCTGCGTATCTGCGTCTTCTGCGTGTCTTGCCGCTCTACACTCAGCAAAAAGCTTTTCCACCATATCTTGCAAGGAGAAACTCTGCCAGGAAAGAAAACATCCAAAATCTTGTTCTAAAGCTTGCACGGGGGTCTGCAAAGAGTTTGGCAAGAATGAAAGGTAGTTGTCCAAAACTCGTTCTTTTCCAATAGAATAACCATGGAAAAGGCAGGAGAGTGGTAAAGTACTGTTTTCTCGAAGTCTGAATGCTGCCCACACTGTGCCTGTGTGCTGCAGCTTGCATCTTCGCCTTTGGGAAGCTGCCGCTCGCCGATTCTCCCGGAGGCGAAGAAGCGGCTTCTTCGCACACAGAGCATTGTGGCGAGCGCAGGGAGCTCCTGAGAGCGGTTTGTGCCGAAAGAAGCCCGGGACCGGCACTTAGCTTCGGAGAGCTGCGTATCTGCGTCTTCTGCGTGTCTTGCCGCTCTACACTCAGCAAAAAGCTTTTCCACCATATCTTGCAAGGAGAAACTCTGCCAGGAAAGAAAACATCCAAAATCTTGTTCTAAAGCTTGCACGGGGGTCTGCAAAGAGTTTGGCAAGAATGAAAGGTAGTTGTCCAAAACTCGTTCTTTTCCAATAGAATAACCATGGAAAAGGCAGGAGAGTGGTAAAGTACTGTTTTCTCTAAGTCTGAAGGCTGCCCACACTGTGCCTGTGTGCTGCAGCTTGCATCTTCGCCTTTGGGAAGCTGCCGCTCGCCGATTCTCCCGGAGGCGAAGAAGCGGCTTCTTCGCACACAGAGCATTGTGGTGAGCGCAGGGAGCTCCTGAGAGCGGTTTGTGCCGAAAGAAGCCCGGGACCGGCACTTAGCTTCGGAGAGCTGCGTATCTGCGTCTTCTGCGTGTCTTGCCGCTCTACACTCAGCAAAAAGCTTTTCCACCATATCTTGCAAGGAGAAACTCTGCCAGGAAAGAAAACATCCAAAATCTTGTTCTAAAGCTTGCACGGGGGTCTGCAAAGAGTTTGGCAAGAATGAAAGGTAGTTGTCCAAAACTCGTTCTTTTCCAATAGAATAACCATGGAAAAGGCAGGAGAGTGGTAAAGTACTGTTTTCTCTAAGTCTGAAGGCTGCCCACACTGTGCCTGCATGGTGCGGCTTGCATCTTCGCCTTTGGGAAGCTGCCGCTCGCCGATTCTCCCGGAGGCGAAGAAGCGGCTTCTTCGCACACAGAGCATTGGGCCGGTCGTGGTGAGCAGCTAAGAGAGGCTTCTGCCGAAAGAAGCCCGGGACCGGCACTTAGCTTCGGAGAGCTGCGTATCTGCATCTTCTGCGTGTCTTGCCGCTCAACACTCAGCAAAAAGCTTTTCCACCATATCTTGCAAAGAGAAACTCTGCCAGGAAAGAAAACATCCAAAATCTTGTTCTAAAGCTTGCACGGAGGTCTGCAAAGAGTTTTGCAAGAATGAAAGGTAGTTGTCCAAAACTCGTTCTTTTCCAATAGAATAACCATGGAAAAGGCAGGAGAGTGGTAAAGTACTGTTTTCTCTAAGTCTGAATGCTGCCCACACTGTGCCTGTGTGGTGCAGCTTGCATCTTCGCCTTTGGGAAGCTGCCGCTCGCCGATTCTCCCGGAGGCGAAGAAGCGGCTTCTTCGCACACAGAGCATTGTGGCGAGCGCAGGGAGCTCCTGAGAGCGGTTTGTGCCGAAAGAAGCCCGGGACCGGCACTTAGCTTCGGAGAGCTGCGTATCTGCGTCTTCTGCGTGTCTTGCCGCTCTACACTCAGCAAAAAGCTTTTCCACCATATCTTGCAAATAGAAACTCTGCCAGGAAAGAAAACATCCAAAATCTTGTTCTAAAGCTTGCACGGAGGTCTGCAAAGAGTTTGGCAAGAATGAAAGGTAGTTGGCCAAAACTCGTTCTTTTCCAATAGAATAACCATGGAAAAGGCAGGAGAGTGGTAAAGTACTGTTTTCTCTAAGTCTGAAGGCTGCCCACACTGTGCCTGCATGGTGCGGCTTGCATCTTCGCCTTTGGGAAGCTGCCGCTCGCCGATTCTCCCGCAGGCGAAGAAGCGGCTTCTTCGCACACAGAGCATTGTGGTGAGCGCAGGGAGCTCCTGAGAGCGGTTTGTGCCGAAAGAAGCCCGGGACCGGCACTTAGCTTCGGAGAGCTGCGTATCTGCGTCTTCTGCGTGTCTTGCCGCTCTACACTCAGCAAAAATCTTTTCCACCATATCTTGCAAATAGAAACTCTGCCAGGAAAGAAAACATCCAAAATCTTGTTCTAAAGCTTGCACGGAGGTCTGCAAAGAGTTTGGCAAGAATGAAAGGTAGTTGGCCAAAACTCGTTCTTTTCCAATAGAAAAACCATGGAAAAGGCAGGAGAGTGGTTAAGTACTGTTTTCTCTAAGTCTGAAGGCTGCCCACACTGTGCCTGCATGGTGCGGCTTGCATCTTCGCCTTTGGGAAGCTGCCGCTCGCCGATTCCCCCGGAGGCGAAGAAGCGGCTTCTTCGCACACAGAGCATTGGGCCGGTCGTGGTGAGCAGCTAAGAGCGGCTTCTGGCGAAAGAAGCCTGGGACCGGCACTTAGCTTCGGAGAGCTGCGTATCTGCGTCTTCTGCGTGTCTTGCCGCTCTACACTCAGCAAAAAGCTTTTCCACCATATCTTGCAAGGAGAAACTCTGCCAGGAAAGAAAACATCCAAAATCTTGTTCTAAAGCTTGCACGGGGGTCTGCAAAGAGTTTGGCAAGAATGAAAGGTAGTTGTCCAAAACTCGTTCTTTTCCAATAGAATAACCATGGAAAAGGCAGGAGAGTGGTAAAGTACTGTTTTCTCTAAGTCTGAAGGCTGCCCACACTGTGCCTGTGTGCTGCAGCTTGCATCTTCGCCTTTGGGAAGCTGCCGCTCGCCGATTCTCCCGCAGGCGAAGAAGCGGCTTCTTCGCACACAGAGCATTGTGGCGAGCGCAGGGAGCTCCTGAGAGCGGTTTGTGCCGAAAGAAGCCCGGGACCGGCACTTAGCTTCGGAGAGCTGCGTATCTGCGTCTTCTGCGTGTCTTGCCGCTCTACACTCAGCAAAAAGCTTTTCCACCATATTTTGCAAGGAGAAACTCTGCCAGGAAAGAAAACATCCAAAATCTTGTTCTAAAGCTTGCACGGGGGTCTGCAAAGAGTTTGGCAAGAATGAAAGGTAGTTGTCCAAAACTCGTTCTTTTCCAATAGAATAACCATGGAAAAGGCAGGAGAGTGGTAAAGTACTGCTTTCTCTAAGTCTGAAGGCTGCCCACACTGTGCCTGCATGGTGCGGCTTGCATCTTCGCCTTTGGGAAGCTGCCGCTCGCCGATTCTCCCGGAGGCGAAGAAGTGGCTTCTTCGCACACAGAGCATTGGGCCGGTCGTGGTGAGCAGCTAAGAGAGGCTTCTGCCGAAAGAAGCCCGGGACCGGCACTTAGCTTCGGAGAGCTGCGTATCTGCGTCTTCTGCGTGTCTTGCCGCTCAACACTCAGCAAAAAGCTTTTCCACCATATCTTGCAAAGAGAAACTCTGCCAGGAAAGAAAACATCCAAAATCTTGTTCTAAAGCTTGCACGGAGGTCTGCAAAGAGTTTTGCAAGAATGAAAGGTAGTTGTCCAAAACTCGTTCTTTTCCAATAGAATAACCATGGAAAAGGCAGGAGAGTGGTAAAGTACTGTTTTCTCTAAGTCTGAATGCTGCCCACACTGTGCCTGTGTGCTGCAGCTTGCATCTTCGCCTTTGGGAAGCTGCCGCTCGCCGATTCTCCCGGAGGCGAAGAAGCGGCTTCTTCGCACACAGAGCATTGTGGCGAGCGCAGGGAGCTCCTGAGAGCGGTTTGTGCCGAAAGAAGCCCGGGACCGGCACTTAGCTTCGGAGAGCTGCGTATCTGCGTCTTCTGCGTGTCTTGCCGCTCTACACTCAGCAAAAAGCTTTTCCACCATATCTTGCAAATAGAAACTCTGCCAGGAAAGAAAACATCCAAAATCTTGTTCTAAAGCTTGCACGGAGGTCTGCAAAGAGTTTGGCAAGAATGAAAGGTAGTTGGCCAAAACTCGTTCTTTTCCAATAGAATAACCATGGAAAAGGCAGGAGAGTGGTAAAGTACTGTTTTCTCTAAGTCTGAAGGCTGCCCACACTGTGCCTGCATGGTGCGGCTTGCATCTTCGCCTTTGGGAAGCTGCCGCTCGCCGATTCTCCCGGAGGCGAAGAAGCGGCTTCTTCGCACACAGAGCATTGTGGTGAGCGCAGGGAGCTCCTGAGAGCGGTTTGTGCCGAAAGAAGCCCGGGACCGGCACTTAGCTTCGGAGAGCTGCGTATCTGCGTCTTCTGCGTGTCTTGCCGCTCTACACTCAGCAAAAAGCTTTTCCACCATATCTTGCAAGGAGAAACTCTGCCAGGAAAGAAAACATCCAAAATCTTGTTCTAAAGCTTGCACGGGGGTCTGCAAAGAGTTTGGCAAGAATGAAAGGTAGTTGTCCAAAACTCGTTCTTTTCCAATAGAATAACCATGGAAAAGGCAGGAGAGTGGTAAAGTACTGCTTTCTCTAAGTCTGAAGGCTGCCCACACTGTGCCTGCATGGTGCGGCTTGCATCTTCGCCTTTGGGAAGCTGCCGCTCGCCGATTCTCCCGGAGGCGAAGAAGCGGCTTCTTCGCACACAGAGCATTGGGCCGGTCGTGGTGAGCAGCTAAGAGAGGCTTCTGCCGAAAGAAGCCCGGGACCGGCACTTAGCTTCGGAGAGCTGCGTATCTGCGTCTTCTGCGTGTCTTGCCGCTCAACACTCAGCAAAAAGCTTTTCCACCATATCTTGCAAAGAGAAACTCTGCCAGGAAAGAAAACATCCAAAATCTTGTTCTAAAGCTTGCACGGAGGTCTGCAAAGAGTTTGGCAAGAATGAAAGCTAGTTGTCCAAAACTCGTTCTTTTCCAATAGAATAACCATGGAAAAGGCAGGAGAGTGGTAAAGTACTGTTTTCTCTAAGTCTGAATGCTGCCCACACTGTGCCTGTGTGGTGCAGCTTGCATCTTCGCCTTTGGGAAGCTGCCGCTCGCCGATTCTCCCGGAGGCGAAGAAGCGGCTTCTTCGCACACAGAGCATTGTGGCGAGCGCAGGGAGCTCCTGAGAGCGGTTTGTGCCGAAAGAAGCCCGGGACCGGCACTTAGCTTCGGAGAGCTGCGTATCTGCGTCTTCTGCGTGTCTTGCCGCTCTACACTCAGCAAAAAGCTTTTCCACCATATCTTGCAAATAGAAACTCTGCCAGGAAAGAAAACATCCAAAATCTTGTTCTAAAGCTTGCACGGAGGTCTGCAAAGAGTTTGGCAAGAATGAAAGGTAGTTGGCCAAAACTCGTTCTTTTCCAATAGAATAACCATGGAAAAGGCAGGAGAGTGGTAAAGTACTGTTTTCTCTAAGTCTGAAGGCTGCCCACACTGTGCCTGCATGGTGCGGCTTGCATCTTCGCCTTTGGGAAGCTGCCGCTCGCCGATTCCCCCGGAGGCGAAGAAGCGGCTTCTTCGCACACAGAGCATTGGGCCGGTCCTGGTGAGCAGCTAAGAGCGGCTTCTGGCGAAAGAAGCCCGGGACCGGCACTTAGCTTCGGAGAGCTGCGTATCTGCGTCTTCTGCGTGTCTTGCCGCTCTACACTCAGCAAAAAGCTTTTCCACCATATCTTGCAAAGAGAAACTCTGCCAGGAAAGAAAACATCCAAAATCTTGTTCTAAAGCTTGCACGGAGGTCTGCAAAGAGTTTTGCAAGAATGAAAGGTAGTTGTCCAAAACTCGTTCTTTTCCAATAGAATAACCATGGAAAAGGCAGGAGAGTGGTAAAGTACTGTTTTCTCTAAGTCTGAATGCAGCCCACACTGTGCCTGCGTGGTGCAGCTTGCATCTTCGCCTTTGGGAAGCTGCCGCTCGCCGATTCTCCCGCAGGCGAAGAAGCGGCTTCTTCGCACACAGAGCATTGTGGCGAGCGCAGGGAGCTCCTGAGAGCGGTTTGTGCCGAAAGAAGCCCGGGACCGGCACTTAGCTTCGGAGAGCTGCGTATCTGCGTCTTCTGCGTGTCTTGCCGCTCTACACTCAGCAAAAAGCTTTTCCACCATATCTTGCAAGGAGAAACTCTGCCAGGAAAGAAAACATCCAAAATCTTGTTCTAAAGCTTGCACGGGGGTCTGCAAAGAGTTTGGCAAGAATGAAAGGTAGTTGTCCAAAACTCGTTCTTTTCCAATAGAATAACCATGGAAAAGGCAGGAGAGTGGTAAAGTACTGTTTTCTCTAAGTCTGAAGGCTGCCCACACTGTGCCTGTGTGCTGCAGCTTGCATCTTCGCCTTTGGGAAGCTGCCGCTCGCCGATTCTCCCGCAGGCGAAGAAGCGGCTTCTTCGCACACAGAGCATTGTGGCGAGCGCAGGGAGCTCCTGAGAGCGGTTTGTGCCGAAAGAAGCCCGGGACCGGCACTTAGCTTCGGAGAGCTGCGTATCTGCGTCTTCTGCGTGTCTTGCCGCTCTACACTCAGCAAAAAGCTTTTCCACCATATCTTGCAAGGAGAAACTCTGCCAGGAAAGAAAACATCCAAAATCTTGTTCTAAAGCTTGCACGGGGGTCTGCAAAGAGTTTGGCAAGAATGAAAGGTAGTTGTCCAAAACTCGTTCTTTTCCAATAGAATAACCATGGAAAAGGCAGGAGAGTGGTAAAGTACTGTTTTCTCTAAGTCTGAAGGCTGCCCACACTGTGCCTGCATGGTGCGGCTTGCATCTTCGCCTTTGGGAAGCTGCCGCTCGCCGATTCTCCCGGAGGCGAAGAAGCGGCTTCTTCGCACACAGAGCATTGTGGCGAGCGCAGGGAGCTCCTGAGAGCGGTTTGTGCCGAAAGAAGCCCGGGACCGGCACTTAGCTTCGGAGAGCTGCGTATCTGCGTCTTCTGCGTGTCTTGCCGCTCAACACTCAGCCAAAAGCTTTTCCACCATATCTTGCAAGGAGAAACTCTGCCAGGAAAGAAAACATCCAAAATCTTGTTCTAAAGCTGGCACGGAGGTCTGCAAAGAGTTTGGCAAGAATGAAAGGTAGTTGGCCAAAACTCGTTCTTTTCTAATAGAATAACCATGGTAAAGGCAGGAGAGTGGTAAAGTACTGTTTTCTCTAAGTCTGAAGGCTGCCCACACTGTGCCTGCATGGTGCGGCTTGCATCTTCGCCTTTGGGAAGCTGCCGCTCGCCGATTCTCCCGGAGGCGAAGAAGCGGCTTCTTCGCACACAGAGCATTGTGGCGAGCGCAGGGAGCTCCTGAGAGCGGTTTGTGCCGAAAGAAGCCCGGGACCGGCACTTAGCTTCGGAGAGCTGCGTATCTGCGTCTTCTGCGTGTCTTGCCGCTCAACACTCAGCCAAAAGCTTTTCCACCATATCTTGCAAAGAGAAACTCTGCCAGGAAAGAAAACATCCAAAATCTTGTTCTAAAGCTTGCACGGAGGTCTGCAAAGAGTTTGGCAAGAATGAAAGGTAGTTGGCCAAAACTCGTTCTTTTCCAATAGAATAACAATGGAAAAGGCAGGAGAGTGGTAAAGTACTGTTTTCTCTAAGTCTGAAGGCTGCCCACACTGTGCCTGCATGGTGCGGCTTGCATCTTCGCCTTTGGGAAGCTGCCGCTCGCCGATTCTCCCGGAGGCGAAGAAGCGGCTTCTTCGCACACAGAGCATTGGGCCGGTCGCGGTGAGCAGCTAAGACCGGCTTCTGCCGAAAGAAGCCCGGGACCGGCACTTAGCTTCGGAGAGCTGCGTATCTGCGTCTTCTGCGTGTCTTGCCGCTCTACACTCAGCAAAAAGCTTTTCCCCCATATCTTGCAAAGAGAAACTCTGCCAGGAAAGAAAACATCCAAAATCTTGTTCTAAAGGTTGCACGGAGGTCTGCAAAGAGTTTGGCAAGAATGAAAGGTAGTTGTCCAAAACTCGTTCTTTTCCAATAGAATAACCATGGAAAAGGCAGGAGAGTGGTAAAGTACTGTTTTCTCTAAGTCTGAAGGCTGCCCACACTGTGCCTGTGTGCTGCAGCTTGCATCTTTGCCTTTGGGAAGCTGCCGCTCGCCGATTCCCCCGGAGGCGAAGAAGCGGCTTCTTCGCACACAGAGCATTGTGGCGAGCGCAGGGAGCTCCTGAGAGCGGTTTGTGCCGAAAGAAGCCCGGGACCGGCACTTAGCTTCGGAGAGCTGCGTATCTGCGTCTTCTGCGTGTCTTGCCGCTCAACACTCAGCCAAAAGCTTTTCCACCATATCTTGCAAGGAGAAACTCTGCCAGGAAAGAAAACATCCAAAATCTTGTTCTAAAGCTTGCACGGAGGTCTGCAAAGAGTTTGGCAAGAATGAAAGGTAGTTGTCCAAAACTCGTTCTTTTCCAATATAATAACCATGGAAAAGGCAGGAGAGTGGTAAAGTACTGTTTTCTCTAAGTCTGAATGCTGCCCACACTGTGCCTGCGTGGTGCAGCTTGCATCTTCGCCTTTGGGAAGCTGCCGCTCGCCGATTCTCCCGGAGGCGAAGAAGCGGCTTCTTCGCACACAGAGCATTGTGGCGAGCGCAGGGAGCTCCTGAGAGCGGTTTGTGCCGAAAGAAGCCCGGGACCGGCACTTAGCTTCGGAGAGCTGCGTATCTGCGTCTTCTGCGTGTCTTGCCGCTCTACACTCAGCAAAACGCTTTTCCACCATATCTTGCAAAGAGAAACTCTGCCAGGAAAGAAAACATCCAAAATCTTGTTCTAAAGCTTGCACGGAGGTCTGCAAAGAGTTTGGCAAGAATGAAAGCTAGTTGTCCAAAACTCGTTCTTTTCCAATAGAATAACCATGGAAAAGGCAGGAGAGTGGTAAAGTACTGTTTTCTCTAAGTCTGAAGGCTGCCCACACTGTGCCTGCATGGTGCGGCTTGCATCTTCGCCTTTGGGAAGCTGCCGCTCGCCGATTCTCCCGGAGGCGAAGAAGCGGCTTCTTCGCACACAGAGCCTTGGGCCGGTCGCGGTGAGCAGCTAAGACCGGCTTCTGCTGAAAGAAGCCCGGGACCGGCACTTAGCTTCGGAGAGCTGCGTATCTGCGTCTTCTGCGTGTCTTGCCGCTCTACACTCAGCAAAAAGCTTTTCCACCATATCTTGCAAAGAGAAACTCTGCCAGGAAAGAAAACATCCAAAATCTTGTTCTAAAGCTTGCACGGAGTTCTGCAAAGAGTTTGGCAAGAATGAAAGGTAGTTGTCCAAAACTCGTTCTTTTCCAATAGAATAACCATGGAAAAGGCAGGAGAGTGGTAAAGTACTGTTTTCTCTAAGTCTGAAGGCTGCCCACACAGTGCCTGTGTGCTGCAGCTTGCATCTTCGCCTTTGGGAAGCTGCCGCTCGCCGATTCTCCCGGAGGCGAAGAAGCGGCTTCTTCGCACACAGAGCATTGTGGCGAGCGCAGGGAGCTCCTGAGAGCGGTTTGTGCCGAAAGAAGCCCGGGACCGGCACTTAGCTTCGGAGAGCTGCGTATCTGCGTCTTCTGCGTGTCTTGCCGCTCTACACTCAGCAAAAAGCTTTTCCACCATATCTTGCAAATAGAAACTCTGCCAGGAAAGAAAACATCCAAAATCTTGTTCTAAAGCTTGCACGGAGGTCTGCAAAGAGTTTGGCAAGAATGAAAGGTAGTTGGCCAAAACTCGTTCTTTTCCAATAGAATAACCATGGAAAAGGCAGGAGAGTGGTAAAGTACTGTTTTCTCTAAGTCTGAAGGCTGCCCACACTGTGCCTGCATGGTGCGGCTTGCATCTTCGCCTTTGGGAAGCTGCCGCTCGCCGATTCTCCCGGAGGCGAAGAAGCGGCTTCTTCGCACACAGAGCATTGTGGTGAGCGCAGGGAGCTCCTGAGAGCGGTTTGTGCCGAAAGAAGCCCGGGACCGGCACTTAGCTTCGGAGAGCTGCGTATCTGCGTCTTCTGCGTGTCTTGCCGCTCTACACTCAGCAAAAAGCTTTTCCACCATATCTTGCAAGGAGAAACTCTGCCAGGAAAGAAAACATCCAAAATCTTGTTCTAAAGCTTGCACGGGGGTCTGCAAAGAGTTTGGCAAGAATGAAAGGTAGTTGTCCAAAACTCGTTCTTTTCCAATAGAATAACCATGGAAAAGGCAGGAGAGTGGTAAAGTACTGCTTTCTCTAAGTCTGAAGGCTGCCCACACTGTGCCTGCATGGTGCGGCTTGCATCTTCGCCTTTGGGAAGCTGCCGCTCGCCGATTCTCCCGGAGGCGAAGAAGCGGCTTCTTCGCACACAGAGCATTGGGCCGGTCGTGGTGAGCAGCTAAGAGAGGCTTCTGCCGAAAGAAGCCCGGGACCGGCACTTAGCTTCGGAGAGCTGCGTATCTGCGTCTTCTGCGTGTCTTGCCGCTCAACACTCAGCAAAAAGCTTTTCCACCATATCTTGCAAAGAGAAACTCTGCCAGGAAAGAAAACATCCAAAATCTTGTTCTAAAGCTTGCACGGAGGTCTGCAAAGAGTTTGGCAAGAATGAAAGCTAGTTGTCCAAAACTCGTTCTTTTCCAATAGAATAACCATGGAAAAGGCAGGAGAGTGGTAAAGTACTGTTTTCTCTAAGTCTGAATGCTGCCCACACTGTGCCTGTGTGGTGCAGCTTGCATCTTCGCCTTTGGGAAGCTGCCGCTCGCCGATTCTCCCGGAGGCGAAGAAGCGGCTTCTTCGCACACAGAGCATTGTGGCGAGCGCAGGGAGCTCCTGAGAGCGGTTTGTGCCGAAAGAAGCCCGGGACCGGCACTTAGCTTCGGAGAGCTGCGTATCTGCGTCTTCTGCGTGTCTTGCCGCTCTACACTCAGCAAAAAGCTTTTCCACCATATCTTGCAAATAGAAACTCTGCCAGGAAAGAAAACATCCAAAATCTTGTTCTAAAGCTTGCACGGAGGTCTGCAAAGAGTTTGGCAAGAATGAAAGGTAGTTGGCCAAAACTCGTTCTTTTCCAATAGAATAACCATGGAAAAGGCAGGAGAGTGGTAAAGTACTGTTTTCTCTAAGTCTGAAGGCTGCCCACACTGTGCCTGCATGGTGCGGCTTGCATCTTCGCCTTTGGGAAGCTGCCGCTCGCCGATTCCCCCGGAGGCGAAGAAGCGGCTTCTTCGCACACAGAGCATTGGGCCGGTCCTGGTGAGCAGCTAAGAGCGGCTTCTGGCGAAAGAAGCCCGGGACCGGCACTTAGCTTCGGAGAGCTGCGTATCTGCGTCTTCTGCGTGTCTTGCCGCTCTACACTCAGCAAAAAGCTTTTCCACCATATCTTGCAAAGAGAAACTCTGCCAGGAAAGAAAACATCCAAAATCTTGTTCTAAAGCTTGCACGGAGGTCTGCAAAGAGTTTTGCAAGAATGAAAGGTAGTTGTCCAAAACTCGTTCTTTTCCAATAGAATAACCATGGAAAAGGCAGGAGAGTGGTAAAGTACTGTTTTCTCTAAGTCTGAATGCAGCCCACACTGTGCCTGCGTGGTGCAGCTTGCATCTTCGCCTTTGGGAAGCTGCCGCTCGCCGATTCTCCCGCAGGCGAAGAAGCGGCTTCTTCGCACACAGAGCATTGTGGCGAGCGCAGGGAGCTCCTGAGAGCGGTTTGTGCCGAAAGAAGCCCGGGACCGGCACTTAGCTTCGGAGAGCTGCGTATCTGCGTCTTCTGCGTGTCTTGCCGCTCTACACTCAGCAAAAAGCTTTTCCACCATATCTTGCAAGGAGAAACTCTGCCAGGAAAGAAAACATCCAAAATCTTGTTCTAAAGCTTGCACGGGGGTCTGCAAAGAGTTTGGCAAGAATGAAAGGTAGTTGTCCAAAACTCGTTCTTTTCCAATAGAATAACCATGGAAAAGGCAGGAGAGTGGTAAAGTACTGTTTTCTCTAAGTCTGAAGGCTGCCCACACTGTGCCTGTGTGCTGCAGCTTGCATCTTCGCCTTTGGGAAGCTGCCGCTCGCCGATTCTCCCGCAGGCGAAGAAGCGGCTTCTTCGCACACAGAGCATTGTGGCGAGCGCAGGGAGCTCCTGAGAGCGGTTTGTGCCGAAAGAAGCCCGGGACCGGCACTTAGCTTCGGAGAGCTGCGTATCTGCGTCTTCTGCGTGTCTTGCCGCTCTACACTCAGCAAAAAGCTTTTCCACCATATCTTGCAAGGAGAAACTCTGCCAGGAAAGAAAACATCCAAAATCTTGTTCTAAAGCTTGCACGGGGGTCTGCAAAGAGTTTGGCAAGAATGAAAGGTAGTTGTCCAAAACTCGTTCTTTTCCAATAGAATAACCATGGAAAAGGCAGGAGAGTGGTAAAGTACTGTTTTCTCTAAGTCTGAAGGCTGCCCACACTGTGCCTGCATGGTGCGGCTTGCATCTTCGCCTTTGGGAAGCTGCCGCTCGCCGATTCTCCCGGAGGCGAAGAAGCGGCTTCTTCGCACACAGAGCATTGTGGCGAGCGCAGGGAGCTCCTGAGAGCGGTTTGTGCCGAAAGAAGCCCGGGACCGGCACTTAGCTTCGGAGAGCTGCGTATCTGCGTCTTCTGCGTGTCTTGCCGCTCAACACTCAGCCAAAAGCTTTTCCACCATATCTTGCAAGGAGAAACTCTGCCAGGAAAGAAAACATCCAAAATCTTGTTCTAAAGCTGGCACGGAGGTCTGCAAAGAGTTTGGCAAGAATGAAAGGTAGTTGGCCAAAACTCGTTCTTTTCTAATAGAATAACCATGGTAAAGGCAGGAGAGTGGTAAAGTACTGTTTTCTCTAAGTCTGAAGGCTGCCCACACTGTGCCTGCATGGTGCGGCTTGCATCTTCGCCTTTGGGAAGCTGCCGCTCGCCGATTCTCCCGGAGGCGAAGAAGCGGCTTCTTCGCACACAGAGCATTGTGGCGAGCGCAGGGAGCTCCTGAGAGCGGTTTGTGCCGAAAGAAGCCCGGGACCGGCACTTAGCTTCGGAGAGCTGCGTATCTGCGTCTTCTGCGTGTCTTGCCGCTCAACACTCAGCCAAAAGCTTTTCCACCATATCTTGCAAAGAGAAACTCTGCCAGGAAAGAAAACATCCAAAATCTTGTTCTAAAGCTTGCACGGAGGTCTGCAAAGAGTTTGGCAAGAATGAAAGGTAGTTGGCCAAAACTCGTTCTTTTCCAATAGAATAACCATGGAAAAGGCAGGAGAGTGGTAAAGTACTGTTTTCTCTAAGTCTGAAGGCTGCCCACACTGTGCCTGCATGGTGCGGCTTGCATCTTCGCCTTTGGGAAGCTGCCGCTCGCCGATTCTCCCGGAGGCGAAGAAGCGGCTTCTTCGCACACAGAGCATTGGGCCGGTCGCGGTGAGCAGCTAAGACCGGCTTCTGCCGAAAGAAGCCCGGGACCGGCACTTAGCTTCGGAGAGCTGCGTATCTGCGTCTTCTGCGTGTCTTGCCGCTCTACACTCAGCAAAAAGCTTTTCCACCATATCTTGCAAAGAGAAACTCTGCCAGGAAAGAAAACATCCAAAATCTTGTTCTAAAGCTTGCACGGAGGTCTGCAAAGAGTTTGGCAAGAATGAAAGGTAGTTGTCCAAAACTCGTTCTTTTCCAATAGAATAACCATGGAAAAGGCAGGAGAGTGGTAAAGTACTGTTTTCTCTAAGTCTGAAGGCTGCCCACACTGTGCCTGTGTGCTGCAGCTTGCATCTTTGCCTTTGGGAAGCTGCCGCTCGCCGATTCCCCCGGAGGCGAAGAAGCGGCTTCTTCGCACACAGAGCATTGTGGCGAGCGCAGGGAGCTCCTGAGAGCGGTTTGTGCCGAAAGAAGCCCGGGACCGGCACTTAGCTTCGGAGAGCTGCGTATCTGCGTCTTCTGCGTGTCTTGCCGCTCAACACTCAGCCAAAAGCTTTTCCACCATATCTTGCAAGGAGAAACTCTGCCAGGAAAGAAAACATCCAAAATCTTGTTCTAAAGCTTGCACGGAGGTCTGCAAAGAGTTTGGCAAGAATGAAAGGTAGTTGTCCAAAACTCGTTCTTTTCCAATATAATAACAATGGAAAAGGCAGGAGAGTGGTAAAGTACTGTTTTCTCTAAGTCTGAATGCTGCCCACACTGTGCCTGTGTGCTGCAGCTTGCATCTTCGCCTTTGGGAAGCTGCCGCTCGCCGATTCTCCCGGAGGCGAAGAAGCGGCTTCTTCGCACACAGAGCATTGTGGCGAGCGCAGGGAGCTCCTGAGAGCGGTTTGTGCCGAAAGAAGCCCGGGACCGGCACTTAGCTTCGGAGAGCTGCGTATCTGCGTCTTCTGCGTGTCTTGCCGCTCTACACTCAGCAAAAAGCTTTTCCACCATATCTTGCAAGGAGAAACTCTGCCAGGAAAGAAAACATCCAAAATCTTGTTCTAAAGCTTGCACGGAGGTCTGCAAAGAGTTTGGCAAGAATGAAAGGTAGTTGTCCAAAACTCGTTCTTTTCCAATAGAATAACAATGGAAAAGGCAGGAGAGTGGTAAAGTACTGTTTTCTCGAAGTCTGAATGCTGCCCACACTGTGCCTGTGTGCTGCAGCTTGCATCTTCGCCTTTGGGAAGCTGCCGCTCGCCGATTCTCCCGCAGGCGAAGAAGCGGCTTCTTCGCACACAGAGCATTGTGGCGAGCGCAGGGAGCTCCTGAGAGCGGTTTGTGCCGAAAGAAGCCCGGGACCGGCACTTAGCTTCGGAGAGCTGCGTATCTGCGTCTTCTGCGTGTCTTGCCGCTCTACACTCAGCAAAAAGCTTTTCCACCATATCTTGCAAGGAGAAACTCTGCCAGGAAAGAAAACATCCAAAATCTTGTTCTAAAGCTTGCACGGAGGTCTGCAAAGAGTTTGGCAAGAAGGAAAGGTAGTTGTCCAAAACTCGTTCTTTTCCAATATAATAACAATGGAAAAGGCAGGAGAGTGGTAAAGTACTGTTTTCTCTAAGTCTGAAGGCTGCCCACACTGTGCCTGTGTGGTGCAGCTTGCATCTTCGCCTTTGGGAAGCTGCCGCTCGCCGATTCCCCCGGAGGCGAAGAAGCGGCTTCTTCGCACACAGAGCATTGTGGCGAGCGCAGGGAGCTCCTGAGAGCGGTTTGTGCCGAAAGAAGCCCGGGACCGGCACTTAGCTTCGGAGAGCTGCGTATCTGCGTCTTCTGCGTGTCTTGCCGCTCAACACTCAGCCAAAAGCTTTTCCACCATATCTTGCAAGGAGAAACTCTGCCAGGAAAGAAAACATCCAAAATCTTGTTCTAAAGCTGGCACGGAGGTCTGCAAAGAGTTTTGCAAGAATGAAAGGTAGTTGGCCAAAACTCGGTCTTTTCTAATAGAATAACCATGGTAAAGGCAGGAGAGTGGTAAAGTACTGTTTTCTCTAAGTCTGAAGGCTGCCCACACTGTGCCTGCATGGTGCGGCTTGCATCTTCGCCTTTGGGAAGCTGCCGCTCGCCGATTCTCCCGGAGGCGAAGAAGCGGCTTCTTCGCACACAGAGCATTGGGCCGGTCGCGGTGAGCAGCTAACACCGGCTTCTGCCGAAAGAAGCCCGGGACCGGCACTTAGCTTCGGAGAGCTGCGTATCTGCGTCTTCTGCGTGTCTTGCCGCTCTACACTCAGCAAAAAGCTTTTCCACCATATCTTGCAAAGAGAAACTCTGCCAGGAAAGAAAACATCCAAAATCTTGTTCTAAAGCTGGCACGGAGGTCTGCAAAGAGTTTGGCAAGAATGAAAGGTAGTTGTCCAAAACTCGTTCTCTTCCAATATAATAACAATGGAAAAGGCAGGAGAGTGGTAAAGTACTGTTTTCTCTAAGTCTGAATGCTGCCCACACTGTGCCTGTGTGCTGCAGCTTGCATCTTCGCCTTTGGGAAGCTGCCGCTCGCCGATTCTCCCGGAGGCGAAGAAGCGGCTTCTTCGCACACAGAGCATTGTGGCGAGCGCAGGGAGCTCCTGAGAGCGGTTTGTGCCGAAAGATGCCCGGGACCGGCACTTAGCTTCGGAGAGCTGCCTATCTGCGTCTTCTGCGTGTCTTGCTGCTCTACACTCAGCCAAAAGCTTTTCCACCATATCTTGCAAAGAGAAACTCTGCCAGGAAAGAAAACATCCAAAATCTTGTTCTAAAGCTTGCACGGAGGTCTGCAAAGAGTTTGGCAAGAATGAAAGGTAGTTGTCCAAAACTCGTTCTTTTCCAATAGAATAACCATGGAAAAGGCAGGAGAGTGGTAAAGTACTGTTTTCTCTAAGTCTGAAGGCTGCCCACACTGTGCCTGCATGGTGCGGCTTGCATCTTCGCCTTTGGGAAGCTGCCGCTCGCCGATTCTCCCGGAGGCGAAGAAGCGGCTTCTTCGCACACAGAGCATTGGGCCGGTCGTGGTGAGCAGCTAAGAGCGGCTTCTGGCTAAAGAAGCCCGGGACCGGCACTTAACTTCGGAGAGCTGCGTATCTGCGTCTTCTGCGTGTCTTGCCGCTCAACACTCAGCAAAAAGCTTTTCCACCATATCTTGCAAAGAGAAACTCTGCCAGGAAAGAAAACATCCAAAATCTTGTTCTAAAGCTTGCACGGGAGTCTGCAAAGAGTTTTGCAAGAATGAAAGGTAGTTGTCCAAAACTCGTTCTTTTCCAATAGAATAACAATGGAAAAGGCAGGAGAGTGGTAAAGTACTGTTTTCTCTAAGTCTGAAGGCTGCCCACACTGTGCCTGCATGGTGCGGCTTGCATCTTCGCCTTTGGGAAGCTGCCGCTCGCCGATTCTCCCGGAGGCGAAGAAGCGGCTTCTTCGCACACAGAGCATTGTGGCGAGCGCAGGGAGCTCCTGAGAGCGGTTTGTGCCGAAAGAAGCCCGGGAACGGCACTTAGCTTCGGAGAGCTGCGTATCTGCGTCTTCTGCGTGTCTTGCCGCTCAACACTCAGCAAAAAGCTTTTCCACCATATCTTGCTAAGAGAAACTCTGCCAGGAAAGAAAACATCCAAAATCTTGTTCTAAAGCTTGCACGGAGGTCTGCAAAGAGTTTGGCAAGAATGAAAGGTAGTTGTCCAAAACTCGTTCTTTTCCAATAGAATAACCATGGAAAAGGCAGGAGAGTGGTAAAGTACTGTTTTCTCTAAGTCTGAAGGCTGCCCACACTGTGCCTGCATGGTGCGGCTTGCATCTTCGCCTTTGGGAAGCTGCCGCTCGCCGATTCTCCCGGAGGCGAAGAAGCGGCTTCTTCGCACACAGAGCATTGTGGCCAGCGCAGGCAGCTCTTGAGAGCGGTTTGTGCCGAAAGAAGCCCGGGACCGGCACTTAGCTTCGGAGAGCTGCGTATCTGCGTCTTCTGCGTGTCTTGCCGCTCAACACTCAGCCAAAAGCTTTTCCACCATATCTTGCCAAGAGAAACTCTGCCAGGAAAGAAAACATCCAAAATCTTGTTCTAAAGCTTGCACGGAGGTCTGCAAAGAGTTTGGCAAGAATGAAAGGTAGTTGGCCAAAACTCGTTCTTTTCCAATAGAATAACAATGGAAAAGGCAGGAGAGTGGTAAAGTACTGTTTTCTCTAAGTCTGAAGGCTGCCCACACTGTGCCTGCATGGTGCGGCTTGCATCTTCGCCTTTGGGAAGCTGCCGCTCGCCGATTCTCCCGGAGGCGAAGAAGCGGCTTCTTCGCACACAGAGCATTGGGCCGGTCGCGGTGAGCAGCTAAGAGCGGCTTCTGCCGAAAGAAGCCCGGGACCGGCACTTAGCTTCGGAGAGCTGCGTATCTGCGTCTTCTGCGTGTCTTGCCGCTCTACACTCAGCAAAAAGCTTTTCCACCATATCTTGCAAAGAGAAACTCTGCCAGGAAAGAAAACATCCAAAATCTTGTTCTAAAGCTTGCACGGAGGTCTGCAAAGAGTTTGGCAAGAATGAAAGGTAGTTGTCCAAAACTCGTTCTTTTCCAATAGAATAACCATGGAAAAGGCAGGAGAGTGGTAAAGTACTGTTTTCTCTAAGTCTGAAGGCTGCCCACACTGTGCCTGTGTGCTGCAGCTTGCATCTTCGCCTTTGGGAAGCTGCCGCTCGCCGATTCCCCCGGAGGCGAAGAAGCGGCTTCTTCGCACACAGAGCATTGTGGCGAGCGCAGGGAGCTCCTGAGAGCGGTTTGTGCCGACAGAAGCCCGGGACCGGCACTTAGCTTCGGAGAGCTGCGTATCTGCGTCTTCTGCGTGTCTTGCTGCTCTACACTCAGCAAAAAGCTTTTCCACCATATCTTGCAAGGAGAAACTCTGCCAGGAAAGAAAACATCCAAAATCTTGTTCTAAAGCTTGCACGGAGGTCTGCAAAGAGTTTGGCAAGAATGAAAGGTAGTTGTCCAAAACTCGTTCTTTTCCAATATAATAACAATGGAAAAGGCAGGAGAGTGGTAAAGTACTGTTTTCTCGAAGTCTGAATGCTGCCCACACTGTGCCTGTGTGCTGCAGCTTGCATCTTCGCCTTCGGGAAGCTGCCGCTCGCCGATTCTCCCGGAGGCGAAGAAGCGGCTTCTTCGCACACAGAGCATTGTGGCGAGCGCAGGGAGCTCCTGAGAGCGGTTTGTGCCGAAAGAAGCCCGGGACCGGCACTTAGCTTCGGAGAGCTGCGTATCTGCGTCTTCTGCATGTCTTGCCGCTCTACACTCAGCAAAAAGCTTTTCCACCATATCTTGCAAGGAGAAACTCTGCCAGGAAAGAAAACATCCAAAATCTTGTTCTAAAGCTTGCACGGAGGTCTACAAAGAGTTTGGCAAGAATGAAAGGTAGTTGGCCAAAACTCGTTCTTTTCCAATATAATAACAATGGAAAAGGCAGGAGAGTGGTAAAGTACTGTTTTCTCTAAGTCTGAAGGCTGCCCACACTGTGCCTGTGTGCTGCAGCTTGCATCTTCGCCTTTGGGAAGCTGCCGCTCGCCGATTCCCCCGGAGGCGAAGAAGCGGCTTCTTCGCACACAGAGCATTGTGGCGAGCGCAGGGAGCTCCTGAGAGCGGTTTGTGCCGAAAGAAGCCCGGGACCGGCACTTAGCTTCGGAGAGCTGCGTATCTGCGTCTTCTGCGTGTCTTGCCGCTCAACACTCAGCCAAAAGCTTTTCCACCATATCTTGCCAAGAGAAACTCTGCCAGGAAAGAAAACATCCAAAATCTTGTTCTAAAGCTGGCACGGAGGTCTGCAAAGAGTTTGGCAAGAATGAAAGGTAGTTGTCCAAAACTCGTTCTTTTCCAATAGAATAACCATGGAAAAGGCAGGAGAGTGGTAAAGTACTGTTTTCTCTAAGTCTGAAGGCTGCCCACACTGTGCCTGCATGGGGCGGCTTGCATCTTCCCCTTTGGGAAGCTGCCGCTCGCCGATTCTCCCGGAGGCGAAGAAGCGGCTTCTTCGCACACAGAGCATTGGGCGGGTCGCGGTGAGCAGCTAAGAGAGGCTTCTGCCGAAAGAAGCCCGGGACCGGCACTTAGCTTCGGAGAGCTGCGTATCTGCGTCTTCTGCGTGTCTTGCCGCTCTACACTCAGCAAAAAGCTTTTCCACCATATCTTGCAAGGAGAAACTCTGCCAGGAAAGAAAACATCCAAAATCTTGTTCTAAAGCTTGCACGGAGGTCTGCAAAGAGTTTGGCAAGAATGAAAGGTAGTTGTCCAAAACTCGTTCTTTTCCAATAGAATAACAATGGAAAAGGCAGGAGAGTGGTAAAGTACTGTTTTCTCTAAGTCTGAATGCTGCCCACACTGTGCCTGTGTGCTGCAGCTTGCATCTTCGCCTTTGGGAAGCTGCCGCTCGCCGATTCTCCCGGAGGCGAAGAAGCGGCTTCTTCGCACACAGAGCATTGTGGCGAGCGCAGGGAGCTCCTGACAGCGGTTTTTGCCGAAAGTAGCCCGGGACCGGCACTTAGCTTCGGAGAGCTGCGTATCTGCGTCTTCTGCGTGTCTTGCCGCTCTACACTCAGCAAAAAGCTTTTCCACCATATCTTGCAAGGAGAAACTCTGCCAGGAAAGAAAACATCCAAAATCTTGTTCTAAAGCTTGCACGGAGTTCTGCAAAGAGTTTGGCAAGAACGAAAGCTAGTTGTCCAAAACTCGTACTTTTCCAATAGAATAACCATGGAAAAGGCAGGAGAGTGGTAAAGTACTGGTTTCTCTAAGTCTGAAGGCTGCCCACACTGTGCCTGCATGGTGCGGCTTGCATCTTCCCCTTTGGGAAGCTGCCGCTCGCCGATTCTCCCGGAGGCGAAGAAGCGGCTTCTTCGCACACAGAGCATTGGGCGGGTCGCGGTGAGCAGCTAAGAGAGGCTTCTGCCGAAAGAAGCCCGGGACCGGCACTTAGCTTCGGAGAGCTGCGTATCTGCGTCTTCTGCGTGTCTTGCCGCTCTACACTCAGCAAAAAGCTTTTCCACCATATCTTGCAAAGAGAAACTCTGCCAGGAAAGAAAACATCCAAAATCTTGTTCTAAAGCTTGCACGGAGGTCTGCAAAGAGTTTGGCAAGAATGAAAGGTAGTTGTCCAAAACTCGTTCTTTTCCAATATAATAACAATGGAAAAGGCAGGAGAGTGGTAAAGTACTGTTTTCTCTAAGTCTGAAGGCTGCCCACACTGTGCCTGTGTGCTGCAGCTTGCATCTTCGCCTTTGGGAAGCTGCCGCTCGCCGATTCTCCCGGAGGCGAAGAAGCGGCTTCTTCGCACACAGAGCATTGTGGCGAGCGCAGGGAGCTCCTGACAGCGGTTTTTGCCGAAAGTAGCCCGGGACCGGCACTTAGCTTCGGAGAGCTGCGTATCTGCGTCTTCTGCGTGTCTTGCCGCTCAACACTCAGCAAAAAGCTTTTCCACCATATCTTGCAAAGAGAAACTCTGCCAGGAAAGAAAACATCCAAAATCTTGTTCTAAAGCTTGCACGGAGGTCTGCAAAGAGTTTGGCAAGAATGAAAGGTAGTTGTCCAAAACTCGTTCTTTTCCAATAGAATAACCATGGAAAAGGCAGGAGAGTGGTAAAGTACTGTTTTCTCTAAGTCTGAATGCTGCCCACACTGTGCCTGTGTGGTGCAGCTTGCATCTTTGCCTTTGGGAAGCTGCCGCTCGCCGATTCTCCCGGAGGCGAAGAAGCGGCTTCTTCGCACACAGAGCATTGTGGCGAGCGCAGGGAGCTCCTGAGAGCGGTTTGTGCAGAAAGAAGCTGTGGACTGGCACTTAGCTTCGGAGAGCTGCGTATCTGCGTCTTCTGCGTGTCTTGCCGCTCAACACTCAGCAAAAAGCTTTTCCACCATATCTTGCAAAGAGAAACTCTGCCAGGAAAGAAAACATCCAAAATCTTGTTCTAAAGCTTGCACGGAGGTCTGCAAAGAGTTTGGCAAGAATGAAAGGTAGTTGTCCAAAACTCGTACTTTTCCAATAGAATAACCATGGAAAGGAAGAGAGACAGGTAAAGTACTGTTTTCTCTAAGTCTGAAGGCTGCCCACACTGTGCCTGTGTGCTGCAGCTTGCATCTTCGCCTTTGGGAAGCTGCCGCTCGCCGATTCTCCCGGAGGCGAAGAAGCGGCTTCTTCGCACACAGAGCATTGTGGCGAGCGCAGGGAGCTCCTGAGAGCGGTTTGTGCCGAAAGAAGCCCGGGACCGGCACTTAGCTTCGGAGAGCTGCGTATCTGCGTCTTCTGCGTGTCTTGCCGCTCAACACTCAGCCAAAAGCTTTTCCACCATATCTTGCAAAGAGAAACTCTGCCAGGAAAGAAAACATCCAAAATCTTGTTCTAAAGCTTGCACGGAGTTCTGCAAAGAGTTTGGCAAGAATGAAAGGTAGTTGTCCAAAACTCGTTCTTTTCCAATAGAATAACCATGGAAAAGGCAGGAGAGTGGTAAAGTACTGTTTTCTCTAAGTCTGAAGGCTGCCCACACTGTGCCTGCATGGGGCGGCTTGCATCTTCCCCTTTGGGAAGCTGCCGCTCGCCGATTCTCCCGGAGGCGAAGAAGCGGCTTCTTCGCACACAGAGCATTGGGCGGGTCGCGGTGAGCAGCTAAGAGAGGCTTCTGCCGAAAGAAGCCCGGGACCGGCACTTAGCTTCGGAGAGCTGCGTATCTGCGTCTTCTGCGTGTCTTGCCGCTCTACACTCAGCAAAAAGCTTTTCCACCATATCTTGCAAAGAGAAACTCTGCCAGGAAAGAAAACATCCAAAATCTTGTTCTAAAGCTTGCACGGAGGTCTGCAAAGAGTTTGGCAAGAATGAAAGGTAGTTGTCCAAAACTCGTTCTTTTCCAATAGAATAACAATGGAAAAGGCAGGAGAGTTGTAAAGTACTGTTTTCTCTAAGTCTGAAGGCTGCCCACACTGTGCCTGTGTGCTGCAGCTTGCATCTTCGCCTTTGGGAAGCTGCCGCTCGCCGATTCTCCCGGAGGCGAAGAAGCGGCTTCTTCGCACACAGAGCATTGTGGCGAGCGCAGGGAGCTCCTGACAGCGGTTTTTGCCGAAAGTAGCCCGGGACCGGCACTTAGCTTCGGAGAGCTGCGTATCTGCGTCTTCTGCGTGTCTTGCCGCTCTACACTCAGCAAAAAGCTTTTCCACCATATCTTGCAAGGAGAAACTCTGCCAGGAAAGAAAACATCCAAAATCTTGTTCTAAAGCTTGCACGGAGTTCTGCAAAGAGTTTGGCAAGAATGAAAGGTAGTTGTCCAAAACTCGTTCTTTTCCAATAGAATAACCATGGAAAAGGCAGGAGAGTGGTAAAGTACTGGTTTCTCTAAGTCTGAAGGCTGCCCACACTGTGCCTGCATGGTGCGGCTTGCATCTTCCCCTTTGGGAAGCTGCCGCTCGCCGATTCTCCCGGAGGCGAAGAAGCGGCTTCTTCGCACACAGAGCATTGTGGCGAGCGCAGGGAGCTCCTGAGAGCGGTTTGTGCCGAAAGAAGCCCGGGACCGGCACTTAGCTTCGGAGAGCTGCGTATCTGCGTCTTCTGCGTGTCTTGCCGCTCAACACTCAGCCAAAAGCTTTTCCACCATATCTTGCAAAGAGAAACTCTGCCAGGAAAGAAAACATCCAAAATCTTGTTCTAAAGCTTGCACGGAGTTCTGCAAAGAGTTTGGCAAGAATGAAAGGTAGTTGTCCAAAACTCGTTCTTTTCCAATAGAATAACCATGGAAAAGGCAGGAGAGTGGTAAAGTACTGTTTTCTCTAAGTCTGAAGTCTGCCCACACTGTGCCTGCATGGGGCGGCTTGCATCTTCCCCTTTGGGAAGCTGCCGCTCGCCGATTCTCCCGGAGGCGAAGAAGCGGCTTCTTCGCACACAGAGCATTGGGCGGGTCGCGGTGAGCAGCTAAGAGAGGCTTCTGCCGAAAGAAGCCCGGGACCGGCACTTAGCTTCGGAGAGCTGCGTATCTGCGTCTTCTGCGTGTCTTGCCGCTCTACACTCAGCAAAAAGCTTTTCCACCATATCTTGCAAAGAGAAACTCTGCCAGGAAAGAAAACATCCAAAATCTTGTTCTAAAGCTTGCACGGAGGTCTGCAAAGAGTTTGGCAAGAATGAAAGGTAGTTGTCCAAAACTCGTTCTTTTCCAATAGAATAACAATGGAAAAGGCAGGAGAGTTGTAAAGTACTGTTTTCTCTAAGTCTGAAGGCTGCCCACACTGTGCCTGTGTGCTGCAGCTTGCATCTTCGCCTTTGGGAAGCTGCCGCTCGCCGATTCTCCCGGAGGCGAAGAAGCGGCTTCTTCGCACACAGAGCATTGTGGCGAGCGCAGGGAGCTCCTGACAGCGGTTTTTGCCGAAAGTAGCCCGGGACCGGCACTTAGCTTCGGAGAGCTGCGTATCTGCGTCTTCTGCGTGTCTTGCCGCTCTACACTCAGCAAAAAGCTTTTCCACCATATCTTGCAAGGAGAAACTCTGCCAGGAAAGAAAACATCCAAAATCTTGTTCTAAAGCTTGCACGGAGTTCTGCAAAGAGTTTGGCAAGAATGAAAGGTAGTTGTCCAAAACTCGTTCTTTTCCAATAGAATAACCATGGAAAAGGCAGGAGAGTGGTAAAGTACTGGTTTCTCTAAGTCTGAAGGCTGCCCACACTGTGCCTGCATGGTGCGGCTTGCATCTTCCCCTTTGGGAAGCTGCCGCTCGCCGATTCTCCCGGAGGCGAAGAAGCGGCTTCTTCGCACACAGAGCATTGGGCGGGTCGCGGTGAGCAGCTAAGAGAGGCTTCTGCCGAAAGAAGCCCGGGACCGGCACTTAGCTTCGGAGAGCTGCGTATCTGCGTCTTCTGCGTGTCTTGCCGCTCTACACTCAGCAAAAAGCTTTTCCACCATATCTTGCAAAGAGAAACTCTGCCAGGAAAGAAAACATCCAAAATCTTGTTCTAAAGCTTGCACGGAGGTCTGCAAAGAGTTTGGCAAGAATGAAAGGTAGTTGTCCAAAACTCGTTCTTTTCCAATATAATAACAATGGAAAAGGCAGGAGAGTGGTAAAGTACTGTTTTCTCTAAGTCTGAATGCTGCCCACACTGTGCCTGTGTGCTGCAGCTTGCATCTTCGCCTTTGGGAAGCTGCCGCTCGCCGATTCTCCCGGAGGCGAAGAAGCGGCTTCTTCGCACACAGAGCATTGTGGCGAGCGCAGGGAGCTCCTGACAGCGGTTTTTGCCGAAAGTAGCCCGGGACCGGCACTTAGCTTCGGAGAGCTGCGTATCTGCGTCTTCTGCGTGTCTTGCCGCTCAACACTCAGCAAAAAGCTTTTCCACCATATCTTGCAAAGAGAAACTCTGCCAGGAAAGAAAACATCCAAAATCTTGTTCTAAAGCTTGCACGGAGGTCTGCAAAGAGTTTGGCAAGAATGAAAGGTAGTTGTCCAAAACTCGTTCTTTTCCAATAGAATAACCATGGAAAAGGCAGGAGAGTGGTTAAGTACTGTTTTCTCTAAGTCTGAAGGCTGCCCACACTGTGCCTGCATGGTGCGGCTTGCGTCTTCGCCTTTGGGAAGCTGCCGCTCGCCGATTCTCCCGGAGGCGAAGAAGCGGCTTCTTCGCACACAGAGCATTGTGGCGAGCGCAGGGAGCTCCTGAGAGCGGTTTGTGCCGAAAGATGCCCGGGACCGGCACTTAGCTTCGGAGAGCTGCGTATCTGCGTCTTCTGCGTGTCTTGCTGCTCTACACTCAGCAAAAAGCTTTTCCACCATATCTTGCAAAGAGAAACTCTGCCAGGAAAGAAAACATCCAAAATCTTGTTCTAAAGCTTGCAAGGAGGTCTGCAAAGAGTTTGGCAAGAATGAAAGGTAGTTGTCCAAAACTCGTTCTTTTCCAATATAATAACCATGGAAAAGGCAGGAGAGTGGTAAAGTACTGTTTTCTCTAAGTCTGAAGGCTGCCCACACTGTGCCTGCATGGTGCGGCTTGCATCTTCGCCTTTGGGAAGCTGCCGCTCGCCGATTCTCCCGGAGGCGAAGAAGCGGCTTCTTCGCACACAGAGCATTGGGCCGGTCGCGGTGAGCAGCTAAGAGCGGCTTCTGCCGAAAGAAGCCCGGGACCGGCACTTAGCTTCGGAGAGCTGCGTATCTGCGTCTTCTGCGTGTCTTGCCGCTCAACACTCAGCAAAAAGCTTTTCCACCATATCTTGCAAAGAGAAACTCTGCCAGGAAAGAAAACATCCAAAATCTTGTTCTAAAGCTGGCACGGAGGTCTGCAAAGAGTTTTGCAAGAATGAAAGGTAGTTGGCCAAAACTCGTTCTTTTCCAATAGAATAACCATGGAAAAGGCAGGAGAGTGGTAAAGTACTGTTTTCTCTAAGTCTGAAGGCTGCCCACACTGTGCCTGCATGGTGCGGCTTGCATCTTCGCCTTTGGGAAGCTGCCGCTCGCCGATTCTCCCGGAGGCGAAGAAGCGGCTTCTTCGCACACAGAGCATTGTGGCGAGCGCAGGGAGCTCCTGAGAGCGGTTTGTGCCGAAAGAAGCCCGGGAACGGCACTTAGCTTCGGAGAGCTGCGTATCTGCGTCTTCTGCGTGTCTTGCCGCTCAACACTCAGCAAAAAGCTTTTCCACCATATCTTGCAAAGAGAAACTCTGCCAGGAAAGAAAACATCCAAAATCTTGTTCTAAAGCTTGCACGGAGGTCTGCAAAGAGTTTGGCAAGAATGAAAGGTAGTTGTCCAAAACTCGTTCTTTTCCAATAGAATAACAATGGAAAAGGCAGGAGAGTGGTAAAGTACTGTTTTCTCTAAGTCTGAAGGCTGCCCACACTGTGCATGCATGGTGCGGCTTGCATCTTCGCCTTTGGGAAGCTGCCGCTCGCTGATTCTCCCGGAGGCGAAGAAGCGGCTTCTTCGCACACAGAGCATTGGGCCGGTCGTGGTGAGCAGCTAAGAGCGGCTTCTGGCTAAAGAAGCCCGGGACCGGCACTTAGCTTCGGAGAGCTGCGTATCTGCGTCTTCTGCGTGTCTTGCCGCTCTACACTCAGCAAAAAGCTTTTCCACCATATCTTGCAAAGAGAAACTCTGCCAGGAAAGAAAACATCCAAAATCTTGTTCTAAAGCTTGCACGGAGGTCTGCAAAGAGTTTGGCAAGAATGAAAGGTAGTTGTCCAAAACTCGTTCTTTTCCAATAGAATAACCATGGAAAAGGCAGGAGAGTGGTAAAGTACTGTTTTCTCTAAGTCTGAAGGCTGCCCACACTGTGCCTGCATGGTGCGGCTTGCATCTTCGCCTTTGGGAAGCTGCCGCTCGCCGATTCTCCCGCAGGCGAAGAAGCGGCTTCTTCGCACACAGAGCATTGTGGCGAGCGCAGGCAGCTCTTGAGAGCGGTTTGTGCCGAAAGAAGCCCGGGACCGGCACTTAGCTTCGGAGAGCTGCGTATCTGCGTCTTCTGCGTGTCTTGCCGCTCAACACTCAGCCAAAAGCTTTTCCACCATATCTTGCAAAGAGAAACTCTGCCAGGAAAGAAAACATCCAAAATCTTGTTCTAAAGCTTGCACGGAGGTCTGCAAAGAGTTTGGCAAGAATGAAAGCTAGTTGTCCAAAACTCGTTCTTTTCCAATAGAATAACCATGGAAAAGGCAGGAGAGTGGTAAAGTACTGTTTTCTCTAAGTCTGAAGGCTGCCCACACTGTGCCTGCATGGTGCGGCTTGCGTCTTCGCCTTTGGGAAGCTGCCGCTCGCCGATTCTCCCGGAGGCGAAGAAGCGGCTTCTTCGCACACAGAGCATTGTGGCGAGCGCAGGGAGCTCCTGAGAGCGGTTTGTGCCGAAAGAAGCCCGGGACCGGCACTTAACTTCGGAGAGCTGCGTATCTGCGTCTTCTGCGTGTCTTGCCGCTCAACACTCAGCCAAAAGCTTTTCCACCATATCTTGCAAAGAGAAACTCTGCCAGGAAAGAAAACATCCAAAATCTTGTTCTAAAGCTTGCACGGAGGTCTGCAAAGAGTTTGGCAAGAATGAAAGTTAGTTGTCCAAAACTCGTTCTTTTCCAATAGAATAACCATGGAAAAGGCAGGAGAGTGGTAAAGTACTGTTTTCTCTAAGTCTGAATGCTGCCCACACTGTGCCTGTGTGGTGCAGCTTGCATCTTTGCCTTTGGGAAGCTGCCGCTCGCCGATTCTCCCGGAGGCGAAGAAGCGGCTTCTTCGCACACAGAGCATTGTGGCGAGCGCAGGGAGCTCCTGAGAGCGGTTTGTGCAGAAAGAAGCTGTGGACTGGCACTTAGCTTCGGAGAGCTGCGTATCTGCGTCTTCTGCGTGTCTTGCCGCTCAACACTCAGCAAAAAGCTTTTCCACCATATCTTGCAAAGAGAAACTCTGCCAGGAAAGAAAACATCCAAAATCTTGTTCTAAAGCTTGCACGGAGGTCTGCAAAGAGTTTGGCAAGAATGAAAGGTAGTTGTCCAAAACTCGTACTTTTCCAATAGAATAACCATGGAAAGGAAGAGAGACAGGTAAAGTACTGTTTTCTCTAAGTCTGAAGGCTGCCCACACTGTGCCTGCATGGTGCGGCTTGCATCTTCGCCTTTGGGAAGCTGCCGCTCGCCGATTCTCCCGGAGGCGAAGAAGCGGCTTCTTCGCACACAGAGCATTGTGGCGAGCGCAGGCAGCTCTTGAGAGCGGTTTGTGCCGAAAGAAGCCCGGGAGCGGCACATAGCTTCGGAGAGCTGCGTATCTGCGTCTTCTGCGTGTCTTGCCGCTCAACACTCAGCCAAAAGCTTTTCCACCATATCTTGCAAAGAGAAACTCTGCCAGGAAAGAAAACATCCAAAATCTTGTTCTAAAGCTTGCACGGAGGTCTGCAAAGAGTTTGGCAAGAATGAAAGGTAGTTGTCCAAAACTCGTTCTTTTCCAATAGAATAACCATGGAAAAGGCAGGAGAGTGGTAAAGTACTGTTTTCTCTAAGTCTGAAGGCTGCCCACACTGTGCCTGCATCGTGCGGCTTGCATCTTCGCCTTTGGGAAGCTGCCGCTCGCCGATTCTCCCGGAGGCGAAGAAGCGGCTTCTTCGCACACAGAGCATTGGTCCGGTCGCGGTGAGCAGCTAAGAGCGGCTTCTGCCGAAAGAAGCCCGGGACCGGCACTTAGCTTCGGAGAGCTGCGTATCTGCGTCTTCTGCGTGTCTTGCCGCTCTACACTCAGCAAAAAGCTTTTCCACCATATCTTGCAAAGAAAAACTCTGCCAGGAAAGAAAACATCCAAAATCTTGTTCTAAAGCTGGCACGGAGGTCTGCAAAGAGTTTGCAAGAATGAAAGGTAGTTGGCCAAAACTCGTTCTTTTCCAATAGAATAACCATGGAAAAGGCAGGAGAGTGGTAAAGTACTGTTTTCTCTAAGTCTGAAGGCTGCCCACACTGTGCCTGCATGGTGCGGCTTGCATCTTCGCCTTTGGGAAGCTGCCGCTCGCCGATTCTCCCGCAGGCGAAGAAGCGGCTTCTTCGCACACAGAGCATTGTGGCGAGCGCAGGGAGCTCCTGAGAGCGGTTTGTGCCGAAAGATGCCCGGGACCGGCACTTAGCTTCGGAGAGCTGCGTATCTGCGTCTTCTGCGTGTCTTGCCGCTCAACACTCAGCAAAAAGCTTTTCCACCATATCTTGCAAAGAGAAACTCTGCCAGGAAAGAAAACATCCAAAATCTTGTTCTAAAGCTTGCACGGAGGTCTGCAAAGAGTTTGGCAAGAATGAAAGCTAGTTGTCCAAAACTCGTTCTTTTCCAATAGAATAACCATGGAAAAGGCAGGAGAGTGGTAAAGTACTGTTTTCTCTAAGTCTGAAGGCTGCCCACACTGTGCCTGTGTGGTGCAGCTTGCATCTTCGCCTTTGGGAAGCTGCCGCTCGCCGATTCTCCCGGAGGTGAAGAAGCGGCTTCTTTGCGCACAAGATTGTGGCGAGCGCAGGCAGCTCCTGAGAGCGGTTTGTGCCGAAAGATACCCGGGTCCGGCACTTAGCTTCGGAGAGCTGCGTATCTGCGTCTTCTGTGTGTCTTGCCGCTCAACACTCAGCAAAAAGCTTTTCCACCATATCTTGCAAAGAGAAACTCTGCCAGGAAAGAAAACATCCAAAATCTTGTTCTAAAGCTTGCACGGAGGTCTGCAAAGAGTTTGGCAAGAATGAAAGGTAGTTGTCCAAAACTCGTTCTTTTCCAATAGAATAACCATGGAAAAGGCAGGAGAGTGGTAAAGTACTGTTTTCTCTAAGTCTGAATGCTGCCCACACTGTGCCTGTGTGGTGCAGCTTGCATCTTTGCCTTTGGGAAGCTGCCGCTCGCCGATTCTCCCGGAGGCGAAGAAGCGGCTTCTTCGCACACAGAGCATTGTGGCGAGCGCAGGGAGCTCCTGAGAGCGGTTTGTGCAGAAAGAAGCTGTGGACTGGCACTTAGCTTCGGAGAGCTGCGTATCTGCGTCTTCTGCGTGTCTTGCCGCTCAACACTCAGCAAAAAGCTTTTCCACCATATCTTGCAAAGAGAAACTCTGCCAGGAAAGAAAACATCCAAAATCTTGTTCTAAAGCTTGCACGGAGGTCTGCAAAGAGTTTGGCAAGAATGAAAGGTAGTTGTCCAAAACTCGTACTTTTCCAATAGAATAACCATGGAAAGGAAGAGAGACAGGTAAAGTACTGTTTTCTCTAAGTCTGAAGGCTGCCCACACTGTGCCTGCATGGTGCGGCTTGCATCTTCGCCTTTGTGAAGCTGCCGCTCGCCGATTCTCCCGGAGGCGAAGAAGCGGCTTCTTCGCACACAGAGCATTGGGCCGGTCGCGGTGAGCAGCTAAGAGCGGCTTCTGCCGAAAGAAGCCCGGGAGCGGCACTTAGCTTTGGAGAGCTGCGTATCTGCGTCTTCTGCGTGTCTTGCCGCTCTACACTCAGCAAAAAGCTTTTCCACCATATCTTGCAAAGAGAAACTCTGCCAGGAAAGAAATCATCCAAAATCTTGTTCTAAAGCTTGCACGGAGGTCTGCAAAGAGTTTGGCAAGAATGAAAGGTAGTTGTCCAAAACTCGTTCTTTTCCAATATAATAACAATGGAAAAGGCAGGAGAGTGGTAAAGTACTGTTTTCTCTAAGTCTGAAGGCTGCCCACACTGTGCCTGCATGGTGCGGCTTGCATCTTCGCCTTTGGGAAGCTGCCGCTCGCCGATTCTCCCGGAGGCGAAGAAGCGGCTTCTTCGCACACAGAGCATTGGGCCGGTCGTGGTGAGCAGCTAAGAGCGGCTTCTGGCTAAAGAAGCCCGGGACCGGCACTTAACTTCGGAGAGCTGCGTATCTGCGTCTTCTGCGTGTCTTGCCGCTCAACACTCAGCAAAAAGCTTTTCCACCATATTTTGCAAAGAGAAACTCTGCCAGGAAAGAAAACATCCAAAATCTTGTTCTAAAGCTTGCACGGAGGTCTGCAAAGAGTTTGGCAAGAATGAAAGGTAGTTGTCCAAAACTCGTTCTTTTCCAATAGAATAACCATGGAAAAGGCAGGAGAGTGGTAAAGTACTGTTTTCTCTAAGTCTGAAGGCTGCCCACACTGTGCCTGCATGGTGCGGCTTGCATCTTCGCCTTTGGGAAGCTGCCGCTCGCCGATTCTCCCGGAGGCGAAGAAGCGGCTTCTTCGCACACAGAGCATTGTGGCGAGCGCAGGCAGCTCTTGAGAGCGGTTTGTGCCGAAAGAAGCCCGGGACCGGCACTTAGCTTCGGAGAGCTGCGTATCTGCGTCTTCTGCGTGTCTTGCCGCTCAACACTCAGCCAAAAGCTTTTCCACCATATCTTGCAAAGAGAAACTCTGCCAGGAAAGAAAACATCCAAAATCTTGTTCTAAAGCTTGCACGGAGGTCTGCAAAGAGTTTGGCAAGAATGAAAGGTAGTTGTCCAAAACTCGTTCTTTTCCAATAGAATAACCATGGAAAAGGCAGGAGAGTGGTAAAGTACTGTTTTCTCTAAGTCTGAAGGCTGCCCACACTGTGCCTGCATGGTGCGGCTTGCGTCTTCGCCTTTGGGAAGCTGCCACTCGCCGATTCTCCCGGAGGCGAAGAAGCGGCTTCTTCGCACACAGAGCATTGTGGCGAGCGCAGGGAGCTCCTGAGAGCGGTTTGTGCCGAAAGAAGCCCGGGACCGGCACTTAACTTCGGAGAGCTGCGTATCTGCGTCTTCTGCGTGTCTTGCCGCTCAACACTCAGCAAAAAGCTTTTCCACCATATCTTGCAAAGAGAAACTCTGCCAGGAAAGAAAACATCCAAAATCTTGTTCTAAAGCTTGCACGGAGGTCTGCAAAGAGTTTGGCAAGAATGAAAGGTAGTTGTCCAAAACTCGTTCTTTTCCAATAGAATAACCATGGAAAAGGCAGGAGAGTGGTAAAGTACTGGTTTCTCTAAGTCTGAAGGCTGCCCACACTGTGCCTGCATGGTGCGGCTTGCATCTTCGCCTTTGGGAAGCTGCCGCTCGCCGATTCTCCCGGAGGCGAAGAAGCGGCTTCTTCGCACACAGAGCATTGTGGCGAGCGCAGGCAGCTCTTGAGAGCAGTTTGTGCCGAAAGAAGCCCGGGACCGGCACTTAGCTTCGGAGAGCTGCGTATCTGCGTCTTCTGCGTGTCTTGCCGCTCAACACTCAGCCAAAAGCTTTTCCACCATATCTTGCAAAGAGAAACTCTGCCAGGAAAGAAAACATCCAAAATCTTGTTCTAAAGCTTGCACGGAGGTCTGCAAAGAGTTTGGCAAGAATGAAAGGTAGTTGTCCAAAACTCGTTCTTTTCCAATAGAATAACCATGGAAAAGGCAGGAGAGTGGTAAAGTACTGTTTTCTCTAAGTCTGAAGGCTGCCCACACTGTGCCTGCATGGTGCGGCTTGCGTCTTCGCCTTTGGGAAGCTGCCGCTCGCCGATTCTCCCGGAGGCGAAGAAGCGGCTTCTTCGCACACAGAGCATTGTGGCGAGCGCAGGGAGCTCCTGAGAGCGGTTTGTGCCGAAAGAAGCCCGGGACCGGCACTTAAATTCGGAGAGCTGCGTATCTGCGTCTTCTGCGTGTCTTGCCGCTCAACACTCAGCAAAAAGCTTTTCCACCATATCTTGCAAAGAGAAACTCTGCCAGGAAAGAAAACATCCAAAATCTTGTTCTAAAGCTTGCACGGAGGTCTGCAAAGAGTTTGGCAAGAATGAAAGCTAGTTGTCCAAAACTCGTTCTTTTCCAATAGAATAACCATGGAAAAGGCAGGAGAGTGGTAAAGTACTGTTTTCTCTAAGTCTGAAGGCTGCCCACACTGTGCCTGCATGGTGCGGCTTGCATCTTCGCCTTTGGGAAGCTGCCGCTCGCCGATTCTCCCGGAGGCGAAGAAGCGGCTTCTTCGCACACAGAGCATTGTGGCGAGCGCAGGGAGCTCCTGAGAGCGGTTTGTGCCGAAAGAAGCCCGGGAGCGGCACTTAGCTTCGGAGAGCTGCGTATCTGCGTCTTCTGCGTGTCTTGCCGCTCAACACTCAGCCAAAAGCTTTTCCACCATATCTTGCAAAGAGAAACTCTGCCAGGAAAGAAAACATCCAAAATCTTGTTCTAAAGCTTGCACGGAGGTCTGCAAAGAGTTTGGCAAGAATGAAAGGTAGTTGTCCAAAACTCGTTCTTTTCCAATAGAATAACCATGGAAAAGGCAGGAGAGTGGTAAAGTACTGTTTTCTCTAAGTCTGAAGGCTGCCCACACTGTGCCTGCATCGTGCGGCTTGCATCTTCGCCTTTGGGAAGCTGCCGCTCGCCGATTCTCCCGGAGGCGAAGAAGCGGCTTCTTCGCACACAGAGCATTGGGCCGGTCGCGGTGAGCAGCTAAGAGCGGCTTCTGCCGAAAGAAGCCCGGGACCGGCACTTAGCTTCGGAGAGCTGCGTATCTGCGTCTTCTGCGTGTCTTGCCGCTCAACACTCAGCAAAAAGCTTTTCCACCATATCTTGCAAGGAGAAACTCTGCCAGGAAAGAAAACATCCAAAATCTTGTTCTAAAGCTTGCACGGAGGTCTGCAAAGAGTTTGCAAGAATGAAAGGTAGTTGGCCAAAACTCGTTCTTTTCCAATAGAATAACCATGGAAAAGGCAGGAGAGTGGTAAAGTACTGTTTTCTCTAAGTCTGAAGGCTGCCCACACTGTGCCTGCATGGTGCGGCTTGCATCTTCGCCTTTGGGAAGCTGCCGCTCGCCGATTCTCCCGGAGGCGAAGAAGCGGCTTCTTCGCACACAGAGCATTGTGGCGAGCGCAGGGAGCTCCTGAGAGCGGTTTGTGCCGAAAGATGCCCGGGACCGGCACTTAGCTTCGGAGAGCTGCGTATCTGCGTCTTCTGCGTGTCTTGCCGCTCAACACTCAGCAAAAAGCTTTTCCACCATATCTTGCAAAGAGAAACTCTGCCAGGAAAGAAAACATCCAAAATCTTGTTCTAAAGCTTGCACGGAGGTCTGCAAAGAGTTTGGCAAGAATGAAAGGTAGTTGGCCAAAACTCGTTCTTTTCCAATAGAATAACCATGGAAAAGGCAGGAGAGTGGTAAAGTACTGTTTTCTCTAAGTCTGAAGGCTGCCCACACTGTGCCTGTGTGGTGCAGCTTGCATCTTCGCCTTTGGGAAGCTGCCGCTCGCCGATTCTCCCGGAGGTGAAGAAGCGGCTTCTTTGCGCACAAGATTGTGGCGAGCGCAGGCAGCTCCTGAGAGCGGTTTGTGCCGAAAGATACCCGGGACCGGCACTTAGCTTCGGAGAGCTGCGTATCTGCGTCTTCTGTGTGTCTTGCCGCTCAACACTCAGCAAAAAGCTTTTCCACCATATCTTGCAAAGAGAAACTCTGCCAGGAAAGAAAATATCCAAAATCTTGTTCTAAAGCTTGCACGGAGGTCTGCAAAGAGTTTGGCAAGAATGAAAGGTAGTTGGCCAAAACTCGTTCTTTTCCAATAGAATAACCATGGAAAAGGCAGGAGAGTGGTAAAGTACTGTTTTCTCTAAGTCTGAAGGCTGCCCACACTGTGCCTGCATGGTGCGGCTTGCATCTTCGCCTTTGGGAAGCTGCCGCTCGCCGATTCTCCCGGAGGCGAAGAAGCGGCTTCTTCGCACACAGAGCATTGGGCCGGTCGCGGTGAGCAGCTAAGAGCGGCTTCTGCCAAAAGAAGCCCGGGACCGGCACTTAGCTTCGGAGAGCTGCGTATCTGCGTCTTCTGCGTGTCTTGCCGCTCTACACTCAGCAAAAAGCTTTTCCACCATATCTTGCAAAGAGAAACTCTGCCAGGAAAGAAAACATCCAAAATCTTGTTCTAAAGCTTGCACGGAGGTCTGCAAAGAGTTTGGCAAGAATGAAAGCTAGTTGTCCAAAACTCGTTCTTTTCCAATAGAATAACCATGGAAAAGGCAGGAGAGTGGTAAAGTACTGTTTTCTCTAAGTCTGAAGGCTGCCCACACTGTGCCTGCATGGTGCGGCTTGCATCTTCGCCTTTGGGAAGCTGCCGCTCGCCGATTCTCCCGGAGGCGAAGAAGCGGCTTCTTTGCACACAGAGCATTGTGGCGAGCGCAGGGAGCTCCTGAGAGCGGTTTGTGCCGAAAGATGCCCGGGACCGGCACTTAGCTTCGGAGAGCTGCGTATCTGCGTCTTCTGCGTGTCTTGCCGCTCAACACTCAGCAAAAAGCTTTTCCACCATATCTTGCAAGGAGAAACTCTGCCAGGAAAGAAAACATCCAAAATCTTGTTCTAAAGCTTGCACGGGGGTCTGCAAAGAGTTTGGCAAGAATGAAAGGTAGTTGTCCAAAACTCGTTCTTTTCCAATAGAATAACCATGGAAAAGGCAGGAGAGTGGTAAAGTACTGTTTTCTCTAAGTCTGAAGGCTGCCCACACTGTGCCTGTGTGGTGCGGCTTGCATCTTCGCCTTTGTGAAGCTGCCGCTCGCCGATTCTCCCGGAGGCAAAGAAGCGGCTTCTTCGCACACAGAGCATTGGGCCGGTCGCGGTGAGCAGCTAAGAGCGGCTTCTGGCGAAAGAAGCCCGGGACCGGCACTTAGCTTCGGAGAGCTGCGTATATGCGTCTTCTGCGTGTCTTGCCGCTCAACACTCAGCAAAAAGCTTTTCCACCATATCTTGCAAAGAGAAACTCTGCCAGGAAAGAAAACATCCAAAATCTTGTTCTAAAGCTTGCACGGAGGTCTGCAAAGAGTTTTGGAAGAATGAAAGGCAGTTGTCCAAAACTCGTTCTTTTCCAATATAATAACAATGGAAAAGGCAGGAGAGTGGTAAAGTACTGTTTTCTCTAAGTCTGAAGGCTGCCCACACTGTGCCTGTGTGCTGCAGCTTGCATCTTCGCCTTTGTGAAGCTGCCGCTCGCCGATTCTCCCGGAGGCGAAGAAGCGGCTTCTTCGCACACAGAGCATTGTGGCGAGCGCAGGGAGCTCCTGAGAGCGGTTTGTGCCGAAAGATGCCCGGGACCGGCACTTAGCTTCGGAGAGCTGCGTATCTGCGTCTTCTGCGTGTCTTGCCGCTCAACACTCAGCCAAAAGCTTTTCCACCATATCTTGCCAAGAGAAACTCTGCCAGGAAAGAAAACATCCAAAATCTTGTTCTAAAGCTTGCACGGAGGTCTGCAAAGAGTTTGGCAAGAATGAAAGGTAGTTGGCCAAAACTCGTTCTTTTCCAATAGAATAACCATGGAAAAGGCAGGAGAGTGGTAAAGTACTGGTTTCTCTAAGTCTGAAGGCTGCCCACACTGTGCCTGCATGGTGCGGCTTGCATCTTCGCCTTTGGGAAGCTGCCGCTCGCCGATTCTCCCGGAGGAGAAGAAGCGGCTTCTTCGCACACAGAGCATTGGGCCGGTCGCGGTGAGCAGCTAAGAGCGGCTTCTGCCGATAGAAGCCCGGGACCGGCACTTAGCTTCGGAGAGCTGCGTATATGCGTCTTCTGCGTGTCTTGCCGCTCAACACTCAGCCAAAAGCTTTTCCACCATATCTTGCAAAGAGAAACTCTGCCAGGAAAGAAAACATCCAAAATCTTGTTCTAAAGCTTGCACGGAGGTCTGCAAAGAGTTTTGGAAGAATGAAAGGCAGTTGTCCAAAACTCGTTCTTTTCCAATAGAATAACAATGGAAAAGGCAGGAGAGTGGTAAAGTACTGTTTTCTCTAAGTCTGAAGGCTGCCCACACTGTGCCTGCATGGTGCGGCTTGCATCTTCGCCTTTGGGAAGCTGCCGCTCGCCGATTCTCCCGGAGGCGAAGAAGCGGCTTCTTCGCACACAGAGCATTGGGCCGGTCCTGGTGAGCAGCTAAGAGCGGCTTCTGCCGAAAGAAGCCCGGGACCGGCACTTAGCTTCGGAGAGCTGCGTATCTGCGTCTTCTGCGTGTCTTGCCGCTCTACACTCAGCAAAAAGCTTTTCCACCATATCTTGCAAAGAGAAACTCTGCCAGGAAAGAAAACATCCAAAATCTTGTTCTAAAGCTTGCACGGAGGTCTGCAAAGAGTTTGGCAAGAACGAAAGTTAGTTGGCCAAAACTCGTTCTTTTCCAATAGAATAACCATGGAAAAGGCAGGAGAGTGGTAAAGTACTGTTTTCTCTAAGTCTGAAGGCTGCCCACACTGTGCCTGTGTGGTGCAGCTTGCATCTTCGCCTTTGGGAAGCTGCCGCTCGCCGATTCTCCCGGAGGCGAAGAAGCGGCTTCTTCGCACACAGAGCATTGGGCCGGTCGCGGTGAGCAGCTAAGAGCGGCTTCTGCCGAAAGAAGCCCGGGACCGGCACTTAGCTTCGGAGAGCTGCGTATATGCGTCTTCTGCGTGTCTTGCCGCTCAACACTCAGCCAAAAGCTTTTCCACCATATCTTGCAAAGAGAAACTCTGCCAGGAAAGAAAACATCCAAAATCTTGTTCTAAAGCTTGCACGGAGGTCTGCAAAGAGTTTGGCAAGAATGAAAGGTAGTTGGCCAAAACTCGTTCTTTTCCAATAGAATAACCATGGAAAAGGCAGGAGAGTGGTAAAGTACTGTTTTCTCTAAGTCTGAAGGCTGCCCACACTGTGCCTGCATGGTGCGGCTTGCATCTTCGCCTTTGGGAAGCTGCCGCTCGCCGATTCTCCCGGAGGCGAAGAAGCGGCTTCTTCGCACACAGAGCATTGGGCCGGTCGCGGTTTGCACCTAAGAGCGGCTTCTGCCGAAAGAAGCCGTGGACCGGCACTTAGCTTCGGAGAGCTGCGTATCTGCGTCTTCTGCGTGTCTTGCCGCTCAACACTCAGCCAAAAGCTTTTCCACCATATCTTGCAAAGAGAAACTCTGCCAGGAAAGAAAACATCCAAAATCTTGTTCTAAAGCTTGCACGGAGGTCTGCAATGAGTTTGGCAAGAATGAAAGATAGTTGTCCAAAACTCGTTCTTTTCCAATATAATAACCATGGAAAGGAAGAGAGAGAGGTAAAGTACTGTTTTCTCTAAGTCTGAAGGCTGCCCACACTGTGCCTGCATGGTGCGGCTTGCATCTTCGCCTTTGGGAAGCTGCCGCTCGCCGATTCTCCCGGAGGCGAAGAAGCGGCTTCTTCGCACACAGAGCATTGGGCCGGTCGCGGTGAGCAGCTAAGAGCGGCTTCTGCCGAAAGAAGCCCAGGACCGGCACTTAGCTTCGGAGAGCTGCGTATCTGCGTCTTCTGCGTGTCTTGCCGCTCAACACTCAGCCAAAAGCTTTTCCACCATATCTTGCCAAGAGAAACTCTGCCAGGAAAGAAAACATCCAAAATCTTGTTCTAAAGCTGGCACGGAGGTCTGCAAAGAGTTTGGCAAGAATGAAAGGCAGTTGTCCAAAACTCGTTCTTTTCCAATATAATAACAATGGAAAAGGCAGGAGAGTGGTAAAGTACTGTTTTCTCTAAGTCTGAAGGCTGCCCACACTGTGCCTGCATGGTGCGGCTTGCATCTTCGCCTTTGGGAAGCTGCCGCTCGCCGATTCTCCCGGAGGCGAAGAAGCGGCTTCTTCGCACACAGAGCATTGGGCCGGTCGCGGTGAGCAGCTAAGAGCGGCTTCTGCCGAAAGAAGCCCGGGACCGGCACTTAGCTTCGGAGAGCTGCGTATCTGCGTCTTCTGCGTGTCTTGCCGCTCAACACTCAGCAAAAAGCTTTTCCACCATATCTTGCAAAGAGAAACTCTGCCAGGAAAGAAAACATCCAAAATCTTGTTCTAAAGCTTGCACGGGGGTCTGCAAAGAGTTTGGCAAGAATGAAAGGTAGTTGTCCAAAACTCGTTCTTTTCCAATATAATAACAATGGAAAAGGCAGGAGAGTGGTAAAGTACTGTTTTCTCTAAGTCTGAATGCTGCCCACACTGTGCCTGCATGGTGCGGCTTGCATCTTCGCCTTTGGGAAGCTGCCGCTCGCCGATTCTCCCGGAGGCGAAGAAGCGGCTTCTTCGCACACAGAGCATTGTGGCGAGCGCAGGGAGCTCCTGAGAGCGGTTTGTGCCGAAAGATGCCCGGGACCGGCACTTAGCTTCGGAGAGCTGCGTATCTGCGTCTTCTGCGTGTCTTGCCGCTCAACACTCAGCAAAAAGCTTTTCCACCATATCTTGCAAGGAGAAACTCTGCCAGGAAAGAAAACATCCAAAATCTTGTTCTAAAGCTTGCACGGAGGTCTGCAAAGAGTTTGGCAAGAATGAAAGGTAGTTGTCCAAAACTCGTTCTTTTCCAATAGAATAACCATGGAAAAGGCAGGAGAGTGGTAAAGTACTGTTTTCTCTAAGTCTGAAGGCTGCCCACACTGTGCCTGCATGGTGCGGCTTGCATCTTCGCCTTTGGGAAGCTGCCGCTCGCCGATTCTCCCGGAGGCGAAGAAGCGGCTTCTTCGCACACAGAGCATTGTGGCGAGCGCAGGGAGCTCCTGAGAGCGGTTTGTGCCGAAAGATGCCCGGGACCGGCACTTAGCTTCGGAGAGCTGCGTATCTGCGTCTTCTGCGTGTCTTGCCGCTCAACACTCAGCAAAAAGCTTTTCCACCATATCTTGCAAGGAGAAACTCTGCCAGGAAAGAAAACATCCAAAATCTTGTTCTAAAGCTTGCACGGGGGTCTGCAAAGCGTTTGGCAAGAATGAAAGGTAGTTGTCCAAAACTCGTTCTTTTCCAATAGAATAACCATGGAAAAGGCAGGAGAGTGGTAAAGTACTGTTTTCTCTAAGTCTGAAGGCTGCCCACACTGTGCCTGTGTGGTGCGGCTTGCATCTTCGCCTTTGTGAAGCTGCCGCTCGCCGATTCTCCCGGAGGCAAAGAAGCGGCTTCTTCGCACACAGAGCATTGGGCCGGTCGCGGTAAGCAGCTAAGAGCGGCTTCTGCCGAAAGAAGCCCGGGACCGGCACTTAGCTTCGGAGAGCTGCGTATATGCGTCTTCTGCGTGTCTTGCCGCTCAACACTCAGCAAAAAGCTTTTCCACCATATCTTGCAAAGAGAAACTCTGCCAGGAAAGAAAACATCCAAAATCTTGTTCTAAAGCTTGCACGGAGGTCTGCAAAGAGTTTTGGAAGAATGAAAGGCAGTTGTCCAAAACTCGTTCTTTTCCAATATAATAACAATGGAAAAGGCAGGAGAGTGGTAAAGTACTGTTTTCTCTAAGTCTGAAGGCTGCCCACACTGTGCCTGTGTGCTGCAGCTTGCATCTTCGCCTTTGGGAAGCTGCCGCTCGCCGATTCTCCCGGAGGCGAAGAAGCGGCTTCTTCGCACACAGAGCATTGTGGCGAGCGCAGGGAGCTCCTGAGAGCGGTTTGTGCCGAAAGATGCCCGGGACCGGCACTTAGCTTCGGAGAGCTGCGTATCTGCGTCTTCTGCGTGTCTTGCCGCTCAACACTCAGCAAAAAGCTTTTCCACCATATCTTGCAAAGAGAAACTCTGCCAGGAAAGAAAACATCCAAAATCTTGTTCTAAAGCTTGCACGGAGGTCTGCAAAGAGTTTGGCAAGAATGAAAGGTAGTTGTCCAAAACTCGTTCTTTTCCAATAGAATAACCATGGAAAAGGCAGGAGAGTGGTAAAGTACTGGTTTCTCTAAGTCTGAAGGCTGCCCACACTGTGCCTGCATGGTGCGGCTTGCATCTTCGCCTTTGGGAAGCTGCCGCTCGCCGATTCTCCCGGAGGTGAACAAGCGGCTTCTTCGCACACAGAGCATTGGGCCGGTCGCGGTGAGCAGCTAAGAGCGGCTTCTGCCGATAGAAGCCCGGGACCGGCACTTAGCTTCGGAGAGCTGCGTATATGCGTCTTCTGCGTGTCTTGCCGCTCAACACTCAGCCAAAAGCTTTTCCACCATATCTTGCAAAGAGAAACTCTGCCAGGAAAGAAAACATCCAAAATCTTGTTCTAAAGCTTGCACGGAGGTCTGCAAAGAGTTTTGGAAGAATGAAAGGCAGTTGTCCAAAACTCGTTCTTTTCCAATAGAATAACAATGGAAAAGGCAGGAGAGTGGTAAAGTACTGTTTTCTCTAAGTCTGAAGGCTGCCCACACTGTGCCTGCATGGTGCGGCTTGCATCTTCGCCTTTGGGAAGCTGCCGCTCGCCGATTCTCCCGGAGGCGAAGAAGCGGCTTCTTCGCACACAGAGCATTGGGCCGGTCCTGGTGAGCAGCTAAGAGCGGCTTCTGCCGATAGAAGCCCGGGACCGGCACTTAGCTTCGGAGAGCTGCGTATCTGCGTCTTCTGCGTGTCTTGCCGCTCTACACTCAGCAAAAAGCTTTTCCACCATATCTTGCAAAGAGAAACTCTGCCAGGAAAGAAAACATCCAAAATCTTGTTCTAAAGCTTGCACGGAGGTCTGCAAAGAGTTTGGCAAGAACGAAAGGTAGTTGGCCAAAACTCGTTCTTTTCCAATAGAATAACCATGGAAAAGGCAGGAGAGTGGTAAAGTACTGTTTTCTCTAAGTCTGAAGGCTGCCCACACTGTGCCTGTGTGGTGCAGCTTGCATCTTCGCCTTTGGGAAGCTGCCGCTCGCCGATTCTCCCGGAGGCGAAGAAGCGGCTTCTTCGCACACAGAGCATTGGGCCGGTCGCGGTGAGCAGCTAAGAGCGGCTTCTGCCGAAAGAAGCCCGGGACCGGCACTTAGCTTCGGAGAGCTGCGTATATGCGTCTTCTGCGTGTCTTGCCGCTCAACACTCAGCCAAAAGCTTTTCCACCATATCTTGCAAAGAGAAACTCTGCCAGGAAAGAAAACATCCAAAATCTTGTTCTAAAGCTTGCACGGAGGTCTGCAAAGAGTTTGGCAAGAATGAAAGGTAGTTGGCCAAAACTCGTTCTTTTCCAATAGAATAACCATGGAAAAGGCAGGAGAGTGGTAAAGTACTGTTTTCTCTAAGTCTGAAGGCTGCCCACACTGTGCCTGCATGGTGCGGCTTGCATCTTCGCCTTTGGGAAGCTGCCGCTCGCCGATTCTCCCGGAGGCGAAGAAGCGGCTTCTTCGCACACAGAGCATTGGGCCGGTCGCGGTTTGCACCTAAGAGCGGCTTCTGCCGAAAGAAGCCGTGGACCGGCACTTAGCTTCGGAGAGCTGCGTATCTGCGTCTTCTGCGTGTCTTGCCGCTCAACACTCAGCCAAAAGCTTTTCCACCATATCTTGCAAAGAGAAACTCTGCCAGGAAAGAAAACATCCAAAATCTTGTTCTAAAGCTTGCACGGAGGTCTGCAATGAGTTTGGCAAGAATGAAAGATAGTTGTCCAAAACTCGTTCTTTTCCAATATAATAACCATGGAAAGGAAGAGAGAGAGGTAAAGTACTGTTTTCTCTAAGTCTGAAGGCTGCCCACACTGTGCCTGCATGGTGCGGCTTGCATCTTCGCCTTTGGGAAGCTGCCGCTCGCCGATTCTCCCGGAGGCGAAGAAGCGGCTTCTTCGCACACAGAGCATTGGGCCGGTCGCGGTGAGCAGCTAAGAGCGGCTTCTGCCGAAAGAAGCCCGGGACCGGCACTTAGCTTCGGAGAGCTGCGTATCTGCGTCTTCTGCGTGTCTTGCCGCTCAACACTCAGCCAAAAGCTTTTCCACCATATCTTGCCAAGAGAAACTCTGCCAGGAAAGAAAACATCCAAAATCTTGTTCTAAAGCTGGCACGGAGGTCTGCAAAGAGTTTGGCAAGAATGAAAGGCAGTTGTCCAAAACTCGTTCTTTTCCAATATAATAACAATGGAAAAGGCAGGAGAGTGGTAAAGTACTGTTTTCTCTAAGTCTGAAGGCTGCCCACACTGTGCCTGCATGGTGCGGCTTGCATCTTCGCCTTTGGGAAGCTGCCGCTCGCCGATTCTCCCGGAGGCGAAGAAGCGGCTTCTTCGCACACAGAGCATTGGGCCGGTCCTGGTGAGCAGCTAAGAGCGGCTTCTGCCGAAAGAAGCCCGGGACCGGCACTTAGCTTCGGAGAGCTGCGTATCTGCGCCTTCTGCGTGTCTTGCCGCTCAACACTCAGCAAAAAGCTTTTCCACCATATCTTGCAAAGAGAAACTCTGCCAGGAAAGAAAACATCCAAAATCTTGTTCTAAAGCTTGCACGGGGGTCTGCAAAGAGTTTGGCAAGAATGAAAGGTAGTTGTCCAAAACTCGTTCTTTTCCAATATAATAACAATGGAAAAGGCAGGAGAGTGGTAAAGTACTGGTTTCTCTAAGTCTGAATGCTGCCCACACTGTGCCTGCATGGTGCGGCTTGCATCTTCGCCTTTGGGAAGCTGCCGCTCGCCGATTCTCCCGCAGGCGAAGAAGCGGCTTCTTCGCACACAGAGCATTGGGCCGGTCGTGGTGAGCAGCTAAGAGCGGCTTCTGCCGAAAGAAGCCCGGGACCGGCACTTAGCTTCGGAGAGCTGCGTATCTGCGTCTTCTGCGTGTCTTGCCGCTCAACACTCAGCAAAAAGCTTTTCCACCATATCTTGCAAGGAGAAACTCTGCCAGGAAAGAAAACATCCAAAATCTTGTTCTAAAGCTTGCACGGAGGTCTGCAAAGAGTTTTGCAAGAATGAAAGGTAGTTGGCCAAAACTCGTTCTTTTCCAATATAATAACAATGGAAAAGGCAGGAGAGTGGTAAAGTACTGTTTTCTCTAAGTCTGAAGGCTGCCCACACTGTGCCTGCATGGTGCGGCTTGCATCTTCGCCTTTGGGAAGCTGCCGCTCGCCGATTCTCCCGGAGGCGAAGAAGCGGCTTCTTCGCACACAGAGCATTGGGCCGGTCGCGGTGAGCAGCTAAGAGCGGCTTCTGCCGAAAGAAGCCCGGGACCGGCACTTAGCTTCAGAGAGCTGCGTATATGCGTCTTCTGCATGTCTTGCCGCTCAACACTCAGCCAAAAGCTTTTCCACCATATCTTGCAAGGAGAAACTCTGCCAGGAAAGAAAACATCCAAAATCTTGTTCTAAAGCTTGCACGGAGGTCTGCAAAGAGTTTGGCAAGAATGAAAGGTAGTTGGCCAAAACTCGTTCTTTTCCAATAGAATAACCATGGAAAAGGCAGGAGAGTGGTAAAGTACTGTTTTCTCTAAGTCTGAAGGCTGCCCACACTGTGCCTGCATGGTGCGGCTTGCATCTTCGCCTTTGGGAAGCTGCCGCTCGCCGATTCTCCCGGAGGCGAAGAAGCGGCTTCTTCGCACACAGAGCATTGGGCCGGTCGCGGTTTGCACCTAAGAGCGGCTTCTGCCGAAAGAAGCCGTGGACCGGCACTTAGCTTCGGAGAGCTGCGTATCTGCGTCTTCTGCGTGTCTTGCCGCTCAACACTCAGCCAAAAGCTTTTCCACCATATCTTGCAAAGAGAAACTCTGCCAGGAAAGAAAACATCCAAAATCTTGTTCTAAAGCTTGCACGGAGGTCTGCAATGAGTTTGGCAAGAATGAAAGGTAGTTGTCCAAAACTCGTACTTTTCCAATATAATAACCATGGAAAGGAAGAGAGAGAGGTAAAGTACTGTTTTCTCTAAGTCTGAAGGCTGCCCACACTGTGCCTGCATGGTGCGGCTTGCATCTTCGCCTTTGGGAAGCTGCCGCTCGCCGATTCTCCCGGAGGCGAAGAAGCGGCTTCTTCGCACACAGAGCATTGGGCCGGTCGCGGTGAGCAGCTAAGAGCGGCTTCTGCCGAAAGAAGCCCGGGACCGGCACTTAGCTTCGGAGAGCTGCGTATCTGCGTCTTCTGCGTGTCTTGCCGCTCAACACTCAGCAAAAAGCTTTTCCAGCATATCTTGTAAAGAGAAACTCTGCCAGGAAAGAAAACATCCAAAATCTTGTTCTAAAGCTTGCACGGAGGTCTGCAAAGAGTTTGGCAAGAATGAAAGGCAGTTGTCCAAAACTCGTTCTTTTCCAATATAATAACAATGGAAAAGGCAGGAGAGTGGTAAAGTACTGTTTTCTCTAAGTCTGAAGGCTGCCCACACTGTGCCTGCATGGTGCGGCTTGCATCTTCGCCTTTGGGAAGCTGCCGCTCGCCGATTCTCCCGGAGGCGAAGAAGCGGCTTCTTCGCACACAGAGCATTGGGCCGGTCCTGGTGAGCAGCTAAGAGCGGCTTCTGCCGAAAGAAGCCCGGGACCGGCACTTAGCTTCGGAGAGCTGCGTATCTGCGTCTTCTGCGTGTCTTGCCGCTCAACACTCAGCCAAAAGCTTTTCCACCATATCTTGCAAAGAGAAACTCTGCCAGGAAAGAAAACATCCAAAATCTTGTTCTAAAGCTTGCACGGAGGTCTGCAAAGAGTTTGGCAAGAATGAAAGGTAGTTGTCCAAAACTCGTTCTTTTCCAATATAATAACCATGGAAAGGAAGAGAGAGAGGTAAAGTACTGTTTTCTCTAAGTCTGAAGGCTGCCCACACTGTGCCTGCATGGTGCGGCTTGCATCTTCACCTTTGGGAAGCTGCCGCTCGCCGATTCTCCCGGAGGCGAAGAAGCGGCTTCTTCGCACACAGAGCATTGGGCCGGTCGCGGTGAGCAGCTAAGAGCGGCTTCTGCCGAAAGAAGCCCGGGACCGGCACTTAGCTTCGGAGAGCTGCGTATCTGCGTCTTCTGCGTGTCTTGCCGCTCAACACTCAGCAAAAAGCTTTTCCACCATATCTTGCAAGGAGAAACTCTGCCAGGAAAGAAAACATCCAAAATCTTGTTCTAAAGCTTGCACGGAGGTCTGCAAAGAGTTTGGCAAGAATGAAAGGTAGTTGGCCAAAACTCGTTCTTTTCCAATAGAATAACCATGGAAAAGGCAGGAGAGTGGTAAAGTACTGTTTTCTCTAAGTCTGAAGGCTGCCCACACTGTGCCTGTGTGCTGCAGCTTGCATCTTCGCCTTTGGGAAGCTGCCGCTCGCCGATTCTCCCGGAGGCGAAGAAGCGGCTTCTTCGCACACAGAGCATTGTGGCGAGCGCAGGGAGCTCCTGAGAGCGGTTTGTGCCGAAAGAAGCCCGGGACCGGCACTTAGCTTCGGAGAGCTGCGTATCTGCGTCTTCTGCGTGTCTTGCCGCTCAACACTCAGCCAAAAGCTTTTCCACCATATCTTGCAAAGAGAAACTCTGCCAGGAAAGAAAACATCCAAAATCTTGTTCTAAAGCTTGCATGGAGGTCTGCAAAGAGTTTGGCAAGAATGAAAGGTAGTTGTCCAAAACTCGTACTTTTCCAATATAATAACCATGGAAAGGAAGAGAGAGAGTTAAAGTACTGTTTTCTCTAAGTCTGAAGGCTGCCCACACTGTGCCTGCATGGTGCGGCTTGCATCTTCGCCTTTGGGAAGCTGCCGCTCGCCGATTCTCCCGGAGGCGAAGAAGCGGCTTCTTCGCACACAGAGCATTGGGCCGGTCGCGGTGAGCAGCTAAGAGCGGCTTCTGCCGAAAGAAGCCCGGGACCGGCACTTAGCTTCGGAGAGCTGCGTATCTGCGTCTTCTGCGTGTCTTGCCGCTCAACACTCAGCCAAAAGCTTTTCCACCATATCTTGCCAAGAGAAACTCTGCCAGGAAAGAAAACATCCAAAATCTTGTTCTAAAGCTTGCATGGAGGTCTGCAAAGAGTTTGGCAAGAATGAAAGGTAGTTGTCCAAAACTCGTACTTTTCCAATATAATAACCATGGAAAGGAAGAGAGAGAGTTAAAGTACTGTTTTCTCTAAGTCTGAAGGCTGCCCACACTGTGCCTGCATGGTGCGGCTTGCATCTTCGCCTTTGGGAAGCTGCCGCTCGCCGATTCTCCCGGAGGCGAAGAAGCGGCTTCTTCGCACACAGAGCATTGGGCCGGTCCTGGTGAGCAGCTAAGAGCGGCTTCTGCCGAAAGAAGCCCGGGACCGGCACTTAGCTTCGGAGAGCTGCGTATCTGCGTCTTCTGCGTGTCTTGCCGCTCAACACTCAGCAAAAAGCTTTTCCACCATATCTTGCCAAGAGAAACTCTGCCAGGAAAGAAAACATCCAAAATCTTGTTCTAAAGCTTGCACGGAGGTCTGCAAAGAGTTTGGCAAGAATGAAAGGTAGTTGTCCAAAACTCGTTCTTTTCCAATATAATAACAATGGAAAAGGCAGGAGAGTGGTAAAGTACTGTTTTCTCTAAGTCTGAAGGCTGCCCACACTGTGCCTGTGTGCTGCAGCTTGCATCTTCGCCTTTGGGAAGCTGCCGCTCGCCGATTCTCCCGCAGGCGAAGAAGCGGCTTCTTCGCACACAGAGCATTGTGGCGAGCGCAGGGAGCTCCTGAGAGCGGTTTGTGCCGAAAGAAGCCGTGGACCGGCACTTAGCTTCGGAGAGCTGCGTATCTGCGTCTTCTGCGTGTCTTGCCGCTCAACACTCAGCAAAAAGCTTTTCCACCATATCTTGCAAAGAGAAACTCTGCCAGGAAAGAAAACATCCAAAATCTTGTTCTAAAGCTTGCACGGAGGTCTGCAAAGAGTTTGGCAAGAATGAAAGGTAGTTGGCCAAAACTCGTTCTTTTCCAATAGAATAACCATGGAAAAGGCAGGAGAGTGGTAAAGTACTGGTTTCTCTAAGTCTGAAGGCTGCCCACACTGTGCCTGCATGGTGCGGTTTGCATCTTCGCCTTTGGGAAGCTGCCGCTCGCTGATTCTCCCGGAGGCGAAGAAGCGGCTTCTTCGCACACAGAGCATTGGGACGGTCGCGGTGAGCAGCTAAGAGCGGCTTCTGCCGAAAGAAGCCCGGGACCGGCACTTAGCTTCGGAGAGCTGCGTATATGCGTCTTCTGCATGTCTTGCCGCTCAACACTCAGCCAAAAGCTTTTCCACCATATCTTGCAAGGAGAAACTCTGCCAGGAAAGAAAACATCCAAAATCTTGTTCTAAAGCTTGCACGGAGGTCTGCAAAGAGTTTTGCAAGAATGAAAGGTAGTTGGCCAAAACTCGTTCTTTTCCAATAGAATAACCATGGAAAAGGCAGGAGAGTGGTAAAGTACTGTTTTCTCTAAGTCTGAAGGCTGCCCACACTGTGCCTGCATGCTGCGGCTTGCATCTTCGCCTTTGGGAAGCTGCCGCTCGCCGATTCTCCCGGAGGCGAAGAAGCGGCTTCTTCGCACACAGAGCATTATGGCGAGCGCAGGGAGCTCCTGAGAGCGGTTTGTGCCGAAAGAAGCCCGGGACCGGCACTTAGCTTCGGAGAGCTGCGTATCTGCGTCTTCTGCGTGTCTTGCCGCTCAACACTCAGCCAAAAGCTTTTCCACCATATCTTGCAAAGAGAAACTCTGCCAGGAAAGAAAACATCCAAAATCTTGTTCTAAAGCTTGCACGGAGGTCTGCAAAGAGTTTGGCAAGAATGAAAGCTAGTTGTCCAAAACTCGTTCTTTTCCAATATAATAACCATGGAAAAGGCAGGAGAGTGGTAAAGTACTGTTTTCTCTAAGTCTGAAGGCTGCCCACACTGTGCCTGCATGGTGCGGCTTGCATCTTTGCCTTTGGGAAGCTGCCGCTCGCTGATTCTCCCGGAGGCGAAGAAGCGGCTTCTTCGCACACAGAGCATTGGGACGGTCGCGGTGAGCAGCTAAGAGCGGCTTCTGCCGAAAGAAGCCCGGGACCGGCACTTAGCTTCGGAGAGCTGCGTATATGCGTCTTCTGCATGTCTTGCCGCTCAACACTCAGCCAAAAGCTTTTCCACCATATCTTGCAAGGAGAAACTCTGCCAGGAAAGAAAACATCCAAAATCTTGTTCTAAAGCTTGCACGGAGGTCTGCAAAGAGTTTTGCAAGAATGAAAGGTAGTTGGCCAAAACTCGTTCTTTTCCAATAGAATAACCATGGAAAAGGCAGGAGAGTGGTAAAGTACTGTTTTCTCTAAGTCTGAAGGCTGCCCACACTGTGCCTGCATGCTGCGGCTTGCATCTTCGCCTTTGGGAAGCTGCCGCTCGCCGATTCTCCCGGAGGCGAAGAAGCGGCTTCTTCGCACACAGAGCATTATGGCGAGCGCAGGGAGCTCCTGAGAGCGGTTTGTGCCGAAAGAAGCCCGGGACCGGCACTTAGCTTCGGAGAGCTGCGTATCTGCGTCTTCTGCGTGTCTTGCCGCTCAACACTCAGCCAAAAGCTTTTCCACCATATCTTGCAAAGAGAAACTCTGCCAGGAAAGAAAACATCCAAAATCTTGTTCTAAAGCTTGCACGGAGGTCTGCAAAGAGTTTGGCAAGAATGAAAGCTAGTTGTCCAAAACTCGTTCTTTTCCAATATAATAACAATGGAAAAGGCAGGAGAGTGGTAAAGTACTGTTTTCTCTAAGTCTGAAGGCTGCCCACACTGTGCCTGCATGGTGCGGCTTGCATCTTCGCCTTTGGGAAGCTGCCGCTCGCCGATTCTCCCGGAGGCGAAGAAGCGGCTTCTTCGCACACAGAGCATTGGGACGGTCGCGGTGAGCAGCTAAGAGCGGCTTCTGCCGAAAGAAGCCCGGGACCGGCACTTAGCTTCGGAGAGCTGCGTATCTGCGTCTTCTGCGTGTCTTGCCGCTCTACACTCAGCAAAAAGCTTTTCCACCATATCTTGCAAAGAGAAACTCTGCCAGGAAAGAAAACATCCAAAATCTTGTTCTAAAGCTTGCACGGAGGTCTGCAAAGAGTTTGGCAAGAATGAAAGGTAGTTGGCCAAAACTCGTTCTTTTCCAATAGAATAACCATGGAAAAGGCAGGAGAGTGGTAAAGTACTGTTTTCTCTAAGTCTGAAGGCTGCCCACACTGTGCCTGTGTGGTGCAGCTTGCATCTTCGCCTTTGGGAAGCTGCCGCTCGCCGATTCTCCCGGAGGCGAAGAAGCGGCTTCTTCGCACACAGAGCATTGGGCCGGTCGCGGTGAGCAGCTAAGAGCGGCTTCTGCCGAAAGAAGCCCGGGACCGGCACTTAGCTTCGGAGAGCTGCGTATATGCGTCTTCTGCGTGTCTTGCCGCTCAACACTCAGCCAAAAGCTTTTCCACCATATCTTGCAAAGAGAAACTCTGCCAGGAAAGAAAACATCCAAAATCTTGTTCTAAAGCTTGCACGGAGGTCTGCAAAGAGTTTGGCAAGAATGAAAGGTAGTTGGCCAAAACTCGTTCTTTTCCAATAGAATAACCATGGAAAAGGCAGGAGAGTGGTAAAGTACTGTTTTCTCTAAGTCTGAAGGCTGCCCACACTGTGCCTGCATGGTGCGGCTTGCATCTTCGCCTTTGGGAAGCTGCCGCTCGCCGATTCTCCCGGAGGCGAAGAAGCGGCTTCTTCGCACACAGAGCATTGGGCCGGTCGCGGTTTGCACCTAAGAGCAGCTTCTGCCGAAAGAAGCCGTGGACCGGCACTTAGCTTCGGAGAGCTGCGTATCTGCGTCTTCTGCGTGTCTTGCCGCTCAACACTCAGCCAAAAGCTTTTCCACCATATCTTGCCAAGAGAAACTCTGCCAGGAAAGAAAACATCCAAAATCTTGTTCTAAAGCTGGCACGGAGGTCTGCAAAGAGTTTGGCAAGAATGAAAGGCAGTTGTCCAAAACTCGTTCTTTTCCAATATAATAACAATGGAAAAGGCAGGAGAGTGGTAAAGTACTGGTTTCTCTAAGTCTGAAGGCTGCCCACACTGTGCCTGCATGGTGCGGCTTGCATCTTCGCCTTTGGGAAGCTGCCGCTCGCCGATTCTCCCGGAGGCGAAGAAGCGGCTTCTTCGCACACAGAGCATTGGGCCGGTCCTGGTGAGCAGCTAAGAGCGGCTTCTGCCGAAAGAAGCCCGGGACCGGCACTTAGCTTCGGAGAGCTGCGTATCTGCGTCTTCTGCGTGTCTTGCCGCTCAACACTCAGCAAAAAGCTTTTCCACCATATCTTGCAAAGAGAAACTCTGCCAGGAAAGAAAACATCCAAAATCTTGTTCTAAAGCTTGCACGGGGGTCTGCAAAGAGTTTGGCAAGAATGAAAGGTAGTTGTCCAAAACTCGTTCTTTTCCAATATAATAACAATGGAAAAGGCAGGAGAGTGGTAAAGTACTGGTTTCTCTAAGTCTGAAGGCTGCCCACACTGTGCCTGCATGGTGCGGCTTGCATCTTCGCCTTTGGGAAGCTGCCGCTCGCCGATTCTCCCGGAGGCGAAGAAGCGGCTTCTTCGCACACAGAGCATTGGGCCGGTCGTGGTGAGCAGCTAAGAGCGGCTTCTGCCGAAAGAAGCCCGGGACCGGCACTTAGCTTCGGAGAGCTGCGTATCTGCGTCTTCTGCGTGTCTTGCCGCTCAACACTCAGCAAAAAGCTTTTCCACCATATCTTGCAAAGAGAAACTCTGCCAGGAAAGAAAACATCCAAAATCTTGTTCTAAAGCTTGCACGGGGGTCTGCAAAGAGTTTGGCAAGAATGAAAGGTAGTTGTCCAAAACTCGTTCTTTTCCAATATAATAACAATGGAAAAGGCAGGAGAGTGGTAAAGTACTGGTTTCTCTAAGTCTGAAGGCTGCCCACACTGTGCCTGCATGGTGCGGCTTGCATCTTCGCCTTTGGGAAGCTGCCGCTCGCCGATTCTCCCGGAGGCGAAGAAGCGGCTTCTTCGCACACAGAGCATTGGGCCGGTCGTGGTGAGCAGCTAAGAGCGGCTTCTGCCGAAAGAAGCCCGGGACCGGCACTTAGCTTCGGAGAGCTGCGTATCTGCGTCTTCTGCGTGTCTTGCCGCTCAACACTCAGCAAAAAGCTTTTCCACCATATCTTGCAAAGAGAAACTCTGCCAGGAAAGAAAACATCCAAAATCTTGTTCTAAAGCTTGCACGGAGGTCTGCAAAGAGTTTGGCAAGAATGAAAGGTAGTTGGCCAAAACTCGTTCCTTTCCAATATAATAACAATGGAAAAGGCAGGAGAGTGGTAAAGTACTGTTTTCTCTAAGTCTGAAGGCTGCCCACACTGTGCCTGCATGGTGCGGCTTGCATCTTCGCCTTTGGGAAGCTGCCGCTCGCCGATTCTCCCGGAGGCGAAGAAGCGGCTTCTTCGCACACAGAGCATTGGGACGGTCGCGGTGAGCAGCTAAGAGCGGCTTCTGCCGAAAGAAGCCCGGGACCGGCACTTAGCTTCAGAGAGCTGCGTATATGCGTCTTCTGCATGTCTTGCCGCTCAACACTCAGCCAAAAGCTTTTCCACCATATCTTGCAAGGAGAAACTCTGCCAGGAAAGAAAACATCCAAAATCTTGTTCTAAAGCTTGCACGGAGGTCTGCAAAGAGTTTGGCAAGAATGAAAGGTAGTTGGCCAAAACTCGTTCTTTTCCAATAGAATAACCATGGAAAAGGCAGGAGAGTGGTAAAGTACTGTTTTCTCTAAGTCTGAAGGCTGCCCACACTGTGCCTGCATGGTGCGGCTTGCATCTTCGCCTTTGGGAAGCTGCCGCTCGCCGATTCTCCCGGAGGCGAAGAAGCGGCTTCTTCGCACACAGAGCATTGGGCCGGTCGCGGTTTGCACCTAAGAGCGGCTTCTGCCGAAAGAAGCCGTGGACCGGCACTTAGCTTCGGAGAGCTGCGTATCTGCGTCTTCTGCGTGTCTTGCCGCTCAACACTCAGCCAAAAGCTTTTCCACCATATCTTGCAAAGAGAAACTCTGCCAGGAAAGAAAACATCCAAAATCTTGTTCTAAAGCTTGCATGGAGGTCTGCAAAGAGTTTGGCAAGAATGAAAGGTAGTTGTCCAAAACTCGTACTTTTCCAATATAATAACCATGGAAAGGAAGAGAGAGAGTTAAAGTACTGTTTTCTCTAAGTCTGAAGGCTGCCCACACTGTGCCTGCATGGTGCGGCTTGCATCTTCGCCTTTGGGAAGCTGCCGCTCGCCGATTCTCCCGGAGGCGAAGAAGCGGCTTCTTCGCACACAGAGCATTGGGCCGGTCCTGGTGAGCAGCTAAGAGCGGCTTCTGCCGAAAGAAGCCCGGGACCGGCACTTAGCTTCGGAGAGCTGCGTATCTGCGTCTTCTGCGTGTCTGCCGCTCAACACTCAGCAAAAAGCTTTTCCACCATATCTTGCCAAGAGAAACTCTGCCAGGAAAGAAAACATCCAAAATCTTGTTCTAAAGCTTGCACGGAGGTCTGCAAAGAGTTTGGCAAGAATGAAAGGTAGTTGTCCAAAACTCGTTCTTTTCCAATATAATAACAATGGAAAAGGCAGGAGAGTGGTAAAGTACTGTTTTCTCGAAGTCTGAATGCTGCCCACACTGTGCCTGTGTGCTGCAGCTTGCATCTTCGCCTTTGGGAAGCTGCCGCTCGCCGATTCTCCCGCAGGCGAAGAAGCGGCTTCTTCGCACACAGAGCATTGGGACGGTCGCGGTGAGCAGCTAAGAGCGGCTTCTGCCGAAAGAAGCCCGGGACCGGCACTTAGCTTCGGAGAGCTGCGTATATGCGTCTTCTGCATGTCTTGCCGCTCAACACTCAGCCAAAAGCTTTTCCACCATATCTTGCAAGGAGAAACTCTGCCAGGAAAGAAAACATCCAAAATCTTGTTCTAAAGCTTGCACGGAGGTCTGCAAAGAGTTTTGCAAGAATGAAAGGTAGTTGGCCAAAACTCGTTCTTTTCCAATATAATAACCATGGAAAAGGCAGGAGAGTGGTAAAGTACTGTTTTCTCTAAGTCTGAAGGCTGCCCACACTGTGCCTGCATGCTGCGGCTTGCATCTTCGCCTTTGGGAAGCTGCCGCTCGCCGATTCTCCCGGAGGCGAAGAAGCGGCTTCTTCGCACACAGAGCATTGTGGCGAGCGCAGGGAGCTCCTGAGAGCGGTTTGTGCCGAAAGAAGCCCGGGACCGGCACTTAGCTTCGGAGAGCTGCGTATCTGCGTCTTCTGCGTGTCTTGCCGCTCAACACTCAGCCAAAAGCTTTTCCACCATATCTTGCAAAGAGAAACTCTGCCAGGAAAGAAAACATCCAAAATCTTGTTCTAAAGCTTGCACGGAGGTCTGCAAAGAGTTTGGCAAGAATGAAAGCTAGTTGTCCAAAACTCGTTCTTTTCCAATATAATAACAATGGAAAAGGCAGGAGAGTGGTAAAGTACTGTTTTCTCTAAGTCTGAAGGCTGCCCACACTGTGCCTGCATGGTGCGGCTTGCATCTTCGCCTTTGGGAAGCTGCCGCTCGCCGATTCTCCCGGAGGCGAAGAAGCGGCTTCTTCGCACACAGAGCATTGGGCCGGTCGCGGTGAGCAGCTAAGAGCGGCTTCTGCCGAAAGAAGCCCGGGACCGGCACTTAGCTTCGGAGAGCTGCGTATCTGCGTCTTCTGCGTGTCTTGCCGCTCTACACTCAGCAAAAAGCTTTTCCACCATATCTTGCAAAGAGAAACTCTGCCAGGAAAGAAAACATCCAAAATCTTGTTCTAAAGCTTGCACGGAGGTCTGCAAAGAGTTTGGCAAGAATGAAAGGTAGTTGGCCAAAACTCGTTCTTTTCCAATAGAATAACCATGGAAAAGGCAGGAGAGTGGTAAAGTACTGTTTTCTCTAAGTCTGAAGGCTGCCCACACTGTGCCTGTGTGGTGCAGCTTGCATCTTCGCCTTTGGGAAGCTGCCGCTCGCCGATTCTCCCGGAGGCGAAGAAGCGGCTTCTTCGCACACAGAGCATTGGGCCGGTCGCGGTGAGCAGCTAAGAGCGGCTTCTGCCGAAAGAAGCCCGGGACCGGCACTTAGCTTCGGAGAGCTGCGTATATGCGTCTTCTGCGTGTCTTGCCGCTCAACACTCAGCCAAAAGCTTTTCCACCATATCTTGCAAAGAGAAACTCTGCCAGGAAAGAAAACATCCAAAATCTTGTTCTAAAGCTTGCACGGAGGTCTGCAAAGAGTTTGGCAAGAATGAAAGGTAGTTGGCCAAAACTCGTTCTTTTCCAATAGAATAACCATGGAAAAGGCAGGAGAGTGGTAAAGTACTGTTTTCTCTAAGTCTGAAGGCTGCCCACACTGTGCCTGCATGGTGCGGCTTGCATCTTCGCCTTTGGGAAGCTGCCGCTCGCCGATTCTCCCGGAGGCGAAGAAGCGGCTTCTTCGCACACAGAGCATTGGGCCGGTCGCGGTTTGCACCTAAGAGCAGCTTCTGCCGAAAGAAGCCGTGGACCGGCACTTAGCTTCGGAGAGCTGCGTATCTGCGTCTTCTGCGTGTCTTGCCGCTCAACACTCAGCCAAAAGCTTTTCCACCATATCTTGCAAAGAGAAACTCTGCCAGGAAAGAAAACATCCAAAATCTTGTTCTAAAGCTGGCACGGAGGTCTGCAAAGAGTTTGGCAAGAATGAAAGGCAGTTGTCCAAAACTCGTTCTTTTCCAATATAATAACAATGGAAAAGGCAGGAGAGTGGTAAAGTACTGGTTTCTCTAAGTCTGAAGGCTGCCCACACTGTGCCTGCATGGTGCGGCTTGCATCTTCGCCTTTGGGAAGCTGCCGCTCGCCGATTCTCCCGGAGGCGAAGAAGCGGCTTCTTCGCACACAGAGCATTGGGCCGGTCCTGGTGAGCAGCTAAGAGCGGCTTCTGCCGAAAGAAGCCCGGGACCGGCACTTAGCTTCGGAGAGCTGCGTATCTGCGTCTTCTGCGTGTCTTGCCGCTCAACACTCAGCAAAAAGCTTTTCCACCATATCTTGCAAAGAGAAACTCTGCCAGGAAAGAAAACATCCAAAATCTTGTTCTAAAGCTTGCACGGGGGTCTGCAAAGAGTTTGGCAAGAATGAAAGGTAGTTGTCCAAAACTCGTTCTTTTCCAATATAATAACAATGGAAAAGGCAGGAGAGTGGTAAAGTACTGGTTTCTCTAAGTCTGAATGCTGCCCACACTGTGCCTGCATGGTGCGGCTTGCATCTTCGCCTTTGGGAAGCTGCCGCTCGCCGATTCTCCCGGAGGCGAAGAAGCGGCTTCTTCGCACACAGAGCATTGGGCCGGTCGTGGTGAGCAGCTAAGAGCGGCTTCTGCCGAAAGAAGCCCGGGACCGGCACTTAGCTTCGGAGAGCTGCGTATCTGCGTCTTCTGCGTGTCTTGCCGCTCAACACTCAGCAAAAAGCTTTTCCACCATATCTTGCAAAGAGAAACTCTGCCAGGAAAGAAAACATCCAAAATCTTGTTCTAAAGCTTGCACGGAGGTCTGCAAAGAGTTTGGCAAGAATGAAAGGTAGTTGGCCAAAACTCGTTCCTTTCCAATATAATAACAATGGAAAAGGCAGGAGAGTGGTAAAGTACTGTTTTCTCTAAGTCTGAAGGCTGCCCACACTGTGCCTGCATGGTGCGGCTTGCATCTTCGCCTTTGGGAAGCTGCCGCTCGCCGATTCTCCCGGAGGCGAAGAAGCGGCTTCTTCGCACACAGAGCATTGGGCCGGTCGCGGTGAGCAGCTAAGAGCGGCTTCTGCCGAAAGAAGCCCGGGACCGGCACTTAGCTTCAGAGAGCTGCGTATATGCGTCTTCTGCATGTCTTGCCGCTCAACACTCAGCCAAAAGCTTTTCCACCATATCTTGCAAGGAGAAACTCTGCCAGGAAAGAAAACATCCAAAATCTTGTTCTAAAGCTTGCACGGAGGTCTGCAAAGAGTTTGGCAAGAATGAAAGGTAGTTGGCCAAAACTCGTTCTTTTCCAATAGAATAACCATGGAAAAGGCAGGAGAGTGGTAAAGTACTGTTTTCTCTAAGTCTGAAGGCTGCCCACACTGTGCCTGCATGGTGCGGCTTGCATCTTCGCCTTTGGGAAGCTGCCGCTCGCCGATTCTCCCGGAGGCGAAGAAGCGGCTTCTTCGCACACAGAGCATTGGGCCGGTCGCGGTTTGCACCTAAGAGCGGCTTCTGCCGAAAGAAGCCGTGGACCGGCACTTAGCTTCGGAGAGCTGCGTATCTGCGTCTTCTGCGTGTCTTGCCGCTCAACACTCAGCCAAAAGCTTTTCCACCATATCTTGCAAAGAGAAACTCTGCCAGGAAAGAAAACATCCAAAATCTTGTTCTAAAGCTTGCATGGAGGTCTGCAAAGAGTTTGGCAAGAATGAAAGGTAGTTGTCCAAAACTCGTACTTTTCCAATATAATAACCATGGAAAGGAAGAGAGAGAGTTAAAGTACTGTTTTCTCTAAGTCTGAAGGCTGCCCACACTGTGCCTGCATGGTGCGGCTTGCATCTTCGCCTTTGGGAAGCTGCCGCTCGCCGATTCTCCCGGAGGCGAAGAAGCGGCTTCTTCGCACACAGAGCATTGGGCCGGTCCTGGTGAGCAGCTAAGAGCGGCTTCTGCCGAAAGAAGCCCGGGACCGGCACTTAGCTTCGGAGAGCTGCGTATCTGCGTCTTCTGCGTGTCTTGCCGCTCTACACTCAGCAAAAAGCTTTTCCACCATATCTTGCCAAGAGAAACTCTGCCAGGAAAGAAAACATCCAAAATCTTGTTCTAAAGCTTGCACGGAGGTCTGCAAAGAGTTTGGCAAGAATGAAAGGTAGTTGGCCAAAACTCGTTCTTTTCCAATATAATAACAATGGAAAAGGCAGGAGAGTGGTAAAGTACTGTTTTCTCGAAGTCTGAATGCTGCCCACACTGTGCCTGTGTGCTGCAGCTTGCATCTTCGCCTTTGGGAAGCTGCCGCTCGCCGATTCTCCCGCAGGCGAAGAAGCGGCTTCTTCGCACACAGAGCATTGTGGCGAGCGCAGGGAGCTCCTGAGAGCGGTTTGTGCCGAAAGAAGCCGTGGACCGGCACTTAGCTTCGGAGAGCTGCGTATCTGCGTCTTCTGCGTGTCTTGCCGCTCAACACTCAGCAAAAAGCTTTTCCACCATATCTTGCAAAGAGAAACTCTGCCAGGAAAGAAAACATCCAAAATCTTGTTCTAAAGCTTGCACGGAGGTCTGCAAAGAGTTTGGCAAGAATGAAAGGTAGTTGGCCAAAACTCGTTCTTTTCCAATAGAATAACCATGGAAAAGGCAGGAGAGTGGTAAAGTACTGGTTTCTCTAAGTCTGAAGGCTGCCCACACTGTGCCTGCATGGTGCGGTTTGCATCTTTGCCTTTGGGAAGCTGCCGCTCGCTGATTCTCCCGGAGGCGAAGAAGCGGCTTCTTCGCACACAGAGCATTGGGACGGTCGCGGTTTGCACCTAAGAGCAGCTTCTGCCGAAAGAAGCCGTGGACCGGCACTTAGCTTCGGAGAGCTGCGTATCTGCGTCTTCTGCGTGTCTTGCCGCTCAACACTCAGCCAAAAGCTTTTCCACCATATCTTGCAAAGAGAAACTCTGCCAGGAAAGAAAACATCCAAAATCTTGTTCTAAAGCTTGCACGGAGGTCTGCAAAGAGTTTGGCAAGAATGAAAGCTAGTTGTCCAAAACTCGTTCTTTTCCAATATAATAACAATGGAAAAGGCAGGAGAGTGGTAAAGTACTGTTTTCTCTAAGTCTGAAGGCTGCCCACACTGTGCCTGCATGGTGCGGCTTGCATCTTCGCCTTTGGGAAGCTGCCGCTCGCCGATTCTCCCGGAGGCGAAGAAGCGGCTTCTTCGCACACAGAGCATTGGGCCGGTCGCGGTGAGCAGCTAAGAGCGGCTTCTGCCGAAAGAAGCCCGGGACCGGCACTTAGCTTCGGAGAGCTGCGTATCTGCGTCTTCTGCGTGTCTTGCCGCTCTACACTCAGCAAAAAGCTTTTCCACCATATCTTGCAAAGAGAAACTCTGCCAGGAAAGAAAACATCCAAAATCTTGTTCTAAAGCTTGCACGGAGGTCTGCAAAGAGTTTGGCAAGAATGAAAGGTAGTTGGCCAAAACTCGTTCTTTTCCAATAGAATAACCATGGAAAAGGCAGGAGAGTGGTAAAGTACTGTTTTCTCTAAGTCTGAAGGCTGCCCACACTGTGCCTGTGTGGTGCAGCTTGCATCTTCGCCTTTGGGAAGCTGCCGCTCGCCGATTCTCCCGGAGGCGAAGAAGCGGCTTCTTCGCACACAGAGCATTGGGCCGGTCGCGGTGAGCAGCTAAGAGCGGCTTCTGCCGAAAGAAGCCCGGGACCGGCACTTAGCTTCGGAGAGCTGCGTATATGCGTCTTCTGCGTGTCTTGCCGCTCTACACTCAGCCAAAAGCTTTTCCACCATATCTTGCAAAGAGAAACTCTGCCAGGAAAGAAAACATCCAAAATCTTGTTCTAAAGCTTGCACGGAGGTCTGCAAAGAGTTTGGCAAGAATGAAAGGTAGTTGGCCAAAACTCGTTCTTTTCCAATAGAATAACCATGGAAAAGGCAGGAGAGTGGTAAAGTACTGTTTTCTCTAAGTCTGAAGGCTGCCCACACTGTGCCTGCATGGTGCGGCTTGCATCTTCGCCTTTGGGAAGCTGCCGCTCGCCGATTCTCCCGGAGGCGAAGAAGCGGCTTCTTCGCACACAGAGCATTGGGCCGGTCGCGGTTTGCACCTAAGAGCAGCTTCTGCCGAAAGAAGCCGTGGACCGGCACTTAGCTTCGGAGAGCTGCGTATCTGCGTCTTCTGCGTGTCTTGCCGCTCAACACTCAGCCAAAAGCTTTTCCACCATATCTTGCCAAGAGAAACTCTGCCAGGAAAGAAAACATCCAAAATCTTGTTCTAAAGCTGGCACGGAGGTCTGCAAAGAGTTTGGCAAGAATGAAAGGCAGTTGTCCAAAACTCGTTCTTTTCCAATATAATAACAATGGAAAAGGCAGGAGAGTGGTAAAGTACTGGTTTCTCTAAGTCTGAAGGCTGCCCACACTGTGCCTGCATGGTGCGGCTTGCATCTTCGCCTTTGGGAAGCTGCCGCTCGCCGATTCTCCCGGAGGCGAAGAAGCGGCTTCTTCGCACACAGAGCATTGGGCCGGTCCTGGTGAGCAGCTAAGAGCGGCTTCTGCCGAAAGAAGCCCGGGACCGGCACTTAGCTTCGGAGAGCTGCGTATCTGCGTCTTCTGCGTGTCTTGCCGCTCAACACTCAGCAAAAAGCTTTTCCACCATATCTTGCAAAGAGAAACTCTGCCAGGAAAGAAAACATCCAAAATCTTGTTCTAAAGCTTGCACGGGGGTCTGCAAAGAGTTTGGCAAGAATGAAAGGTAGTTGTCCAAAACTCGTTCTTTTCCAATATAATAACAATGGAAAAGGCAGGAGAGTGGTAAAGTACTGGTTTCTCTAAGTCTGAAGGCTGCCCACACTGTGCCTGCATGGTGCGGCTTGCATCTTCGCCTTTGGGAAGCTGCCGCTCGCCGATTCTCCCGGAGGCGAAGAAGCGGCTTCTTCGCACACAGAGCATTGGGCCGGTCGTGGTGAGCAGCTAAGAGCGGCTTCTGCCGAAAGAAGCCCGGGACCGGCACTTAGCTTCGGAGAGCTGCGTATCTGCGTCTTCTGCGTGTCTTGCCGCTCAACACTCAGCAAAAAGCTTTTCCACCATATTTTGCAAGGAGAAACTCTGCCAGGAAAGAAAACATCCAAAATCTTGTTCTAAAGCTTGCACGGGGGTCTGCAAAGAGTTTGGCAAGAATGAAAGGTAGTTGTCCAAAACTCGTTCTTTTCCAATATAATAACAATGGAAAAGGCAGGAGAGTGGTAAAGTACTGGTTTCTCTAAGTCTGAAGGCTGCCCACACTGTGCCTGCATGGTGCGGCTTGCATCTTCGCCTTTGGGAAGCTGCCGCTCGCCGATTCTCCCGGAGGCGAAGAAGCGGCTTCTTCGCACACAGAGCATTGGGCCGGTCGTGGTGAGCAGCTAAGAGCGGCTTCTGCCGAAAGAAGCCCGGGACCGGCACTTAGCTTCGGAGAGCTGCGTATCTGCGTCTTCTGCGTGTCTTGCCGCTCAACACTCAGCAAAAAGCTTTTCCACCATATCTTGCAAAGAGAAACTCTGCCAGGAAAGAAAACATCCAAAATCTTGTTCTAAAGCTTGCACGGAGGTCTGCAAAGAGTTTGGCAAGAATGAAAGGTAGTTGGCCAAAACTCGTTCCTTTCCAATATAATAACAATGGAAAAGGCAGGAGAGTGGTAAAGTACTGTTTTCTCTAAGTCTGAAGGCTGCCCACACTGTGCCTGCATGGTGCGGCTTGCATCTTCGCCTTTGGGAAGCTGCCGCTCGCCGATTCTCCCGGAGGCGAAGAAGCGGCTTCTTCGCACACAGAGCATTGGGACGGTCGCGGTGAGCAGCTAAGAGCGGCTTCTGCCGAAAGAAGCCCGGGACCGGCACTTAGCTTCAGAGAGCTGCGTATATGCGTCTTCTGCATGTCTTGCCGCTCAACACTCAGCCAAAAGCTTTTCCACCATATCTTGCAAGGAGAAACTCTGCCAAAGAAAACATCCAAAATCTTGTTCTAAAGCTTGCACGGAGGTCTGCAAAGAGTTTGGCAAGAATGAAAGGTAGTTGGCCAAAACTCGTTCTTTTCCAATAGAATAACCATGGAAAAGGCAGGAGAGTGGTAAAGTACTGTTTTCTCTAAGTCTGAAGGCTGCCCACACTGTGCCTGCATGGTGCGGCTTGCATCTTCGCCTTTGGGAAGCTGCCGCTCGCCGATTCTCCCGGAGGCGAAGAAGCGGCTTCTTCGCACACAGAGCATGGGCCGGTCGCGGTTTGCACCTAAGAGCGGCTTCTGCCGAAAGAAGCCGTGGACGGCACTTAGCTTCGGAGAGCTGCGTATCTGCGTCTTCTGCGTGTCTTGCCGCTCAACACTCAGCCAAAAGCTTTTCCACCATAACTTGCAAAGAGAAACTCTGCCAGGAAAGAAAACAAAACATCCAAAATCTTGTTCTAAAGCTTGCACGGAGGTCTGCAAAGAGTTTGGCAAGAATGAAAGGTAGTTGTCCAAAACTCGTACTTTTCCAATATAATAACCATGGAAAGGAAGAGAGAGAGTTAAAGTACTGTTTTCTCTAAGTCTGAAGGCTGCCCACACTGTGCCTGCATGGTGCGGCTTGCATCTTCGCCTTTGGGAAGCTGCCGCTCGCCGATTCTCCCGGAGGCGAAGAAGCGGCTTCTTCGCACACAGAGCATTGGGCCGGTCCTGGTGAGCAGCTAAGAGCGGCTTCTGCCGAAAGAAGCCCGGGACCGGCACTTAGCTTCGGAGAGCTGCGTATCTGCGTCTTCTGCGTGTCTTGCCGCTCAACACTCAGCAAAAAGCTTTTCCACCATATCTTGCCAAGAGAAACTCTGCCAGGAAAGAAAACATCCAAAATCTTGTTCTAAAGCTTGCACGGAGGTCTGCAAAGAGTTTGGCAAGAATGAAAGGTAGTTGTCCAAAACTCGTTCTTTTCCAATATAATAACAATGGAAAAGGCAGGAGAGTGGTAAAGTACTGTTTTCTCGAAGTCTGAATGCTGCCCACACTGTGCCTGTGTGCTGCAGCTTGCATCTTCGCCTTTGGGAAGCTGCCGCTCGCCGATTCTCCCGCAGGCGAAGAAGCGGCTTCTTCGCACACAGAGCATTGGGACGGTCGCGGTGAGCAGCTAAGAGCGGCTTCTGCCGAAAGAAGCCCGGGACCGGCACTTAGCTTCGGAGAGCTGCGTATATGCGTCTTCTGCATGTCTTGCCGCTCAACACTCAGCCAAAAGCTTTTCCACCATATCTTGCAAGGAGAAACTCTGCCAGGAAAGAAAACATCCAAAATCTTGTTCTAAAGCTTGCACGGAGGTCTGCAAAGAGTTTTGCAAGAATGAAAGGTAGTTGGCCAAAACTCGTTCTTTTCCAATATAATAACCATGGAAAAGGCAGGAGAGTGGTAAAGTACTGTTTTCTCTAAGTCTGAAGGCTGCCCACACTGTGCCTGCATGCTGCGGCTTGCATCTTCGCCTTTGGGAAGCTGCCGCTCGCCGATTCTCCCGGAGGCGAAGAAGCGGCTTCTTCGCACACAGAGCATTATGGCGAGCGCAGGGAGCTCCTGAGAGCGGTTTGTGCCGAAAGAAGCCCGGGACCGGCACTTAGCTTCGGAGAGCTGCGTATCTGCGTCTTCTGCGTGTCTTGCCGCTCAACACTCAGCCAAAAGCTTTTCCACCATATCTTGCAAAGAGAAACTCTGCCAGGAAAGAAAACATCCAAAATCTTGTTCTAAAGCTTGCACGGAGGTCTGCAAAGAGTTTGGCAAGAATGAAAGCTAGTTGTCCAAAACTCGTTCTTTTCCAATATAATAACAATGGAAAAGGCAGGAGAGTGGTAAAGTACTGTTTTCTCTAAGTCTGAAGGCTGCCCACACTGTGCCTGCATGGTGCGGCTTGCATCTTCGCCTTTGGGAAGCTGCCGCTCGCCGATTCTCCCGGAGGCGAAGAAGCGGCTTCTTCGCACACAGAGCATTGGGCCGGTCGCGGTGAGCAGCTAAGAGCGGCTTCTGCCGAAAGAAGCCCGGGACCGGCACTTAGCTTCGGAGAGCTGCGTATCTGCGTCTTCTGCGTGTCTTGCCGCTCTACACTCAGCAAAAAGCTTTTCCACCATATCTTGCAAAGAGAAACTCTGCCAGGAAAGAAAACATCCAAAATCTTGTTCTAAAGCTTGCACGGAGGTCTGCAAAGAGTTTGGCAAGAATGAAAGGTAGTTGGCCAAAACTCGTTCTTTTCCAATAGAATAACCATGGAAAAGGCAGGAGAGTGGTAAAGTACTGTTTTCTCTAAGTCTGAAGGCTGCCCACACTGTGCCTGTGTGGTGCAGCTTGCATCTTCGCCTTTGGGAAGCTGCCGCTCGCCGATTCTCCCGGAGGCGAAGAAGCGGCTTCTTCGCACACAGAGCATTGGGCCGGTCGCGGTGAGCAGCTAAGAGCGGCTTCTGCCGAAAGAAGCCCGGGACCGGCACTTAGCTTCGGAGAGCTGCGTATATGCGTCTTCTGCGTGTCTTGCCGCTCAACACTCAGCCAAAAGCTTTTCCACCATATCTTGCAAAGAGAAACTCTGCCAGGAAAGAAAACATCCAAAATCTTGTTCTAAAGCTTGCACGGAGGTCTGCAAAGAGTTTGGCAAGAATGAAAGGTAGTTGGCCAAAACTCGTTCTTTTCCAATAGAATAACCATGGAAAAGGCAGGAGAGTGGTAAAGTACTGTTTTCTCTAAGTCTGAAGGCTGCCCACACTGTGCCTGCATGGTGCGGCTTGCATCTTCGCCTTTGGGAAGCTGCCGCTCGCCGATTCTCCCGGAGGCGAAGAAGCGGCTTCTTCGCACACAGAGCATTGGGCCGGTCGCGGTTTGCACCTAAGAGCAGCTTCTGCCGAAAGAAGCCGTGGACCGGCACTTAGCTTCGGAGAGCTGCGTATCTGCGTCTTCTGCGTGTCTTGCCGCTCAACACTCAGCCAAAAGCTTTTCCACCATATCTTGCCAAGAGAAACTCTGCCAGGAAAGAAAACATCCAAAATCTTGTTCTAAAGCTGGCACGGAGGTCTGCAAAGAGTTTGGCAAGAATGAAAGGCAGTTGTCCAAAACTCGTTCTTTTCCAATATAATAACAATGGAAAAGGCAGGAGAGTGGTAAAGTACTGGTTTCTCTAAGTCTGAAGGCTGCCCACACTGTGCCTGCATGGTGCGGCTTGCATCTTCGCCTTTGGGAAGCTGCCGCTCGCCGATTCTCCCGGAGGCGAAGAAGCGGCTTCTTCGCACACAGAGCATTGGGCCGGTCCTGGTGAGCAGCTAAGAGCGGCTTCTGCCGAAAGAAGCCCGGGACCGGCACTTAGCTTCGGAGAGCTGCGTATCTGCGTCTTCTGCGTGTCTTGCCGCTCTACACTCAGCAAAAAGCTTTTCCACCATATCTTGCAAAGAGAAACTCTGCCAGGAAAGAAAACATCCAAAATCTTGTTCTAAAGCTTGCACGGGGGTCTGCAAAGAGTTTGGCAAGAATGAAAGGTAGTTGTCCAAAACTCGTTCTTTTCCAATATAATAACAATGGAAAAGGCAGGAGAGTGGTAAAGTACTGGTTTCTCTAAGTCTGAATGCTGCCCACACTGTGCCTGCATGGTGCGGCTTGCATCTTCGCCTTTGGGAAGCTGCCGCTCGCCGATTCTCCCGGAGGCGAAGAAGCGGCTTCTTCGCACACAGAGCATTGGGCCGGTCATGGTGAGCAGCTAAGAGCGGCTTCTGCCGAAAGAAGCCCGGGACCGGCACTTAGCTTCGGAGAGCTGCGTATCTGCGTCTTCTGCGTGTCTTGCCGCTCAACACTCAGCAAAAAGCTTTTCCACCATATCTTGCAAAGAGAAACTCTGCCAGGAAAGAAAACATCCAAAATCTTGTTCTAAAGCTTGCACGGAGGTCTGCAAAGAGTTTGGCAAGAATGAAAGGTAGTTGGCCAAAACTCGTTCCTTTCCAATATAATAACAATGGAAAAGGCAGGAGAGTGGTAAAGTACTGTTTTCTCTAAGTCTGAAGGCTGCCCACACTGTGCCTGCATGGTGCGGCTTGCATCTTCGCCTTTGGGAAGCTGCCGCTCGCCGATTCTCCCGGAGGCGAAGAAGCGGCTTCTTCGCACACAGAGCATTGGGCCGGTCGCGGTGAGCAGCTAAGAGCGGCTTCTGCCGAAAGAAGCCCGGGACCGGCACTTAGCTTCAGAGAGCTGCGTATATGCGTCTTCTGCATGTCTTGCCGCTCAACACTCAGCCAAAAGCTTTTCCACCATATCTTGCAAGGAGAAACTCTGCCAGGAAAGAAAACATCCAAAATCTTGTTCTAAAGCTTGCACGGAGGTCTGCAAAGAGTTTGGCAAGAATGAAAGGTAGTTGGCCAAAACTCGTTCTTTTCCAATAGAATAACCATGGAAAAGGCAGGAGAGTGGTAAAGTACTGTTTTCTCTAAGTCTGAAGGCTGCCCACACTGTGCCTGCATGGTGCGGCTTGCATCTTCGCCTTTGGGAAGCTGCCGCTCGCCGATTCTCCCGGAGGCGAAGAAGCGGCTTCTTCGCACACAGAGCATTGGGCCGGTCGCGGTTTGCACCTAAGAGCGGCTTCTGCCGAAAGAAGCCGTGGACCGGCACTTAGCTTCGGAGAGCTGCGTATCTGCGTCTTCTGCGTGTCTTGCCGCTCAACACTCAGCCAAAAGCTTTTCCACCATATCTTGCAAAGAGAAACTCTGCCAGGAAAGAAAACATCCAAAATCTTGTTCTAAAGCTTGCATGGAGGTCTGCAAAGAGTTTGGCAAGAATGAAAGGTAGTTGTCCAAAACTCGTACTTTTCCAATATAATAACCATGGAAAGGAAGAGAGAGAGTTAAAGTACTGTTTTCTCTAAGTCTGAAGGCTGCCCACACTGTGCCTGCATGGTGCGGCTTGCATCTTCGCCTTTGGGAAGCTGCCGCTCGCCAATTCTCCCGGAGGCGAAGAAGCGGCTTCTTCGCACACAGAGCATTGGGCCGGTCCTGGTGAGCAGCTAAGAGCGGCTTCTGCCGAAAGAAGCCCGGGACCGGCACTTAGCTTCGGAGAGCTGCGTATCTGCGTCTTCTGCGTGTCTTGCCGCTCTACACTCAGCAAAAAGCTTTTCCACCATATCTTGCCAAGAGAAACTCTGCCAGGAAAGAAAACATCCAAAATCTTGTTCTAAAGCTTGCACGGAGGTCTGCAAAGAGTTTGGCAAGAATGAAAGGTAGTTGGCCAAAACTCGTTCTTTTCCAATATAATAACAATGGAAAAGGCAGGAGAGTGGTAAAGTACTGTTTTCTCGAAGTCTGAATGCTGCCCACACTGTGCCTGTGTGCTGCAGCTTGCATCTTCGCCTTTGGGAAGCTGCCGCTCGCCGATTCTCCCGCAGGCGAAGAAGCGGCTTCTTCGCACACAGAGCATTGTGGCGAGCGCAGGGAGCTCCTGAGAGCGGTTTGTGCCGAAAGAAGCCGTGGACCGGCACTTAGCTTCGGAGAGCTGCGTATCTGCGTCTTCTGCGTGTCTTGCCGCTCAACACTCAGCAAAAAGCTTTTCCACCATATCTTGCAAAGAGAAACTCTGCCAGGAAAGAAAACATCCAAAATCTTGTTCTAAAGCTTGCACGGAGGTCTGCAAAGAGTTTGGCAAGAATGAAAGGTAGTTGGCCAAAACTCGTTCTTTTCCAATAGAATAACCATGGAAAAGGCAGGAGAGTGGTAAAGTACTGGTTTCTCTAAGTCTGAAGGCTGCCCACACTGTGCCTGCATGGTGCGGTTTGCATCTTTGCCTTTGGGAAGCTGCCGCTCGCTGATTCTCCCGGAGGCGAAGAAGCGGCTTCTTCGCACACAGAGCATTGGGACGGTCGCGGTTTGCACCTAAGAGCAGCTTCTGCCGAAAGAAGCCGTGGACCGGCACTTAGCTTCGGAGAGCTGCGTATCTGCGTCTTCTGCGTGTCTTGCCGCTCAACACTCAGCCAAAAGCTTTTCCACCATATCTTGCAAAGAGAAACTCTGCCAGGAAAGAAAACATCCAAAATCTTGTTCTAAAGCTTGCACGGAGGTCTGCAAAGAGTTTGGCAAGAATGAAAGCTAGTTGTCCAAAACTCGTTCTTTTCCAATATAATAACAATGGAAAAGGCAGGAGAGTGGTAAAGTACTGTTTTCTCTAAGTCTGAAGGCTGCCCACACTGTGCCTGCATGGTGCGGCTTGCATCTTCGCCTTTGGGAAGCTGCCGCTCGCCGATTCTCCCGGAGGCGAAGAAGCGGCTTCTTCGCACACAGAGCATTGGGCCGGTCGCGGTGAGCAGCTAAGAGCGGCTTCTGCCGAAAGAAGCCCGGGACCGGCACTTAGCTTCGGAGAGCTGCGTATCTGCGTCTTCTGCGTGTCTTGCCGCTCTACACTCAGCAAAAAGCTTTTCCACCATATCTTGCAAAGAGAAACTCTGCCAGGAAAGAAAACATCCAAAATCTTGTTCTAAAGCTTGCACGGAGGTCTGCAAAGAGTTTGGCAAGAATGAAAGGTAGTTGGCCAAAACTCGTTCTTTTCCAATATAATAACAATGGAAAAGGCAGGAGAGTGGTAAAGTACTGTTTTCTCTAAGTCTGAAGGCTGCCCACACTGTGCCTGTGTGGTGCAGCTTGCATCTTCGCCTTTGGGAAGCTGCCGCTCGCCGATTCTCCCGGAGGCGAAGAAGCGGCTTCTTCGCACACAGAGCATTGGGCCGGTCGCGGTGAGCAGCTAAGAGCGGCTTCTGCCGAAAGAAGCCCGGGACCGGCACTTAGCTTCGGAGAGCTGCGTATATGCGTCTTCTGCGTGTCTTGCCGCTCAACACTCAGCCAAAAGCTTTTCCACCATATCTTGCAAAGAGAAACTCTGCCAGGAAAGAAAACATCCAAAATCTTGTTCTAAAGCTTGCACGGAGGTCTGCAAAGAGTTTGGCAAGAATGAAAGGTAGTTGGCCAAAACTCGTTCTTTTCCAATAGAATAACCATGGAAAAGGCAGGAGAGTGGTAAAGTACTGTTTTCTCTAAGTCTGAAGGCTGCCCACACTGTGCCTGCATGGTGCGGCTTGCATCTTCGCCTTTGGGAAGCTGCCGCTCGCCGATTCTCCCGGAGGCGAAGAAGCGGCTTCTTCGCACACAGAGCATTGGGCCGGTCGCGGTTTGCACCTAAGAGCAGCTTCTGCCGAAAGAAGCCGTGGACCGGCACTTAGCTTCGGAGAGCTGCGTATCTGCGTCTTCTGCGTGTCTTGCCGCTCAACACTCAGCCAAAAGCTTTTCCACCATATCTTGCCAAGAGAAACTCTGCCAGGAAAGAAAACATCCAAAATCTTGTTCTAAAGCTGGCACGGAGGTCTGCAAAGAGTTTGGCAAGAATGAAAGGCAGTTGTCCAAAACTCGTTCTTTTCCAATATAATAACAATGGAAAAGGCAGGAGAGTGGTAAAGTACTGGTTTCTCTAAGTCTGAAGGCTGCCCACACTGTGCCTGCATGGTGCGGCTTGCATCTTCGCCTTTGGGAAGCTGCCGCTCGCCGATTCTCCCGGAGGCGAAGAAGCGGCTTCTTCGCACACAGAGCATTGGGCCGGTCGTGGTGAGCAGCTAAGAGCGGCTTCTGCCGAAAGAAGCCCGGGACCGGCACTTAGCTTCGGAGAGCTGCGTATCTGCGTCTTCTGCGTGTCTTGCCGCTCAACACTCAGCAAAAAGCTTTTCCACCATATCTTGCAAAGAGAAACTCTGCCAGGAAAGAAAACATCCAAAATCTTGTTCTAAAGCTTGCACGGAGGTCTGCAAAGAGTTTGGCAAGAATGAAAGGTAGTTGGCCAAAACTCGTTCCTTTCCAATATAATAACAATGGAAAAGGCAGGAGAGTGGTAAAGTACTGTTTTCTCTAAGTCTGAAGGCTGCCCACACTGTGCCTGCATGGTGCGGCTTGCATCTTCGCCTTTGGGAAGCTGCCGCTCGCCGATTCTCCCGGAGGCGAAGAAGCGGCTTCTTCGCACACAGAGCATTGGGCCGGTCGCAGTGAGCAGCTAAGAGCGGCTTCTGCCGAAAGAAGCCCGGGACGGGCACTTAGCTTCAGAGAGCTGCGTATATGCGTCTTCTGCATGTCTTGCCGCTCAACACTCAGCCAAAAGCTTTTCCACCATATCTTGCAAGGAGAAACTCTGCCAGGAAAGAAAACATCCAAAATCTTGTTCTAAAGCTTGCACGGAGGTCTGCAAAGAGTTTGGCAAGAATGAAAGGTAGTTGGCCAAAACTCGTTCTTTTCCAATAGAATAACCATGGAAAAGGCAGGAGAGTGGTAAAGTACTGTTTTCTCTAAGTCTGAAGGCTGCCCACACTGTGCCTGCATGGTGCGGCTTGCATCTTCGCCTTTGGGAAGCTGCCGCTCGCCGATTCTCCCGGAGGCGAAGAAGCGGCTTCTTCGCACACAGAGCATTGGGCCGGTCGCGGTTTGCACCTAAGAGCGGCTTCTGCCGAAAGAAGCCGTGGACCGGCACTTAGCTTCGGAGAGCTGCGTATCTGCGTCTTCTGCGTGTCTTGCCGCTCAACACTCAGCCAAAAGCTTTTCCACCATATCTTGCAAAGAGAAACTCTGCCAGGAAAGAAAACATCCAAAATCTTGTTCTAAAGCTTGCACGGAGGTCTGCAAAGAGTTTGGCAAGAATGAAAGGTAGTTGTCCAAAACTCGTACTTTTCCAATATAATAACCATGGAAAGGAAGAGAGAGAGGTAAAGTACTGGTTTCTCTAAGTCTGAAGGCTGCCCACACTGTGCCTGCATGGTGCGGCTTGCATCTTCGCCTTTGGGAAGCTGCCGCTCGCCGATTCTCCCGGAGGCGAAGAAGCGGCTTCTTCGCACACAGAGCATTGGGCCGGTCGCGGTGAGCAGCTAAGAGCGGCTTCTGCCGAAAGAAGCCCGGGACCGGCACTTAGCTTCGGAGAGCTGCGTATCTGCGTCTTCTGCGTGTCTTGCCGCTCAACACTCAGCAAAAAGCTTTTCCACCATATCTTGCAAAGAGAAACTCTGCCAGGAAAGAAAACATCCAAAATCTTGTTCTAAAGCTGGCACGGAGGTCTGCAAAGAGTTTGGCAAGAATGAAAGGCAGTTGTCCAAAACTCGTTCTTTCCCAATATAATAACAATGGAAAAGGCAGGAGAGTGGTAAAGTACTGTTTTCTCTAAGTCTGAAGGCTGCCCACACTGTGCCTGCATGGTGCGGCTTGCATCTTCGCCTTTGGGAAGCTGCCGCTCGCCGATTCTCCCGGAGGCGAAGAAGCGGCTTCTTCGCACACAGAGCATTGGGCCGGTCCTGGTGAGCAGCTAAGAGCGGCTTCTGCCGAAAGAAGCCCGGGACCGGCACTTAGCTTCGGAGAGCTGCGTATATGCGTCTTCTGCGTGTCTTGCCGCTCAACACTCAGCCAAAAGCTTTTCCACCATATCTTGCAAAGAGAAACTCTGCCAGGAAAGAAAACATCCAAAATCTTGTTCTAAAGCTTGCATGGAGGTCTGCAAAGAGTTTGGCAAGAATGAAAGGTAGTTGTCCAAAACTCGTACTTTTCCAATATAATAACCATGGAAAGGAAGAGAGAGAGTTAAAGTACTGTTTTCTCTAAGTCTGAAGGCTGCCCACACTGTGCCTGCATGGTGCGGCTTGCATCTTCGCCTTTGGGAAGCTGCCGCTCGCCGATTCTCCCGGAGGCGAAGAAGCGGCTTCTTCGCACACAGAGCATTGGGCCGGTCATGGTGAGCAGCTAAGAGCGGCTTCTGCCGAAAGAAGCCCGGGACCGGCACTTAGCTTCGGAGAGCTGCGTATCTGCGTCTTCTGCGTGTCTTGCCGCTCAACACTCAGCAAAAAGCTTTTCCACCATATCTTGCAAAGAGAAACTCTGCCAGGAAAGAAAACATCCAAAATCTTGTTCTAAAGCTTGCACGGAGGTCTGCAAAGAGTTTGGCAAGAATGAAAGGTAGTTGTCCAAAACTCGTTCTTTTCCAATATAATAACAATGGAAAAGGCAGGAGAGTGGTAAAGTACTGTTTTCTCTAAGTCTGAAGGCTGCCCACACTGTGCCTGCATGGTGCGGCTTGCATCTTCGCCTTTGGGAAGCTGCCGCTCGCCGATTCTCCCGGAGGCGAAGAAGCGGCTTCTTCGCACACAGAGCATTGGGCCGGTCCTGGTGAGCAGCTAAGAGCGGCTTCTGCCGAAAGAAGCCCGGGACCGGCACTTAGCTTCGGAGAGCTGCGTATATGCGTCTTCTGCGTGTCTTGCCGCTCAACACTCAGCAAAAAGCTTTTCCACCATATCTTGCAAAGAGAAACTCTGCCAGGAAAGAAAACATCCAAAATCTTGTTCTAAAGCTTGCACGGAGGTCTGCAAAGAGTTTGGCAAGAATGAAAGGTAGTTGTCCAAAACTCGTTCTTTTCCAATATAATAACCATGGAAAGGAAGAGAGAGAGGTAAAGTACTGTTTTCTCTAAGTCTGAAGGCTGCCCACACTGTGCCTGCATGGTGCGGCTTGCATCTTCGCCTTTGGGAAGCTGCCGCTCGCCGATTCTCCCGGAGGCGAAGAAGCGGCTTCTTCGCACACAGAGCATTGGGCCGGTCCTGGTGAGCAGCTAAGAGCGGCTTCTGCCGAAAGAAGCCCGGGACCGGCACTTAGCTTCGGAGAGCTGCGTATCTGCGTCTTCTGCGTGTCTTGCCGCTCAACACTCAGCAAAAAGCTTTTCCACCATATCTTGCAAGGAGAAACTCTGCCAGGAAAGAAAACATCCAAAATCTTGTTCTAAAGCTTGCACGGAGGTCTGCAAAGAGTTTGGCAAGAATGAAAGGTAGTTGGCCAAAACTCGTTCTTTTCCAATAGAATAACCATAGAAAAGGCAGGAGAGTGGTAAAGTACTGTTTTCTCTAAGTCTGAAGGCTGCCCACACTGTGCCTGTGTGCTGCAGCTTGCATCTTCGCCTTTGGGAAGCTGCCGCTCGCCGATTCTCCCGCAGGCGAAGAAGCGGCTTCTTCGCACACAGAGCATTGTGGCGAGCGCAGGGAGCTCCTGAGAGCGGTTTGTGCCGAAAGAAGCCCGGGACCGGCACTTAGCTTCGGAGAGCTGCGTATCTGCGTCTTCTGCGTGTCTTGCCGCTCAACACTCAGCCAAAAGCTTTTCCACCATATCTTGCAAAGAGAAACTCTGCCAGGAAAGAAAACATCCAAAATCTTGTTCTAAAGCTTGCATGGAGGTCTGCAAAGAGTTTGGCAAGAATGAAAGGCAGTTGTCCAAAACTCGTACTTTTCCAATATAATAACCATGGAAAGGAAGAGAGAGAGTTAAAGTACTGTTTTCTCTAAGTCTGAAGGCTGCCCACACTGTGCCTGCATGGTGCGGCTTGCATCTTCGCCTTTGGGAAGCTGCCGCTCGCCGATTCTCCCGGAGGCGAAGAAGCGGCTTCTTCGCACACAGAGCTTTGGGACGGTCGCGGTGAGCAGCTAAGAGCGGCTTCTGCCGAAAGAAGCCCGGGACCGGCACTTAGCTTCAGAGAGCTGCGTATATGCGTCTTCTGCATGTCTTGCCGCTCAACACTCAGCCAAAAGCTTTTCCACCATATCTTGCAAGGAGAAACTCTGCCAGGAAAGAAAACATCCAAAATCTTGTTCTAAAGCTTGCACGGAGGTCTGCAAAGAGTTTTGCAAGAATGAAAGGTAGTTGGCCAAAACTCGTTCTTTTCCAATATAATAACCATGGAAAAGGCAGGAGAGTGGTAAAGTACTGTTTTCTCTAAGTCTGAAGGCTGCCCACACTGTGCCTGTGTGCTGCGGCTTGCATCTTCGCCTTTGGGAAGCTGCCGCTCGCCGATTCTCCCGGAGGCGAAGAAGCGGCTTCTTCGCACACAGAGCATTATGGCGAGCGCAGGGAGCTCCTGAGAGCGGTTTGTGCCGAAAGAAGCCCGGGACCGGCACTTAGCTTCGGAGAGCTGCGTATCTGCGTCTTCTGCGTGTCTTGCCGCTCAACACTCAGCCAAAAGCTTTTCCACCATATCTTGCAAAGAGAAACTCTGCCAGGAAAGAAAACATCCAAAATCTTGTTCTAAAGCTTGCACGGAGGTCTGCAAAGAGTTTGGCAAGAATGAAAGCTAGTTGTCCAAAACTCGTTCTTTTCCAATAGAATAACAATGGAAAAGGCAGGAGAGTGGTAAAGTACTGTTTTCTCTAAGTCTGAAGGCTGCCCACACTGTGCCTGCATGGTGCGGCTTGCATCTTCGCCTTTGGGAAGCTGCCGCTCGCCGATTCTCCCGGAGGCGAAGAAGCGGCTTCTTCGCACACAGAGCATTGGGCCGGTCGCGGTGAGCAGCTAAGAGCGGCTTCTGCCGAAAGAAGCCCGGGACCGGCACTTAGCTTCGGAGAGCTGCGTATCTGCGTCTTCTGCGTGTCTTGCCGCTCAACACTCAGCAAAAAGCTTTTCCACCATATCTTGCAAAGAGAAACTCTGCCAGGAAAGAAAACATCCAAAATCTTGTTCTAAAGCTGGCACGGAGGTCTGCAAAGAGTTTGGCAAGAATGAAAGGCAGTTGTCCAAAACTCGTTCTTTCCCAATATAATAACAATGGAAAAGGCAGGAGAGTGGTAAAGTACTGTTTTCTCTAAGTCTGAAGGCTGCCCACACTGTGCCTGCATGGTGCGGCTTGCATCTTCGCCTTTGGGAAGCTGCCGCTCGCCGATTCTCCCGGAGGCGAAGAAGCGGCTTCTTCGCACACAGAGCATTGGGCCGGTCCTGGTGAGCAGCTAAGAGCGGCTTCTGCCGAAAGAAGCCCGGGACCGGCACTTAGCTTCGGAGAGCTGCGTATATGCGTCTTCTGCGTGTCTTGCTGCTCAACACTCAGCCAAAAGCTTTTCCACCATATCTTGCAAAGAGAAACTCTGCCAGGAAAGAAAACATCCAAAATCTTGTTCTAAAGCTTGCATGGAGGTCTGCAAAGAGTTTGGCAAGAATGAAAGGTAGTTGTCCAAAACTCGTACTTTTCCAATATAATAACCATGGAAAGGAAGAGAGAGAGTTAAAGTACTGTTTTCTCTAAGTCTGAAGGCTGCCCACACTGTGCCTGCATGGTGCGGCTTGCATCTTCGCCTTTGGGAAGCTGCCGCTCGCCGATTCTCCCGGAGGCGAAGAAGCGGCTTCTTCGCACACAGAGCATTGGGCCGGTCATGGTGAGCAGCTAAGAGCGGCTTCTGCCGAAAGAAGCCCGGGACCGGCACTTAGCTTCGGAGAGCTGCGTATCTGCGTCTTCTGCGTGTCTTGCCGCTCAACACTCAGCAAAAAGCTTTTCCACCATATCTTGCAAAGAGAAACTCTGCCAGGAAAGAAAACATCCAAAATCTTGTTCTAAAGCTTGCACGGAGGTCTGCAAAGAGTTTGGCAAGAATGAAAGGTAGTTGTCCAAAACTCGTTCTTTTCCAATATAATAACAATGGAAAAGGCAGGAGAGTGGTAAAGTACTGTTTTCTCTAAGTCTGAAGGCTGCCCACACTGTGCCTGCATGGTGCGGCTTGCATCTTCGCCTTTGGGAAGCTGCCGCTCGCCGATTCTCCCGGAGGCGAAGAAGCGGCTTCTTCGCACACAGAGCATTGGGCCGGTCCCGGTGAGCAGCTAAGAGCGGCTTCTGCCGAAAGAAGCCCGGGACCGGCACTTAGCTTCGGAGAGCTGCGTATATGCGTCTTCTGCGTGTCTTGCCGCTCAACACTCAGCAAAAAGCTTTTCCACCATATCTTGCAAAGAGAAACTCTGCCAGGAAAGAAAACATCCAAAATCTTGTTCTAAAGCTTGCACGGAGGTCTGCAAAGAGTTTGGCAAGAATGAAAGGTAGTTGTCCAAAACTCGTTCTTTTCCAATATAATAATCATGGAAAGGAAGAGAGAGAGGTAAAGTACTGTTTTCTCTAAGTCTGAAGGCTGCCCACACTGTGCCTGCATGGTGCGGCTTGCATCTTCGCCTTTGGGAAGCTGCCGCTCGCCGATTCTCCCGGAGGCGAAGAAGCGGCTTCTTCGCACACAGAGCATTGGGCCGGTCGTGGTGAGCAGCTAAGAGCGGCTTCTGCCGAAAGAAGCCCGGGACCGGCACTTAGCTTCGGAGAGCTGCGTATCTGCGTCTTCTGCGTGTCTTGCCGCTCAACACTCAGCAAAAAGCTTTTCCACCATATCTTGCAAGGAGAAACTCTGCCAGGAAAGAAAACATCCAAAATCTTGTTCTAAAGCTTGCACGGAGGTCTGCAAAGAGTTTGGCAAGAATGAAAGGTAGTTGGCCAAAACTCGTTCTTTTCCAATAGAATAACCATGGAAAAGGCAGGAGAGTGGTAAAGTACTGTTTTCTCTAAGTCTGAAGGCTGCCCACACTGTGCCTGTGTGCTGCAGCTTGCATCTTCGCCTTTGGGAAGCTGCCGCTCGCCGATTCTCCCGGAGGCGAAGAAGCGGCTTCTTCGCACACAGAGCATTGTGGCGAGCGCAGGGAGCTCCTGAGAGCGGCTTCTGCCGAAAGAAGCCCGGGACCGGCACTTAGCTTCGGAGAGCTGCGTATCTGCGTCTTCTGCGTGTCTTGCCGCTCAACACTCAGCCAAAAGCTTTTCCACCATATCTTGCAAAGAGAAACTCTGCCAGGAAAGAAAACATCCAAAATCTTGTTCTAAAGCTTGCATGGAGGTCTGCAAAGAGTTTGGCAAGAATGAAAGGTAGTTGTCCAAAACTCGTACTTTTCCAATATAATAACCATGGAAAGGAAGAGAGAGAGTTAAAGTACTGTTTTCTCTAAGTCTGAAGGCTGCCCACACTGTGCCTGCATGGTGCGGCTTGCATCTTCGCCTTTGGGAAGCTGCCGCTCGCCGATTCTCCCGGAGGCGAAGAAGCGGCTTCTTCGCACACAGAGCATTGGGCCGGTCATGGTGAGCAGCTAAGAGCGGCTTCTGCCGAAAGAAGCCCGGGACCGGCACTTAGCTTCGGAGAGCTGCGTATCTGCGTCTTCTGCGTGTCTTGCCGCTCTACACTCAGCAAAAAGCTTTTCCACCATATCTTGCAAAGAGAAACTCTGCCAGGAAAGAAAACATCCAAAATCTTGTTCTAAAGCTTGCACGGAGGTCTGCAAAGAGTTTGGCAAGAATGAAAGGTAGTTGTCCAAAACTCGTTCTTTTCCAATATAATAACAATGGAAAAGGCAGGAGAGTGGTAAAGTACTGTTTTCTCGAAGTCTGAATGCTGCCCACACTGTGCCTGCATGGTGCGGCTTGCATCTTCGCCTTTGGGAAGCTGCCGCTCGCCGATTCTCCCGGAGGCGAAGAAGCGGCTTCTTCGCACACAGAGCATTGTGGCGAGCGCAGGGAGCTCCTGAGAGCGGTTTGTGCCGAAAGAAGCCGTGGGCCGGCACTTAGCTTCGGAGAGCTGCGTATCTGCGTCTTCTGCGTGTCTTGCCGCTCAACACTCAGCAAAAAGCTTTTCCACCATATCTTGCAAAGAGAAACTCTGCCAGGAAAGAAAACATCCAAAATCTTGTTCTAAAGCTTGCACGGAGGTCTGCAAAGAGTTTGGCAAGAATGAAAGGTAGTTGTCCAAAACTCGTTCTTTTCCAATAGAATAACCATGGAAAAGGCAGGAGAGTGGTAAAGTACTGGTTTCTCTAAGTCTGAAGGCTGCCCACACTGTGCCTGCATGGTGCGGCTTGCATCTTCGCCTTTGGGAAGCTGCCGCTCGCTGATTCTCCCGGAGGCGAAGAAGCGGCTTCTTCGCACACAGAGCATTGGGACGGTCGCGGTGAGCAGCTAAGAGCGGCTTCTGCCGAAAGAAGCCCGGGACCGGCACTTAGCTTCAGAGAGCTGCGTATATGCGTCTTCTGCATGTCTTGCCGCTCAACACTCAGCCAAAAGCTTTTCCACCATATCTTGCAAGGAGAAACTCTGCCAGGAAAGAAAACATCCAAAATCTTGTTCTAAAGCTTGCACGGAGGTCTGCAAAGAGTTTTGCAAGAATGAAAGGTAGTTGGCCAAAACTCGTTCTTTTCCAATATAATAACCATGGAAAAGGCAGGAGAGTGGTAAAGTACTGTTTTCTCTAAGTCTGAAGGCTGCCCACACTGTGCCTGTGTGCTGCGGCTTGCATCTTCGCCTTTGGGAAGCTGCCGCTCGCCGATTCTCCCGGAGGCGAAGAAGCGGCTTCTTCGCACACAGAGCATTATGGCGAGCGCAGGGAGCTCCTGAGAGCGGTTTGTGCCGAAAGAAGCCCGGGACCGGCACTTAGCTTCGGAGAGCTGCGTATCTGCGTCTTCTGCGTGTCTTGCCGCTCAACACTCAGCCAAAAGCTTTTCCACCATATCTTGCAAAGAGAAACTCTGCCAGGAAAGAAAACATCCAAAATCTTGTTCTAAAGCTTGCACGGAGGTCTGCAAAGAGTTTGGCAAGAATGAAAGGTAGTTGGCCAAAACTCGTTCTTTTCCAATAGAATAACCATGGAAAAGGCAGGAGAGTGGTAAAGTACTGTTTTCTCTAAGTCTGAAGGCTGCCCACACTGTGCCTGCATGGTGCGGCTTGCATCTTCGCCTTTGGGAAGCTGCCGCTCGCCGATTCTCCCGGAGGCGAAGAAGCGGCTTCTTCGCACACAGAGCATTGTGGCGAGCGCAGGGAGCTCCTGAGAGCGGTTTGTGCCGAAAGAAGCCCGGGACCGGCACTTAGCTTCGGAGAGCTGCGTATCTGCGTCTTCTGCGTGTCTTGCCGCTCAACACTCAGCCAAAAGCTTTTCCACCATATCTTGCAAAGAGAAACTCTGCCAGGAAAGAAAACATCCAAAATCTTGTTCTAAAGCTTGCATGGAGGTCTGCAAAGAGTTTGGCAAGAATGAAAGGCAGTTGTCCAAAACTCGTACTTTTCCAATATAATAACCATGGAAAGGAAGAGAGAGAGTTAAAGTACTGTTTTCTCTAAGTCTGAAGGCTGCCCACACTGTGCCTGCATGGTGCGGCTTGCATCTTCGCCTTTGGGAAGCTGCCGCTCGCCGATTCTCCCGGAGGCGAAGAAGCGGCTTCTTCGCACACAGAGCATTGGGCCGGTCATGGTGAGCAGCTAAGAGCGGCTTCTGCCGAAAGAAGCCCGGGACCGGCACTTAGCTTCGGAGAGCTGCGTATCTGCGTCTTCTGCGTGTCTTGCCGCTCAACACTCAGCAAAAAGCTTTTCCACCATATCTTGCAAAGAGAAACTCTGCCAGGAAAGAAAACATCCAAAATCTTGTTCTAAAGCTTGCACGGAGGTCTGCAAAGAGTTTGGCAAGAATGAAAGGTAGTTGTCCAAAACTCGTTCTTTTCCAATATAATAACAATGGAAAAGGCAGGAGAGTGGTAAAGTACTGTTTTCTCGAAGTCTGAATGCTGCCCACACTGTGCCTGTGTGCTGCAGCTTGCATCTTCGCCTTTGGGAAGCTGCCGCTCGCCGATTCTCCCGGAGGCGAAGAAGCGGCTTCTTCGCACACAGAGCATTGTGGCGAGCGCAGGGAGCTCCTGAGAGCAGTTTGTGCCGAAAGATGCCGTGGACCGGCACTTAGCTTCGGAGAGCTGCGTATCTGCGTCTTCTGCGTGTCTTGCCGCTCAACACTCAGCAAAAAGCTTTTCCACCATATCTTGCAAAGAGAAACTCTGCCAGGAAAGAAAACATCCAAAATCTTGTTCTAAAGCTTGCACGGAGGTCTGCAAAGAGTTTGGCAAGAATGAAAGGTAGTTGTCCAAAACTCGTTCTTTTCCAATAGAATAACCATGGAAAAGGCAGGAGAGTGGTAAAGTACTGGTTTCTCTAAGTCTGAAGGCTGCCCACACTGTGCCTGCATGGTGCGGCTTGCATCTTCGCCTTTGGGAAGCTGCCGCTCGCTGATTCTCCCGGAGGCGAAGAAGCGGCTTCTTCGCACACAGAGCATTGGGACGGTCGCGGTGAGCAGCTAAGAGCGGCTTCTGCCGAAAGAAGCCCGGGACCGGCACTTAGCTTCAGAGAGCTGCGTATATGCGTCTTCTGCATGTCTTGCCGCTCAACACTCAGCCAAAAGCTTTTCCACCATATCTTGCAAGGAGAAACTCTGCCAGGAAAGAAAACATCCAAAATCTTGTTCTAAAGCTTGCACGGAGGTCTGCAAAGAGTTTTGCAAGAATGAAAGGTAGTTGGCCAAAACTCGTTCTTTTCCAATATAATAACCATGGAAAAGGCAGGAGAGTGGTAAAGTACTGTTTTCTCTAAGTCTGAAGGCTGCCCACACTGTGCCTGTGTGCTGCGGCTTGCATCTTCGCCTTTGGGAAGCTGCCGCTCGCCGATTCTCCCGGAGGCGAAGAAGCGGCTTCTTCGCACACAGAGCATTATGGCGAGCGCAGGGAGCTCCTGAGAGCGGTTTGTGCCGAAAGAAGCCCGGGACCGGCACTTAGCTTCGGAGAGCTGCGTATCTGCGTCTTCTGCGTGTCTTGCCGCTCAACACTCAGCCAAAAGCTTTTCCACCATATCTTGCAAAGAGAAACTCTGCCAGGAAAGAAAACATCCAAAATCTTGTTCTAAAGCTTGCACGGAGGTCTGCAAAGAGTTTGGCAAGAATGAAAGCTAGTTGTCCAAAACTCGTTCTTTTCCAATAGAATAACAATGGAAAAGGCAGGAGAGTGGTAAAGTACTGTTTTCTCTAAGTCTGAAGGCTGCCCACACTGTGCCTGCATGGTGCGGCTTGCATCTTCGCCTTTGGGAAGCTGCCGCTCGCCGATTCTCCCGGAGGCGAAGAAGCGGCTTCTTCGCACACAGAGCATTGGGCCGGTCGCGGTGAGCAGCTAAGAGCGGCTTCTGCCGAAAGAAGCCCGGGACCGGCACTTAGCTTCGGAGAGCTGCGTATCTGCGTCTTCTGCGTGTCTTGCCGCTCAACACTCAGCAAAAAGCTTTTCCACCATATCTTGCAAAGAGAAACTCTGCCAGGAAAGAAAACATCCAAAATCTTGTTCTAAAGCTGGCACGGAGGTCTGCAAAGAGTTTGGCAAGAATGAAAGGCAGTTGTCCAAAACTCGTTCTTTCCCAATATAATAACAATGGAAAAGGCAGGAGAGTGGTAAAGTACTGTTTTCTCTAAGTCTGAAGGCTGCCCACACTGTGCCTGCATGGTGCGGCTTGCATCTTCGCCTTTGGGAAGCTGCCGCTCGCCGATTCTCCCGGAGGCGAAGAAGCGGCTTCTTCGCACACAGAGCATTGGGCCGGTCCTGGTGAGCAGCTAAGAGCGGCTTCTGCCGAAAGAAGCCCGGGACCGGCACTTAGCTTCGGAGAGCTGCGTATATGCGTCTTCTGCGTGTCTTGCCGCTCAACACTCAGCCAAAAGCTTTTCCACCATATCTTGCAAAGAGAAACTCTGCCAGGAAAGAAAACATCCAAAATCTTGTTCTAAAGCTTGCATGGAGGTCTGCAAAGAGTTTGGCAAGAATGAAAGGTAGTTGTCCAAAACTCGTACTTTTCCAATATAATAACCATGGAAAGGAAGAGAGAGAGTTAAAGTACTGTTTTCTCTAAGTCTGAAGGCTGCCCACACTGTGCCTGCATGGTGCGGCTTGCATCTTCGCCTTTGGGAAGCTGCCGCTCGCCGATTCTCCCGGAGGCGAAGAAGCGGCTTCTTCGCACACAGAGCATTGGGCCGGTCATGGTGAGCAGCTAAGAGCGGCTTCTGCCGAAAGAAGCCCGGGACCGGCACTTAGCTTCGGAGAGCTGCGTATCTGCGTCTTCTGCGTGTCTTGCCGCTCAACACTCAGCAAAAAGCTTTTCCACCATATCTTGCAAAGAGAAACTCTGCCAGGAAAGAAAACATCCAAAATCTTGTTCTAAAGCTTGCACGGAGGTCTGCAAAGAGTTTGGCAAGAATGAAAGGTAGTTGTCCAAAACTCGTTCTTTTCCAATATAATAACAATGGAAAAGGCAGGAGAGTGGTAAAGTACTGTTTTCTCTAAGTCTGAAGGCTGCCCACACTGTGCCTGCATGGTGCGGCTTGCATCTTCGCCTTTGGGAAGCTGCCGCTCGCCGATTCTCCCGGAGGCGAAGAAGCGGCTTCTTCGCACACAGAGCATTGGGCCGGTCCTGGTGAGCAGCTAAGAGCGGCTTCTGCCGAAAGAAGCCCGGGACCGGCACTTAGCTTCGGAGAGCTGCGTATATGCGTCTTCTGCGTGTCTTGCCGCTCAACACTCAGCAAAAAGCTTTTCCACCATATCTTGCAAAGAGAAACTCTGCCAGGAAAGAAAACATCCAAAATCTTGTTCTAAAGCTTGCACGGAGGTCTGCAAAGAGTTTGGCAAGAATGAAAGGTAGTTGTCCAAAACTCGTTCTTTTCCAATATAATAACCATGGAAAGGAAGAGAAAGAGGTAAAGTACTGTTTTCTCTAAGTCTGAAGGCTGCCCACACTGTGCCTGCATGGTGCGGCTTGCATCTTCGCCTTTGGGAAGCTGCCGCTCGCCGATTCTCCCGGAGGCGAAGAAGCGGCTTCTTCGCACACAGAGCATTGGGCCGGTCGTGGTGAGCAGCTAAGAGCGGCTTCTGCCGAAAGAAGCCCGGGACCGGCACTTAGCTTCGGAGAGCTGCGTATCTGCGTCTTCTGCGTGTCTTGCCGCTCAACACTCAGCAAAAAGCTTTTCCACCATATCTTGCAAGGAGAAACTCTGCCAGGAAAGAAAACATCCAAAATCTTGTTCTAAAGCTTGCACGGAGGTCTGCAAAGAGTTTGGCAAGAATGAAAGGTAGTTGGCCAAAACTCGTTCTTTTCCAATAGAATAACCATGGAAAAGGCAGGAGAGTGGTAAAGTACTGTTTTCTCTAAGTCTGAAGGCTGCCCACACTGTGCCTGTGTGCTGCAGCTTGCATCTTCGCCTTTGGGAAGCTGCCGCTCGCCGATTCTCCCGGAGGCGAAGAAGCGGCTTCTTCGCACACAGAGCATTGTGGCGAGCGCAGGGAGCTCCTGAGAGCGGCTTCTGCCGAAAGAAGCCCGGGACCGGCACTTAGCTTCGGAGAGCTGCGTATCTGCGTCTTCTGCGTGTCTTGCCGCTCAACACTCAGCCAAAAGCTTTTCCACCATATCTTGCAAAGAGAAACTCTGCCAGGAAAGAAAACATCCAAAATCTTGTTCTAAAGCTTGCATGGAGGTCTGCAAAGAGTTTGGCAAGAATGAAAGGTAGTTGTCCAAAACTCGTACTTTTCCAATATAATAACCATGGAAAGGAAGAGAGAGAGTTAAAGTACTGTTTTCTCTAAGTCTGAAGGCTGCCCACACTGTGCCTGCATGGTGCGGCTTGCATCTTCGCCTTTGGGAAGCTGCCGCTCGCCGATTCTCCCGGAGGCGAAGAAGCGGCTTCTTCGCACACAGAGCATTGGGCCGGTCATGGTGAGCAGCTAAGAGCGGCTTCTGCCGAAAGAAGCCCGGGACCGGCACTTAGCTTCGGAGAGCTGCGTATCTGCGTCTTCTGCGTGTCTTGCCGCTCAACACTCAGCAAAAAGCTTTTCCACCATATCTTGCCAAGAGAAACTCTGCCAGGAAAGAAAACATCCAAAATCTTGTTCTAAAGCTTGCACGGAGGTCTGCAAAGAGTTTGGCAAGAATGAAAGGTAGTTGTCCAAAACTCGTTCTTTTCCAATATAATAACAATGGAAAAGGCAGGAGAGTGGTAAAGTACTGTTTTCTCGAAGTCTGAATGCTGCCCACACTGTGCCTGTGTGCTGCAGCTTGCATCTTCGCCTTTGGGAAGCTGCCGCTCGCCGATTCTCCCGGAGGCGAAGAAGCGGCTTCTTCGCACACAGAGCATTGTGGCGAGCGCAGGGAGCTCCTGAGAGCGGTTTGTGCCGAAAGAAGCCCGGGACCGGCACTTAGCTTCGGAGAGCTGCGTATCTGCGTCTTCTGCGTGTCTTGCCGCTCAACACTCAGCAAAAAGCTTTTCCACCATATCTTGCAAAGAGAAACTCTGCCAGGAAAGAAAACATCCAAAATCTTGTTCTAAAGCTTGCACGGAGGTCTGCAAAGAGTTTGGCAAGAATGAAAGGTAGTTGTCCAAAACTCGTTCTTTTCCAATAGAATAACCATGGAAAAGGCAGGAGAGTGGTAAAGTACTGGTTTCTCTAAGTCTGAAGGCTGCCCACACTGTGCCTGCATGGTGCGGCTTGCATCTTCGCCTTTGGGAAGCTGCCGCTCGCTGATTCTCCCGGAGGCGAAGAAGCGGCTTCTTCGCACACAGAGCATTGGGACGGTCGCGGTGAGCAGCTAAGAGCGGCTTCTGCCGAAAGAAGCCCGGGACCGGCACTTAGCTTCAGAGAGCTGCGTATATGCGTCTTCTGCATGTCTTGCCGCTCAACACTCAGCCAAAAGCTTTTCCACCATATCTTGCAAGGAGAAACTCTGCCAGGAAAGAAAACATCCAAAATCTTGTTCTAAAGCTTGCACGGAGGTCTGCAAAGAGTTTTGCAAGAATGAAAGGTAGTTGGCCAAAACTCGTTCTTTTCCAATATAATAACCATGGAAAAGGCAGGAGAGTGGTAAAGTACTGTTTTCTCTAAGTCTGAAGGCTGCCCACACTGTGCCTGTGTGCTGCGGCTTGCATCTTCGCCTTTGGGAAGCTGCCGCTCGCCGATTCTCCCGGAGGCGAAGAAGCGGCTTCTTCGCACACAGAGCATTATGGCGAGCGCAGGGAGCTCCTGAGAGCGGTTTGTGCCGAAAGAAGCCCGGGACCGGCACTTAGCTTCGGAGAGCTGCGTATCTGCGTCTTCTGCGTGTCTTGCCGCTCAACACTCAGCCAAAAGCTTTTCCACCATATCTTGCAAAGAGAAACTCTGCCAGGAAAGAAAACATCCAAAATCTTGTTCTAAAGCTTGCACGGAGGTCTGCAAAGAGTTTGGCAAGAATGAAAGGTAGTTGGCCAAAACTCGTTCTTTTCCAATAGAATAACCATGGAAAAGGCAGGAGAGTGGTAAAGTACTGTTTTCTCTAAGTCTGAAGGCTGCCCACACTGTGCCTGCATGGTGCGGCTTGCATCTTCGCCTTTGGGAAGCTGCCGCTCGCCGATTCTCCCGGAGGCGAAGAAGCGGCTTCTTCGCACACAGAGCATTGGGCCGGTGGGGGTGAGCAGCTAAGACCGGCTTCTGCCGAAAGAAGCCCGGGACCGGCACTTAGCTTCGGAGAGCTGCGTATCTGCGTCTTCTGCGTGTCTTGCCGCTCAACACTCAGCAAAAAGCTTTTCCACCATATCTTGCAAAGAGAAACTCTGCCAGGAAAGAAAACATCCAAAATCTTGTTCTAAAGCTTGCACGGAGGTCTGCAAAGAGTTTGGCAAGAATGAAAGGTAGTTGTCCAAAACTCGTTCTTTTCCAATATAATAACAATGGAAAAGGCAGGAGAGTGGTAAAGTACTGTTTTCTCTAAGTCTGAAGGCTGCCCACACTGTGCCTGCATGGTGCGGCTTGCATCTTCGCCTTTGGGAAGCTGCCGCTCGCCGATTCTCCCGGAGGCGAAGAAGCGGCTTCTTCGCACACAGAGCATTGGGCCGGTCCTGGTGAGCAGCTAAGAGCGGCTTCTGCCGAAAGAAGCCCGGGACCGGCACTTAGCTTCGGAGAGCTGCGTATATGCGTCTTCTGCGTGTCTTGCCGCTCAACACTCAGCAAAAAGCTTTTCCACCATATCTTGCAAAGAGAAACTCTGCCAGGAAAGAAAACATCCAAAATCTTGTTCTAAAGCTTGCACGGAGGTCTGCAAAGAGTTTGGCAAGAATGAAAGGTAGTTGTCCAAAACTCGTTCTTTTCCAATATAATAACCATGGAAAGGAAGAGAGAGAGGTAAAGTACTGTTTTCTCTAAGTCTGAAGGCTGCCCACACTGTGCCTGCATGGTGCGGCTTGCATCTTCGCCTTTGGGAAGCTGCCGCTCGCCGATTCTCCCGGAGGCGAAGAAGCGGCTTCTTCGCACACAGAGCATTGGGCCGGTCGTGGTGAGCAGCTAAGAGCGGCTTCTGCCGAAAGAAGCCCGGGACCGGCACTTAGCTTCGGAGAGCTGCGTATCTGCGTCTTCTGCGTGTCTTGCCGCTCTACACTCAGCAAAAAGCTTTTCCACCATATCTTGCAAGGAGAAACTCTGCCAGGAAAGAAAACATCCAAAATCTTGTTCTAAAGCTTGCACGGAGGTCTGCAAAGAGTTTGGCAAGAATGAAAGGTAGTTGGCCAAAACTCGTTCTTTTCCAATAGAATAACCATGGAAAAGGCAGGAGAGTGGTAAAGTACTGTTTTCTCTAAGTCTGAAGGCTGCCCACACTGTGCCTGTGTGCTGCAGCTTGCATCTTCGCCTTTGGGAAGCTGCCGCTCGCCGATTCTCCCGGAGGCGAAGAAGCGGCTTCTTCGCACACAGAGCATTGTGGCGAGCGCAGGGAGCTCCTGAGAGCGGTTTGTGCCAAAAGAAGCCCGGGACAGGCACTTAGCTTCGGAGAGCTGCGTATCTGCGTCTTCTGCGTGTCTTGCCGCTCAACACTCAGCAAAAAGCTTTTCCACCATATCTTGCAAAGAGAAACTCTGCCAGGAAAGAAAACATCCAAAATCTTGTTCTAAAGCTTGCATGGAGGTCTGCAAAGAGTTTGGCAAGAATGAAAGGTAGTTGTCCAAAACTCGTACTTTTCCAATATAATAACCATGGAAAGGAAGAGAGAGAGTTAAAGTACTGTTTTCTCTAAGTCTGAAGGCTGCCCACACTGTGCCTGCATGGTGCGGCTTGCATCTTCGCCTTTGGGAAGCTGCCGCTCGACGATTCTCCCGGAGGCGAAGAAGCGGCTTCTTCGCACACAGAGCATTGGGCCGGTCATGGTGAGCAGCTAAGAGCGGCTTCTGCCGAAAGAAGCCCGGGACCGGCACTTAGCTTCGGAGAGCTGCGTATCTGCGTCTTCTGCGTGTCTTGCCGCTCTACACTCAGCAAAAAGCTTTTCCACCATATCTTGCAAAGAGAAACTCTGCCAGGAAAGAAAACATCCAAAATCTTGTTCTAAAGCTTGCACGGAGGTCTGCAAAGAGTTTGGCAAGAATGAAAGGTAGTTGTCCAAAACTCGTTCTTTTCCAATATAATAACAATGGAAAAGGCAGGAGAGTGGTAAAGTACTGTTTTCTCGAAGTCTGAATGCTGCCCACACTGTGCCTGTGTGCTGCAGCTTGCATCTTCGCCTTTGGGAAGCTGCCACTCGCCGATTCTCCCGGAGGCGAAGAAGCGGCTTCTTCGCACACAGAGCATTGTGGCGAGCGCAGGGAGCTCCTGAGAGCGGTTTGTGCCGAAAGAAGCCGTGGACCGGCACTTAGCTTCGGAGAGCTGCGTATCTGCGTCTTCTGCGTGTCTTGCCGCTCAACACTCAGCAAAAAGCTTTTCCACCATATCTTGCAAAGAGAAACTCTGCCAGGAAAGAAAACATCCAAAATCTTGTTCTAAAGCTTGCACGGAGGTCTGCAAAGAGTTTGGCAAGAATGAAAGGTAGTTGTCCAAAACTCGTTCTTTTCCAATAGAATAACCATGGAAAAGGCAGGAGAGTGGTAAAGTACTGGTTTCTCTAAGTCTGAAGGCTGCCCACACTGTGCCTGCATGGTGCGGCTTGCATCTTCGCCTTTGGGAAGCTGCCGCTCGCTGATTCTCCCGGAGGCGAAGAAGCGGCTTCTTCGCACACAGAGCATTGGGACGGTCGCGGTGAGCAGCTAAGAGCGGCTTCTGCCGAAAGAAGCCCGGGACCGGCACTTAGCTTCAGAGAGCTGCGTATATGCGTCTTCTGCATGTCTTGCCGCTCAACACTCAGCAAAAAGCTTTTCCACCATATCTTGCAAGGAGAAACTCTGCCAGGAAAGAAAACATCCAAAATCTTGTTCTAAAGCTTGCACGGAGGTCTGCAAAGAGTTTTGCAAGAATGAAAGGTAGTTGGCCAAAACTCGTTCTTTTCCAATATAATAACCATGGAAAAGGCAGGAGAGTGGTAAAGTACTGTTTTCTCTAAGTCTGAAGGCTGCCCACACTGTGCCTGTGTGCTGCGGCTTGCATCTTCGCCTTTGGGAAGCTGCCGCTCGCCGATTCTCCCGGAGGCGAAGAAGCGGCTTCTTCGCACACAGAGCATTATGGCGAGCGCAGGGAGCTCCTGAGAGCGGTTTGTGCCGAAAGAAGCCCGGGACCGGCACTTAGCTTCGGAGAGCTGCGTATCTGCGTCTTCTGCGTGTCTTGCCGCTCAACACTCAGCCAAAAGCTTTTCCACCATATCTTGCAAAGAGAAACTCTGCCAGGAAAGAAAACATCCAAAATCTTGTTCTAAAGCTTGCACGGAGGTCTGCAAAGAGTTTGGCAAGAATGAAAGGTAGTTGGCCAAAACTCGTTCTTTTCCAATAGAATAACCATGGAAAAGGCAGGAGAGTGGTAAAGTACTGTTTTCTCTAAGTCTGAAGGCTGCCCACACTGTGCCTGCATGGTGCGGCTTGCATCTTCGCCTTTGGGAAGCTGCCGCTCGCCGATTCTCCCGGAGGCGAAGAAGCGGCTTCTTCGCACACAGAGCATTGGGCCGGTGGGGGTGAGCAGCTAAGACCGGCTTCTGCCGAAAGAAGCCCGGGACCGGCACTTAGCTTTGGAGAGCTGCGTATCTGCGTCTTCTGCGTGTCTTGCCGCTCAACACTCAGCAAAAAGCTTTTCCACCATATCTTGCAAGGAGAAACTCTGCCAGGAAAGAAAACATCCAAAATCTTGTTCTAAAGCTTGCACGGAGGTCTGCAAAGAGTTTGGCAAGAATGAAAGCTAGTTGTCCAAAACTCGTTCTTTTCCAATAGAATAACAATGGAAAAGGCAGGAGAGTGGTAAAGTACTGTTTTCTCGAAGTCTGAATGCTGCCCACACTGTGCCTGTGTGGTGCAGCTTGCATCTTCGCCTTTGGGAAGCTGCCGCTCGCCGATTCTCCCGGAGGCGAAGAAGCGGCTTCTTCGCACACAGAGCATTGTGGCCAGCGCACGGAGCTCCTGAGAGCGGTTTGTGCCGAAAGAAGCCCGGGACCGGCACTTAGCTTCGGAGAGCTGCGTATCTGCGTCTTCTGCGTGTCTTGCCGCTCAACACTCAGCAAAAAGCTTTTCCACCATATCTTGCAAAGAGAAACTCTGCCAGGAAAGAAAACATCCAAAATCTTGTTCTAAAGCTTGCACGGGGGTCTGCAATGAGTTTGGCAAAAATGAAAGGTAGTTGGCCAAAACTCGTTCTTTTCCAATAGAATAACCATGGAAAAGGCAGGAGAGTGGTAAAGTACTGTTTTCTCTAAGTCTGAAGGCTGCCCACACTGTGCCTGCATGGTGCGGCTTGCATCTTCGCCTTTGGGAAGCTGCCGCTCGCCGATTCTCCCGGAGGCGAAGAAGCGGCTTCTTCGCACACAGAGCATTGTGGCGAGCGCAGGGAGCTCCTGAGAGCGGTTTGTGCCGAAAGAAGCCCGGGACCGGCACTTAGCTTCGGAGAGCTGCGTATCTGCGTCTTCTGCGTGTCTTGCCGCTCTACACTCAGCCAAAAGCTTTTCCACCATATCTTGCAAAGAGAAACTCTGCCAGGAAAGAAAACATCCAAAATCTTGTTCTAAAGCTGGCACGGAGGTCTGCAAAGAGTTTTGCAAGAATGAAAGGTAGTTGTCCAAAACTCGTTCTTTTCCAATATAATAACAATGGAAAAGGCAGGAGAGTGGTAAAGTACTGGTTTCTCTAAGTCTGAAGGCTGCCCACACTGTGCCTGCATGGTGCGGCTTGCATCTTCGCCTTTGGGAAGCTGCCGCTCGCCGATTCTCCCGCAGGCGAAGAAGCGGCTTCTTCGCACACAGAGCATTGGGCCGGTCCTGGTGAGCAGCTAAGAGCGGCTTCTGCCGAAAGAAGCCCGGGACCGGCACTTAGCTTCAGAGTGCTGCGTATATGCGTCTTCTGCATGTCTTGCCGCTCAACACTCAGCCAAAAGCTTTTCCACCATATCTTGCAAGGAGAAACTCTGCCAGGAAAGAAAACATCCAAAATCTTCTTCTAAAGCTTGCTCGGAGGTCTACAAAGAGTTTGGCAAGAATGAAAGGTAGTTGTCCAAAACTCGTTCTTTTCCAATAGAATAACCATGGAAAAGGCAGGAGAGTGGTAAAGTACTGTTTTCTCGAAGTCTGAATGCTGCCCACACTGTGCCTGTGTGCTGCAGCTTGCATCTTCGCCTTTGGGAAGCTGCCGCTCGCCGATTCTCCCGGAGGCGAAGAAGCGGCTTCTTCGCACACAGAGCATTGTGGCGAGCGCAGGGAGCTCCTGAGAGCGGTTTGTGCCGAAAGAAGCCCGGGACCGGCACTTAGCTTCGGAGAGCTGCGTATCTGCGTCTTCTGCGTGTCTTGCCGCTCTACACTCAGCCAAAAGCTTTTCCACCATATCTTGCAAAGAGAAACTCTGCCAGGAAAGAAAACATCCAAAATCTTGTTCTAAAGCTTGCACGGAGGTCTGCAAAGAGTTTGGCAAGAATGAAAGGTAGTTGTCCAAAACTCGTTCTTTTCCAATATAATAACAATGGAAAAGGCAGGAGAGTGGTAAAGTACTGTTTTCTCTAAGTCTGAAGGCTGCCCACACTGTGCCTGCATGGTGCGGCTTGCATCTTCGCCTTTGGGAAGCTGCCGCTCGCCGATTCTCCCGGAGGCGAAGAAGCGGCTTCTTCGCACACAGAGCATTGGGCCGGTGGGGGTGAGCAGCTAAGACCGGCTTCTGCCGAAAGAAGCCCGGGACCGGCACTTAGCTTCGGAGAGCTGCGTATCTGCGTCTTCTGCGTGTCTTGCCGCTCAACACTCAGCAAAAAGCTTTTCCACCATATCTTGCAAGGAGAAACTCTGCCAGGAAAGAAAACATCCAAAATCTTGTTCTAAAGCTTGCACGGAGGTCTGCAAAGAGTTTTGCAAGAATGAAAGGTAGTTGTCCAAAACTCGTTCTTTTCCAATATAATAACCATGGAAAAGGCAGGAGAGTGGTAAAGTACTGTTTTCTCTAAGTCTGAAGGCTGCCCACACTGTGCCTGCATGGTGCGGCTTGCATCTTCGCCTTTGGGAAGCTGCCGCTCGCCGATTCTCCCGCAGGCGAAGAAGCGGCTTCTTCGCACACAGAGCATTGTGGCGAGCGCAGGGAGCTCCTGAGAGCGGTTTGTGCCGAAAGAAGCCCGGGACCGGCACTTAGCTTCGGAGAGCTGCGTATCTGCGTCTTCTGCATGTCTTGCCGCTCTACACTCAGCCAAAAGCTTTTCCACCATATCTTGCAAGGAGAAACTCTGCCAGGAAAGAAAACATCCAAAATCTTGTTCTAAAGCTTGCACGGAGGTCTGCAAAGAGTTTGGCAAGAATGAAAGGTAGTTGTCCAAAACTCGTACTTTTCCAATATAATAACCATGGAAAGGAAGAGAGAGAGGTAAAGTACTGTTTTCTCTAAGTCTGAAGGCTGCCCACACTGTGCCTGCATGGTGCGGCTTGCATCTTCGCCTTTGGGAAGCTGCCGCTCGCCGATTCTCCCGGAGGCGAAGAAGCGGCTTCTTCGCACACAGAGCATTGGGCCGGTCGCGGTGAGCAGCTAAGAGCGGCTTCTGCCGAAAGAAGCCCGGGACCGGCACTTAGCTTCGGAGAGCTGCGTATATGCGTCTTCTGCGTGTCTTGCCGCTCAACACTCAGCCAAAAGCTTTTCCACCATATCTTGCAAAGAGAAACTCTGCCAGGAAAGAAAACATCCAAAATCTTGTTCTAAAGCTGGCACGGAGGTCTGCAAAGAGTTTTGGAAGAATGAAAGGCAGTTGTCCAAAACTCGTTCTTTTCCAATATAATAACAATGGAAAAGGCAGGAGAGTGGTAAAGTACTGTTTTCTCTAAGTCTGAAGGCTGCCCACACTGTGCCTGCATGGTGCGGCTTGCATCTTCGCCTTTGGGAAGCTGCCGCTCGCCGATTCTCCCGCAGGCAAAGAAGCGGCTTCTTCGCACACAGAGCATTGGGCCGGTCGTGGTGAGCAGCTAAGAGCGGCTTCTGCCGAAAGAAGCCCGGGACCGGCACTTAGCTTCAGAGAGCTGCGTATCTGCGTCTTCTGTGTGTCTTGCCGCTCAACACTCAGCAAAAAGCTTTTCCACCATATCTTGCAAAGAGAAACTCTGCCAGGAAAGAAAACATCCAAAATCTTGTTCTAAAGCTTGCACGGAGGTCTGCAAAGAGTTTGGCAAGAATGAAAGGTAGTTGTCCAAAACTCGTTCTTTTCCAATAGAATAACAATGGAAAAGGCAGGAGAGTGGTAAAGTACTGGTTTCTCTAAGTCTGAAGGCTGCCCACACTGTGCCTGCATGGTGCGGCTTGCATCTTCGCCTTTGGGAAGCTGCCGCTCGCCGATTCTCCCGGAGGCGAAGAAGCGGCGAGCTTCTTCCTGAGCTGAAGTGCTCAGGCAGCAGTGGCTGGCTTACCTCCAGACGCATGGATAACGTAAAGTGCAAATTCATGGGGGCTGTTTTCTAGCTGTGAAAAAAAAAGAAGTTCCATTCAGACTCACAGATATTCCCAGCACTTCCCTCTCAGCACATTTTCCCTGTGTGTCTCAGCTCAGAGATTTGGATCAAAGCCTGAGACAGGGATCCTGTCTGTACAAGAGTTAAAGATACTGGATCTGGATAAGGCAGAAAGCTGTGGTACCATGTTCACTGTCTCTGTGCCAGCCCTAACCCTTGTGTTCCCATGTGCCCAAACCAGTAACACACTGGAAACTCAGATCTTTCCTGCCTGCTTTCCTTGCAGCATCCTTAACTGCTTCCTAGAGTGTATTCTCCCCTCACACGTAGATCTGCTATTTGTGCTGCCATCAAGGTAAACCTCTGTGATCTACCCTCGTGCCTGACAGGCACATTCTGAAAACAGCACAGCTTTTGAACACTTACTTTGCAATGTATTCCCTACAACTCTACTCCCTGCTCTGTAATTCCCTTCCTTGTTACTCCTAGAAGTTGTTTTCCTTCCAAGACACTCACAAGTCTTACTAACCACACAAAGTAATTCTGCAATAGTGAAGTCTCCAGACAAGTTAAACAGGAAGCTTAAGACCATTAAAGTATAAATTAAACACTAAGCAGCCATGAAAAATCAAGATATTTGAGAAATATGCAGCAGTAAGGGCAAAGCTACTTCT